>NC_139697.1:102447608-102762608 GCF_964188405.1 Protomyctophum parallelum | reverse complement strand
TAGTCCTTCGGAAGGTGTACAGGTGATTTTACTTGTTACTTGGCAGAGCGTGCAAGTAATGTTATCAGTCAGGTGCTACGATGCGTATGTCCCTTAGCAGCATATGATATGACGTCATATGTTGGCACAAAGCAGGTATGTTTTCCGTCATGCTACGAAGCATATGTCCCATGACGTGATGAAGATATGTACCAATGTCTCTTAGCAGTCATATGCTGGCACGGGACATACGAAAGCAGACTGTGCAGGTATGTTTTCCGTCATGCTACGAAGCCTATGTCCCAGATATGTACCAATGCCAGGGTATAATTGGTTTACGATGGTGACGTAATGATGATATGTTTCAGTGTCGGGTGGACTAATGTATACATTTATGTAATCTGACACCACTGCCATAACAGGCATAAGTAATCATTACCATACTTCAAAATACTACTTTTCTTCATCCAAAAGCAAGGTACGTAGCAAATAGCTAAACCTAATAATTCAATATAGCAAATGTTCTTTCACAGAGAGGCTGAGATTTGAAAGTTTGTAGCTGTCTACAGTACTTGCACGCTCTGCTTGCGCAAATGGCCTACTTGTGTGCAACAAGCAAGTAGGCACTCGACAGAGTGCAGTTCTAGTTAGAAATACCTCCAGAACATGTTCTCTTATATAAAAATGAAAAAATTAAAAATACAGCCCCAGCAAAAGGATATAGTCCAAAACATAGGCACAGTTGAAGCCATTACAACTGGTGAAAACTGGCGGCCATCTTGAAAAATGTAGGAATTTTGCGTGGCCCAAGGTTGATTATCGATTATGGTCATATAAAGGTCATCTGTGCCAAATTTCATGCTTGTATCACCAACTGTGGATTAACCATGAGCAGATGTATATTTATGCAATTTCTCAGCAGCCATATTGAAAAATATGCCGCCATATTGGAACCTAATGTTATTGTTTTATCTCACTTGGTAGAAATACCTCCAGGACATATCTTATACCAAAATTAGGGGAAATGGTAAGTTTTATAGGCCCCGCAAATTGGTGTAGTCCAAAACGTATACGTCCAATTTCAAACTGGCGGCCATCTTGGAAAATGGAGGAATTTCGCGTGGCCCGAGGTTGATTATCGATTATGGTCATATAAAGGTCATCTGTACAAATTTCATGCTTCTATCACCAACTGAACTATCACCTCCTATCCCGCCTATCTATACTATCAATATTTGTTCGAATAAAGTTAGGCCTTATTGGTGGAGGTTGTAGAGGTGGGTGGAGTGTGGAGGTGGAGGTGTGGGTGGTGGTGGGTGGAGGTGGGTGGAGGAGTCTAGAGGTGGGTGGAGGTGGGTGGAGGAGGGTGGAGGAGGGTAGAGGTTGTAGAGGTGGGTGGGTGGAGTCTAGAGGTGGGTGGAGGAGGGTGGAGGTGGGTGGAGGAGTGGAGGTTGTAGAGGTGGGTGGAGGAGGGTGGAGGAGTCTAGAGGTGGGTGGAGGTTGTAGAGGTGGGTGGAGGTGGGTGGAGGTGGGTGGAGGTTGTAGAGGTGGGTGGAGGTGGGTGGAGGAGTCTACAGGTGGGTGGAGGAGTCTAGAGGTGGGTGGAGGTGGGTGGAGGTGGGTGGAGTCTAGAGGTGGGTGGAGTCTAGAGGTGGGTGGAGGTGGGTGGAGGAGGTGGGTGGAGGTGGGTGGAGGAGGGTGGAGGTTGTAGAGGTGGGTGGAGGTGGGTGGAGGTGGGTGGAGGTTGTAGAGGTGGGTGGAGTCTAGAGGTGGGTGGAGGTGGGTGGAGGAGGGTGGAGGTTGTAGAGGTGGGTGGGTGGGTGGAGGTGGGTGGAGGTGGGTGGAGTCTAGAGGTGGGTGGAGTCTAGAGGTGGGTGGAGGAGGGTGGAGGTTGTAGAGGTGGGTGGAGGTTGTAGAGGTGGGTGGATGTGGGTGGAGGAGTCTAGACGTGGGTGGAGGTATTGTTCCGAATTTCGGAATGGTGGTGCTTTTTAAGCACCATCGGAATGGTGGTGTTTCGGAATGGTGGGGTTTCGGAATGGTGAGGTTTCGGAATGGAGAGCTGTCCCCCTCTGGAGTGCGTTGTGAAGAGACTCGAGACATTTTTTAAACCATGGTTATCCTGACAAAACAAATAGGAGAATAAATGTCATCTTTCAGTTGACAAAAGCACTTTGAGTTGCTCTGCTGATGCTACCTTCTCTCCCCTCCTCCTGTCTGTGTGTAAAGAGGTTTCATCTGAATATGAGGAGAGGAGATCCAGTCTGGTCCAGGAGGAACCACACCCTCCACAACATCAGGAGAGGAGATCCAGTCTGGTCCAGGAGGAACCACAACCTCCACAGATTAAAGAGGAACAGGAAGAGGAGACTGGTGAGTCAACTTTAGCCTCGGAAACCCAGACGTTTTTATTTCCATGGAGAAAAATAAAAGTCTGGGGCAGAGTCCACTTCAATTCGGCATAGAGTAGCGCAAACGTCGATCACTCTCTGCTGATTTCTGATCGCCTGCACCTTTGTTAAATTGACGCACACCCGTAAACACACACACACACACACACACACACACTCCTCTCTCTCTCTGTCGCTCTAATTAATTAGTCTCATGTCTCATGTCATGTTTCTCCCGGCGGATCCTGCCGGGAGCTGCCTATGCCATAGATAGCATAGGTGAGTTCCAGGCTAAGTCAACTTTGACATTACTACGTAGGAAGATGTGGTGCAATACTCTCTCAGGTAAAACAAATTAATATTTTATTAGTATTATTCTAACAAGACTAAAGGGTCATTCAGCAACTGTAACGATAAAAATATAGTTTGGTAACTCATGGTCCCCCAAAAGACAGACAGACACACAGCATGTTGTTTCTGCTTGTGCCGCTACATAAGTATAGCACAATAAGTTTGAACCCATAATCATGTTTAGCTATGAAGATATTTGGCATAAATGGTCAGAGTCACAGGCACGGCGCGTGCAGTGCCTTTTAAATCCATTCTCCGCAGCTGTAAGAAAATTATTATTATCAAACTGAAAGCGCGTTTCATAAGGGCGTATTACATAATTTTTTTATTTAAGTATTTATTAACTGTTTACAGAATTACAGTACATTTCAAGCACAACTCAATACAAAAACTGTTAACTGTGAGTGGACGACCCAATAAAAGCATTACACTTGTTTACAAGAGGGTCCACCTTGTTCAATTCATCAAAACATTTGGAGATGTACAAATATACACTTCTATTTAACAGAACAGGAATTCATCATAAAGGAAGTAAAAAGGGAAATATACAGTGAGGGGGAAAAGGGGTGGTTGGGTGGGGAAGGGTAGATTACAATAATGATGATAAAAAAATACTTCATACACATTGGTGAAATAATGTCGGGCATCGGCGCCAAAAATGACGGATACATCGGTGAGACCGACGTCGGGCTCTACTCGCAACACCTTTCTCTGCGAGGCGTTGTGAAGAGACCTGAGACACGATTGTTATCCTGACAAAACGAATAGGAGAATAAATGTACTTTGAGTTGCTCTGCTGATGCTACCTTCTCTCCCCTCCTCCTGTCTGTGTGTAAAGAGGTTTCATCATTTGAATATGAGGAGAGGAGATCCAGTCTGGTCCAGGAGGAACCACAACCTCCACAACATCATCAGAGGAGATCCAGTCTGGTCCAGGAGGAACCACACCCTCCACAGATTAAAGATGAACATCAGGAGAGGAGATCCAGTCTAGTCCTGGAGGAAGGACACCCTCCACAGAGAGGAACAGAGGAACAGGAAGAGGAGACTGGTGAGTCAACTTTGACATTACTACGTATGAAGATGTGGTGCGATACTCTCTCAGGCATTTACCATTTCCGCAAAATCTTTAACTTTAACGTTTGCCAGGACAAAAATCATGTTGGGTCGGGAGCTGTCGTACGCTTTGTCCTCACCTGTTTTTCTGTCGTACACAAGCGGAGCAGCATTGTCTTAACTGCTGACATGCTGTCACGGGCATCTAAGCATATGTATTCACTCCTAAAATGTTAATATAAAACTGTATGTATATGCATATAAAAAAAAGAAAAAAAGGTAGATTTCCAACTCTACAAGCAATTAAAATCACGCAATAATTAAAAACAATATAACATGTTTACAATGTATTCGTTTGTGCTTAATCAAACAGTGCTTTACTGGCCTTGTTATGCGAGCGCACTGGTGATATGATTTGGGAGTGCATGAGTGTGACATCAGAAGCCTATATAATCACTGATATTATAAAACTAATATTTAGGCATAAATGGACTGCACGCCTTTATTTCCAAGTGACAATGACAAGCATACAGCTTGCCTATTTGCAATTGTAGGCTATAGGTGTAAACTAAGGGCTAATCATTCACCATTTAAATAAGTGCTTTGACAGTTCAGATAAAAGCGGGAGTCGGGAGGTCGGGACCGCGGCGTGCGTCGCCAGCACATCCCAGCACACATGCAAGCCTTCATCCATATGTTTATGATTCGTTCATCAATGATCAAATCACTCCATAAACGTTGATTATGACTGCCTTGACGACATTGTAGTAGCCTATCTCTCATGCAGGCATCACTCACCCACAACAATTATCACAGCAGTGCGCAGTATCACTGATCGCCTTCGCCGTGCACTGCGCACGAATGGGTAAAATTAATATAGGCCTAGCCTACAAACGTATTCCATTCATGGCGATGTGTCATGTAGCCTTGAGGTGCGTGCGTGCGTGCATGTGTGCGTGGACATGACAGCAAGGCAACAAAATTAAGGAAGGATCAGCTGTTTGCGATCACTTTATAAATGCCGTGGCGACGTGAGTGTAAGCCTACTACAAAACCAACACTCTATTTTGGGGCAGATTTTACACTCACAACGCCTTGCTCTGCGAAGCGTTGTGAAGTGAATCGAGACACTTATTTTTTTAAACGAGGGCTATCCTGGCAAAACAAATAGGAGAATAAATGTCATCTTTGAGTTGCTCTGCTGATGCTACCTTCTCTCTCCTCCTCCTGTCTGTGTGTAAAGAGGTTTCATCTGAATATGAGGAGAGGAGATCCAGTCTGGTCCAGGAGGAACCACACCCTCCACAGATTAAAGAAGAACAGGAAGAGGAGACTGGTGAGTCAACTTTGACATTACTACGTAGGAAGATGTGGTGCAATACTCTCTCAGGTAAAACACAATGATGTTTTTATTAGTATTATTCTAACAAGACTAAAGGGCCATTCAAGCACAGCTTATGTGCCTCCCACAGACAGACATGCACACACACACACACACGCACACACACACACACACACACACACACACACACACACACACACACACACACACACACACATTTGGCATAATTGCTAAGGTATTAAATCGTCCCTATTTCGATAACTAAACACTAAGTTTAGTTCCCTGGCTAGAAATAACGTCTGATGTCTGTCTGTGATTCACCCTAAAGCCATTCCTTTTAAGCAGTGCAGCCAACGTGTGTGTGTGTGTGTGCGCACGTCTTTACAGATCTCATATTTTGAACCAGGTGATGTATGTGTGTCCATCATAATATGTCTGTCTGTCAGTCTGTCTCTGTCAAACAAGTGCTTGATAAAATATATTTCACATTGTCAAAGCACAATATTACGTGCATGTGTAACTATTTATTGCTATTGGTTGTCTGTCTCTGTTCCCTGGAGTGTGCAGTCCCTTCCTTGGAAGGTTTTTCTCTCTCTCTATATATATATATATATATATCTCAGTCTCTCTCACACACACACACTTACTGAATTGTTTCTACTGGTGATTTCCACAGAGCACCACAGGGAGAGGTCTCCCGTATCTATAGAGATGGCCTCCAAAAGACATTCAACGGTGTCAGAGGAACAGCCAGAGGTGGACCAGAGACGTGTACAGTTTGATGCGAAGATGCAACCTGTAGTTAAGTTGTACCGTATAGGTATGTGCTGTTTTGTTTACTTACTTACATCACTTATTCTTATCCGTAGTCGGGTTGCGGGGGCAACAGCTCCACCAGAGTGTTCCAGACTTCCCTCTCCAGAGCAACATTAGTGACTTCCTCCTGGGGGATACCGAGACGTTCCAAGGGTCTGGTCTTGGTCTGCCCCGGGGTCTCCTCCCAGTGGGACGTGCCTCGAGGACCTCCCTAGGGAGACGCCCGAGAGGCATCCTAACTAGATGCCCGAACCACCTAAGCTGGCTCCTTTCCAGGCAAATAAGCAGTGACTCTACTCGAGTCTCTCTCGTGTGACTGAACTTCTCACCCTATCTCTAAGGGAGATGCCAGCCACCCGTTGAAGAAAACTCATTTTGGCCGCTTGTATTTGTGACCTTATTCTTTCGGTCATGACCCACACTTCATGACCATAGGTGAGAGTAGGAACACTTCATGACCATAGGTGAGAGTAGGAACACTTCATGACCATAGGTGAGAGTAGGAACACTTCATGACCATAGGTGAGAGTAGGAACACTTCATGACCATAGGTGAGAGTAGGAACGAAGATTGCTCGGTAGACAGAAAGCTTCTGGCTCAACTCTCTTTTCGTTACAACAGTGCGGTACTGTGACTGCAATTCCGCCCCTGCCGCTCCGTTTCTCCGGCTGATCTCCTTCTCCGTCCTCCCCTCACTCGTGAACAAGACCCCAAAATAAATGAACACCGTAACCAAACACAAACAAAGTTGATTCAGACAATATAGAGCATCACCAAAACTCGTACCGTTTAATTATAATTAATTATTTACTTTCCGTTGATTTTACTATTTGAAGATCCGGATCCACGGATTGAGTCCGAGTTTTCTTCCTAATAAAAATGGCATTATTATTCCACTTTCGGCGCGATCACCATGCAATCTTCAGTTGGATGTATTGAAACATATTTTCTTTAACAGAATGCCCAACGAACGTCTCATTACCAACGATCCGGTGTGCGAACATAGGTTAGCAAGAGCACCATCGTGTAAAAACAAAACATATTTATCTTTCAAAATAATTGTGTCCTTTTGTAATAACCTTCTGTTGAACACTTGCTACGTATTTGTAAATATATAATATATAAATACAAACAAAAGATTAGTACATGTCTAATGTACACATTTTTAGTGGCTCAAAAATGTAATTTCAAGCCCTGAAAACTGTTTTTGATTCAGAAATGGAAAAGAAAACTTTCCTCCAACACTACCAAAGCTATAAAACGGGAAACACTGCGTGGGGAAAATGCAAAGTTCAAACATTAAATGTTTTCTCTCTCTTTGTGTCTTTTTTTTCCTAGCCGTCCCGCACCTCCCTGTGTGTAAAGAGGAGGTTTTTACTGAACAACAGGAGAGGAGCTCCAGTCTGGTCCAGGAGGAACCACAACCTCCACAGATTAAAGAGGAACAAGAGGAGCTACTTCAAAGACCAACTGAGGCTGATGGGTCAATGTTGACATTACTAGCAGTGAAAAGTGTAGATGTTCATGATGATGAAAACGGAGAGACAGAGCCTGTAGCCGGCACCTCAACTCAACACATGAAAACACAAGCTGATCTAGAGGACTGTGGAACATCACAACCAACTAGTGATGACCAGCTCCTCTCTTCACACTGTTCTGAATCTGACACTGAAGACAGTGATGAGTGGCAGGAGCCCAGTGAAGGTCAGTCAACTTTAAACACACTGAAATCACACAAGACAAATGTGGAAGGACAAAGATTGTCTTTGAGCAGCAAGCTGTCCAAGGACCTGAAATCGTCAAAACAAACTCACTCCATGAGGAGCCACACAGGGAAGAAACGCTTTAGTTGTACAGACTGTGGCAAATGTTTTAATCAGACGTCTAAACTGATGATACACACAAGGATGCATACAGAGGAAAAGCCCTTCACTTGTGATGTGTGTGGTAAAGGCTTTGCTCATAGTGGTGGTCTAAAATCACACATGAGGACTCATACAGGGGAAAAGCCCTTTACTTGTAACGTCTGTGGTAAAGGCTGTACAGATAGTAGTAGACTAAAAAAACACATGATGACTCATACAGGGGAAAAGCCCTTTACTTGTAACGTGTGTGGTAAAGGCTTTGCTCGGAGTGAACATCTAAAAACACACATGAGGACTCATACAGGGGAAAAGCCCTTTACTTGTAACGTGTGTGGTAAAGGCTTTGCTCATAGTGGTCTAAAAATACACATGAGGACTCATACAGGGGAAAAGCCCTTTACTTGTATCGTGTGTGGTAAAGGCTGTACAGATAGTAGTAGACTAAAAACACACATGAGGACTCATACAGGGGAAAAACCCTTTACTTGTAATGTCTGTGGTAAAGGCTTTGCTCAGAGTAGTACACTAAAACTACACATGAGGACTCATACAGGGGAAAAGCCCTTTACTTGTATCGTGTGTGGTAAAGGCTGTACACAGAGTAGTGAACTAAAATCACACATGAGGACTCATACAGGGGAAAAACCCTTTACTTGTAACGTGTGTGGTAAAGGCTTTGCTCAGAGTAGTGATCTAACATCACACATGAGGACTCATACAGGGGAAAAGCCCTTTACTTGTAACGTGTGTGGTAAAGGCTTTGCTAAGAGTGATCAGCTAAAATCACACATGAAGACTCATACAGGGGAAAAGCCCTTTACTTGTATCGTCTGTGGCAAAGGCTTTGCTCATAGTTTTGAACTAAAATCACACATGAGGACTCATACAGGGGAAAGACCCTTTACTTGTAACGTGTGTGGTAAAGGCTTTGCTCGGAATGATTATCTAAAATCACACATGAAGACTCATACAGGGGAAAAACCCTTTACTTGTAACGTGTGTGGTGAAGGCTTTGCTCGGAGTGATAATCTAAAATCACACATGAGGACTCATACAGGGGAAAAGCCCTTTGCTTGTAACGTGTGTGGTAAAGGCTTTCCTCGGAGTGATAATCTAAAATCACACATGAGGACTCATACAGGGGAAAAGCCCATAGATGAATGAGGACTCATACAGGGGGGGGGGGGACCCTTTAGTTCCTGTTAGTGGCAAATGCTTGGGTCAAAATGCACATCTGAGGATAATGAGGAGGAATCATACAGGGAAGAAGTGGTTAGTTGTAATAGTAATAAATCCACATTTTCCCCATTTGAGTTGACACATGATATAACATACAATCGAATGATCATTCATTCTATTCCAGGATGACAATGACAAGTGGTAGATACTAAAGTCCTGGAATCACATAATCTGACACTATCAACATGACCACCACAATTTAGTTTCTTAAGTATCTTTTGTATGTAAAACCTATATACACATGGCACAAAAAGTTGTTGTCTTTGGTAGATTATTTCTCTATTGTAACTCTGTTTAATTATACCGTCGGATGTTTCAGACATTAACACATCTTGGGGCGGGAACCCCGTTTGGTCTTTTAAGCATTATATTATACTTTAGCCATTACGAGCTTGTAGGTCTGCTATTTTGTTTTTGGCGCAAATCTTTGAATATATATTCTTTCAGAGTGAACGTTTTTAACAAATCTTTGCTTCTGGGGGGGAGGGGGGGTAACTACTAAGTAAGCAACTACGGCGGCCAATTACATATAATCTTGGGGGTCCTTGACGTGAAAATGTTTGAAACATAGGGTTTTTCAGATTACTGTCAGGATTTAGAAAACATTTTGTAGAATGGTTCCCAGGTCAACATGGGTTAACCAGGTCAACATGGGTTAACCTTTTATACGTTTCAGAAGCTGTGGGTGATGACCGGAAGAATAAGGTCGCGAATAAAAAAAAATTGTCTTAGTTTTAGTCGACAAAAACAACCCTGCCGGTACCACTACTTTATCGTAGGGGTGGCACGATTATGAAATTCTGACCGTTAGCCCACCTCTGATTATCTGCAGGGTCATATCTGCCGATACCGATTCTGACTGATTCCGATATTTAACAGAGGAACCACAATGGAAACAAGCCTATAGGGCCCTATAGGGGCTTGGCCCAAAGCCTGTTAATAAAGTATTCAATCAATCAATAAATAGCCTATACTCTTTTCCAAGTGTCTGTTTTCTGAATGAAATTAAATTTAGATTTTCTTTTTAACTTTTACTTAGATTTGACATCATATTTGCTTTTGTTCTAATTAGACTAGAGGTACTAGAAACGTTTGATAAATATTGAACTTTGTACACCCTTTTATTTTATTTTGTTTCTTTGCTGGTGAAAACCGATTAAATAATGAAGCAATATTACACGAGAGGGGGTGGTTTAACGTCATTAATGCACGCCTGCGATGCTGCAGGAACGAGCCCGAGTTCCCAAAATGGAACCACATATTTCCAGATTACAAAATAGCCGATCTACAAGCTCACAATGAGTTGCATCGCGACGTATTGTGAGCTGGTAGATCGGCTATCTGCTATTGGCCAAGATGTACGAAATGCACAAAAGATTCTACACATGAGGAATATCACAACTATGTGAAGTGAGGGGCGCTAATATATTAAAGTCTAAGTCATATTGATTAGGTGGTGTAATGGTGATGTAAAACAAACATTATGACGTACATTTTCCCTTCATTGTCAATGGCGTTTACAAAACAAACATTGAACTAAAGACAAACATTAAACCCTTGTGTCCCTATAGGAGGGGCCAGTGGCGGCCTTATATATGTTTCAATCGTTTCAATTGAAACGGGCCTCGAGTCTCCAGGGGCCTCCCCAAATTTGGTTGTAATTGTATAAATAGTAGTAGTAGTAATAAGTATAGTGTGTTGTTTGGTTGTAATTGTATAAATAGTAGTAGTAGTAATAAGTATAGTGTGTTGTTTGGTTGTAATTGTATAAATAGTAGTAGTAGTAATAAGTATAGTGTGTTGTTTGGTTGTAATTGTATAAATAGTAGTAGTAGTAATAAGTATAGTGTGTTGTTTGGTTGTAATTGTATAAATAGTAGTAGTATAATAAGTATAGTGTGTTGTTTGGTTGTAATTGTATAAATAGTAGTAGTAGTAATAAGTATAGTGTGTTGTTTGGTTGTAATTGTTCCTACTTCCCAGTGTGTTACTCACTGCACTAGCAGCGCTGACAGTTGTGATTGCATCATTGTATAGCCAATGCTGCCTTCCAGTTATACCTTAAAGTAAAAAAATGTTTAATCAAGCAAGCTGCTTTTGTGTATTTTCTACTTGGCTGTGTATGCTGTTCATGCGTTGAAGTCCCATAATACACACTGACAAAAAAAAAGAAAAAACTTTTTTTCTTTTCTTTTTTTTTTAATTATTAATTATTAAAATTATGACGTCATGAACGGGGCCTCCCGATCCTTAAGGCCACCCCTGGGAGGGGCTAGTGCCAAAATGTCCTCTCAGTACAGGGTTGTGTAGCATGGAATGGTCTTCCTCTGTGTATAAGGGATTGTGCTACATTTCCACCTTTTAATCTGAAAAAATGGTTGCTTGAAAACCATAGCTGCAACCATTCATGATTATTTTAGGTGTATTTCTTTTTTTATGCTGTGTTCCCTATGTAATGTTATGTAAATGTGTTCCACTGTTTGTCTGTTTTCCGTTTTGTGTTTCTTGTGAGGACTGCGGATGAAAATTAGCAAGTGTGCTATATCCGGTGTATTTACGTCCATTAATATGCATTGTCCTGTCCAAATAAACAACTAAAGTAAAAGTACAACATTGGGAGTAAATTTTTTTTTGTGAAAAAATGAAGGTTTTATGAGTCAATGCAAATTGTAGTTTTATGAAAATTCTTCTCCTGCCCCTAATACATCCATGCAGAGTCAAGTGTTTATGAAACGTTGCAGTATATGGTGTAGAGGGTCATGCCAAATAACGCTGAAACAAGTCTTGTCCAGAAGCAATTCAAAATGAACCGCTTCAACCAGTGACGGATTAACCCCTCTCAAGGCCCTGGCGCTTCACCAAATCAAAAGGCCCCTACTGATTCAGCCAATTAATTAATTAATTAACATGCATGCGTTTAGCGCATATCCACTACTGCCTGCGCTGCCCGCTGACACACAAGACACAGTAGGAACTGCCGCAGTGGGCACAGCCTTTCCAACTTCAGTCTCTGCTAAACTAACTGCAATTTTCCCGAAAAATAAATTGTCTTTGTGGCCAACAAATGTAGCTACATTTGCAAACAGTGCTGTTGACCATGTTGTTACATGGTCCATATAACGTGTGCACCAACAGACAATGCCAATATGCTATATTAATATTAGAACGTTTTAAAAACAGATTAATTATTGACGACAATGCAACCTGTGGGTGCAACGTCACTGAAAACTTTCATAATAGCAATTAAATTAATTTACTCACAAATCGTGAAATGGAGGATGTAAGAACACACTTTTGTTACCACTGCAAACATTGTGACAAGAGTTTCATTGACATATGTTGTTTATGGACACACTGGAGAAAAACCTTACCATTGCAAACATTGTGACAAGAGTTTCAGTCAGTCAGGTACTCTGCAGGCACACCAGCGTCGTCTCCACCAGTGTTGATTTCATCGACTAAGACGACATTTTTTCGTTGACTACCTTTTTTTCACTGATGAAAACTAAATGGAAACTAAAGGAAAACTAAGCTATGGTGACTAAAACTAAGACTAAATATACCAATATATATCCAGTATAAGTCATTTTACAATTAGTTGCATGCTGAAAGTTCAAGCACGACGCGTTGTGGGCTTGTAGATCGGCTATTTTCAGCAAGTGTAAAAAACAATAATTACGACGGCCCGCCAAAATACATTTTGTTCGACTAAATCAACTGTAGATTTAGTCGACTAAAACTAGACTAACACTAAGACATTCCAGGTGACTAAAATGTGACTAAAACTAAATAAACTATTCAAGAGACTGAGTCAAACTAAAATCTAAATTTGCTGCCAAAAACAACACTGTTCTCCACCACACCTGGGGGAAACCTAACCACCATAAACGGTGTGATAAGAAATAGCTGTCCACAGAAATGCTGCGTTCGGGGCATGGTGGCACAGTTGGTAGTGCTGTCGCCTGACAGCTAGAAGGTCCTGGGTTCGATTCCCGCTGTGGGTGCTGGGGGCGTGTTCCCTCCTCCACGTCATCAGTGCCCATACCCGAGGCGGAGTTGACAAAAGGGCCTTTCTGTGTGGAGTTTACATGTTCTCCCCTTGTCCCCTAGTAGTGTAGCCAGACGTCCGGTTTCACGCCGGACAGTCCGGTTTTAGACCCACCTGTCCTCCTCCCACCTCAACCTCCGGCCGGACACATCATTGTCCGTTTTTTTGTGATATACAGTGCTTGTGTCATAACTGTCATTTATGTCGTCTGGGTATTAAAATCTCCGCAGCGCTGCTCAGCTCCGCAGCGAGCCGGCCACACTCCCTCTGTCAAGAGAGAGGAGACGATCGTAGTGTTGCCATGTCCGCTTAATTATAAGCAACTTTGGGCTTGTTTTATAAAATAGCCTACGAAGCCTAGTCGGGCTTCTTTTGGGCTTGTTTTCATAGACATGGTTGCTTGGTTCTCTCCCAAAACCTGGCAACACTGCCAGTGGGACGGTCGGTTTGTTTGTTGTGGAATGTGTGCTCTCACAATCACTTTAGGATAGTTAATGCAGAGATAAATAAACCAAATATGCCGAAATGAAAAACTACATTTAATGAGCAATGGAGCAAGGAACTCGACATCATAAAGAAAGGGAGGCTAAAGCACTGTGAACATATAGGCTACTGGCATCATACTATGTGTTATGACTCGAGTGTAAAGCACAGCAAGGAGAGACAGATCATGAGTAAAGCCCACCCGGGCGGGTTTTTATTCACAAACACGGGGGGTTGAAAGGAGTGCAGGGGTCCGTAGGTTGCTCCACAGAGCTCGGGTCCCGGAAACACGTAGACTGGTGAAGAACTGGCGCCGAGCTGCAGACAGGCCTGGTTCTTGTAGGCTCATCAGGTGATTGCAGACGACCTCCAGGTGGGGAGATAGTAACAGGGAGAGAGGTGCTGTGGAGTGCTCTGGAGTCCCCTGGTGGCGCTGAAGTGCCCAGAACACCCACAGCACAAGGATGTAGAGGTGATGGAGAGCGAACCGTAACACTATGTCCCACACCGATGACCATAAGACTATAAAAAACCCCACAAGAAAGAGATTAAACATAAAACATATCTAAACATGAAATAAAATAAATTGATTATAAAATGAATGGCCTTTGTGGTACCCTATAATTTAAAAAGGTTAATTTAATTAGCAAATATATGTTCTCTGTGGACATAATGCTGGAGATGATGGTGGTGAAAATCAGGTGCAACAGTAGTAGTAATAATAAGAATAATATCTGGGAGGGGGGGAGCGAATCTGGGAGGGGGGGGGGGGGGTCGGGGGAGCGGGCCCCGCAAAACCCTATCCCCTCACATGTTCTCCCCGTGTCCCCTAGGGTAGGTACCCTCACATGTTCTCCCCGTGTCCCCTAGGGTAGGTACCCTCACATGTTCTCCCTGTGTCCCCTAGGGTAGGTACCCTCACATGTTCTCCCCGTGTCCCCTAGGGTAGGTAACCTCACATGTTCTCCCCGTGTCCCCTAGGGTAGGTAACCTCACATGTTCTCCCCGTGTCCCCTAGGGTAGGTAACCTCACATGTTCTCCCCGTGTCCCCTAGGGTAGGTACCCTCACATGTTCTCCCCGTGTCCCCTAGGGTAGGTACCCTCACATGTTCTCCCCGTGTCCCCTAGGGTAGGTACCCTCACAAAAACATGCAGTAATCCTGGTCTAAACTACCTCTCCCTGGGCAGCCTGGGCGCCTGATGGAGGGGAAAGGAACTGGTTGGAATAACATGTTCCTTCCACGCGCTACGTCCAACCAGGGAAACTCCCCCCTGTCAGGTGTAAAGGAGCAACTTGGACACTCAGGCATGAAGGAAGCATGAGTTAAGTCCGTTGCTCTCCCCAGGTTGGCGGAGGGTGTGTAGAGTCCAGGATCACATTAGATCATTGACACAGAGGTGAAAAATGGGTTGCAAAAATCATGGGATAAAGGATATATAAAAAGGAATGCTGCGTTCACATTGGCAGATGCAAAAGATACAAAGATTAAATGAAGATGCAAAGCTACACGGTGCATTTGTATCTTTGTAGCTGAAGTTCATACCGGTCAACTTGATCGAAAACCGGTGGCCGATCACATATATTGCTTGACCCCGTCTTATCGCTGCTTGCAGCTATATTTTCTTCTTCTCCTTTAGCCAAAAATAGCAGTTCTGGCTGAACCGGTCGTTTTTTTTTTGTTTGCCTATGGTCCCTTTTTGTAGTTGTCTGTTTTTAAGAAATGCAAAGGTTTTCCAGAAATGCAATTTAGTTTTTAAGGGGCCACGCCCGAAGTCCCTGGCCCCTTAAAAACTAAATTGCATTTCTGGCTTAACCGTGCAGTCGGTTTTCGTGAAACATGGCATTATGGTATAGAGGGCTATGTCAAACGGTGAAGACATGAAGCCCACGACCATTGGCCAAAGGGTGGCGCTATAGCACTCAATTGACCTTTTCATACCTTCTTAAACACGTTTCTACACTGACTGGCTTAACCGTAGTCGATTTTTGCAAAACTTGGCAATATGGTAGAGGGCTATGCTATACTTTCAACGGTGAGGCCCTCAACCATTGGCCAAAGGGTGGCGCTATAGCCTATAGCACTCAAGTGAAATATGTATAAAAAAGGAATAGCTCATGGACCTGACAGTCAGCGGACTCCCTCTTTACCAAGCGTATCCACCATGTAGGTTCCGCCTCGCGTAGATCATACACGCCCATTTAATCTAACGTGATGATGTTTATTGTCGCTATCGGGAAACGTTACTAACATGTTTCAAATGGACAGATCTACAAGATAACAGCGTGTCTGTTGCGCACCGCATTACAACTTGTAGATCAGCTTATTCTGGCAAGCAAGCCCCTGTCCGATGGATCCACTGGTTAATAAAGTAGCAATCTGTAGGATATCCTTTTCTCACGTATAATGAGTTCAAGACTAAAGGCTAATAAAACTTGGCAAGAATATTATAAAAGCCATTTTTATTAAACAATTGCTCACTCACTCACCTTTGCAGATGTAGTGTTTCGCAGGTAGCAAGGATGGGCTGAAGCCTATGCACGTGCCTGATAAAAATAATATTATGAGACCATCACTGCGTCAAATGTAATTAAAAAGATTATAATTTTACAGAAAATATACAATATTCAAAATTGTCAGCTATCTAAGAAAGGATTAGAAATACATTTTTACAATATGGAACAGTGTCAAAATAAATGTCACAAATAATATAAATTAATGAATAATAATTAATAAAAAATAAATGACTCAAATCCTACTGCTTGGCAGGGGGGTGGGGGTGTCTCCATTTTATATATATATATATATATATATAATTATTATTTTTTGGCCTATGGTCCCTTTTTGTAGTTGTCTGTTTTTAAGAAATGCAATTTAGTTTTTAAGGGGCCACGCCCGAAGTCCCCGGCCCCTAAAAACTAAATTGCATTTCTGGCTTAACCGTGCAGTCGGTTTTCGTGAAACTTGGCAATGGTAGACAGGTATGTGAAACGGTGAGAACGCAAAGCCCACGGCCAGATAGCACTCAATCGAAAATGCAAACTTTGAACAGACATATGCGTCTCCTCATGTCGAACAACTTTCGTGTTCTGCCTTTTGACCTCTGACCCTGGCTAGCAGCAGATGGCAAAACGGAAGTCATTTTAGTGGACGGGAGCAGAACGGTAAACGGAACAGGACGGATGTTAAAATATTAAATCTTTTTACCGTGCCGTCCAGCAGGTTTTGCTGTTTGCCATCTACCGCTTGCCTGATTCCATGTGAATGGTGAATGCATTAGATAAGTGAAGATCACCCATTATTTTGAATTATACATACACAGCGCTCCAGGTCAAACCATGCAGTTGTTTTTCACGAAATGTGGCAATATGGCTATGTCACCCTGCTTAGAGACAAAGACCACAACCATTGGCCAAAGGGTGGCGCTATAGCACTCAATTGAAAAACAGGCATAGATCATGAACTGCCAGCTCATGAACCGCCAGTAATAATTACTAGGTAATTACTGTCTATTACATAGGTACTAATTCAGACTCCCTGAGTCCCTGATGTTGGATTCCAGTCATCAGTGGTGGAAAGTAGCCTACGCATATTCAAAATTAAATTTATTTTTCCTATTAATATCAATGAATCATGGATTTAAATTGTCAAATGTTCAAAAAGCTGATCTACAAGCTCAAAGCGTGTCACACCGCAACACGAGGTTGTAGATATTTTAAGATTCAAAGGCAGTTTAAAAAAGTATCTATCTATCTATCTATCTATCTATCTATCTATCTATCTATCTATCTATCTATCTATCTATCTATCTATCTATCTATCTATCTATCTATCTATCTATCTATCTATCTATCTATCTATCTATCTGTGACAGTTACACACCTCCACCACCAGAGGGCGAAAGGCATTAAGACAACAGTGCCTGGATTATTTTGTTGCGCATGCGCGGAAAACCTTTGACCCTGAAGTGCTTGTTTGCATCACGTGATGCCATCACGTCACGTGACTGCGTCTAGTTTGCCATTACGGCGATGGCCGCTGTTGAAGAAGTCAGACATGTTGTCGTGTCTCTCGGGAATTGTTGATGTTTGTGCCTTTTTTACACATTCTATATTACAGTAGGAACAGAAAGCTTGGAGGAAATGTCTCCTAAAGGAGGTGAAAAGCGTCAAATGGAGTCTGTACGGCTGAAGATAAATGAACAGCTAGCGGCGGTGGGAGAGGAGATATTGTTTGTTGTGGACAAACAGCAGCGTGGCGCTGCTGATGTTTGTAGTGTGGAGCTTAGCGTCAGAGTGTTTGTGTTGGAGCGCCTCAGCGCGGTGGGAGAATTCATGGTCAACCTCTTCCAGAGAGAGATGGAGACACTACAAACTCTGCTGGAGACACAAAACAAACTGCTGGACATTGATTTTGATATGGACATCGATCTACACAATGCAGGTTAGTAGACTCTGAACAACACCAGCTTAGCTTAAGTAGCATTAAGCTATTTATTATGTTCCACACAAGTCTACTTGAATAATCAAACTGAAAAGGTCAAATGAATAGCTCCAAAATAAATAAGAAATAAAATAAATTAGTATGCTAGTAAGGTATGAAAACAGGTCAAAAACTGTATGCCTTCCCAGCTTCACCAAACATTTTCCATTGTTCTCAAAAGGCATGTCAAGAGACCTTAAACAGGCCACCCCACTTCCTCCCCCACTGAGCCTTTCAAAATAAAATACAAGTTACAATTCACTGTTCCAGAATCACTGCAGAGGAGGTTTTACTTTGAAGGGGATACATTATAAAGGAAGTGCAAAGAGGCTCACTAAATTGACATGACATAGGCCTACTTAAGTTTCTAATTAAAGGTTGGGGCTACTATTAATCCAAATTATAACTTTTGATATACCGGTATATGAAAATGAAAACGAAAGTGAAAGAGGTGAACAAATAAATAAAACAAAACTGGCTCCAACACTTGTCATGACGCAACTGAAGCCAGTTTTACACAATCGCAACATTTACATGGAAAACGTGTACATAAACATTCAGATTTCAAATATAAAGTCCTCACCACATGTGCCATGGGTATTTGCTGGGACAGCGATTAGCATTGCTGCATCCCGCGTTGTTTAATAAAAAGCATTTGTATCCGAGCACCCCGACTACTTTTCTCAAACGGGTTTGTTTGGGAAATTCACAGTTGCACACCGAGAGCACACTCGCCTATTTGTCTGTATTGGCAGTGCGGTCAGCGTGCCTATATCGAACACACCCAGTGCCACAAAAAAACTGCTCGTATAAAAATGCCTTTTATTACACAATGCGGGATGCAGTAATGCTAACCCTTTTTGGACAACTGGGTCAAATTTGGCACATACCAGTTAATGGCCAAATATAGGCGATGTAGAAAAAGGAGGCTGTCAATGCCTAGTGGTTCACTTTTGGCACATGCCAAGGTAGTACTGGAAGTACTTTTCAAGTGGTTTGGAGAATACATTCCATTCATTTGAAAAAGCAGGAAGTGGAGATGACAGCACATGGCTCTAGGCTGCCAGTGTAAGACTTACTGCCCAAATCTGAGATTAGTTGTGCTAAAATAAAAATACACACCAGCTAACTCACGGTGAGTACCATCGGTGAGACCGATGTCGGGCTCTACTCACAACACCTTGCTCTGCGAGGCGTTGTGAAGAGACTTGAGACATTTTTTAAACAATGGTTATCCTGACCAAACGAATAGGAGAATAAATGTCATCTTTCAGTTTGAGTTGCTCTGCTGATGCTACCTTCTCTCTCCTCCTCCTGTCTGTGTGTAAAGAGGTTTCATCTGAATATGAGGAGAGGAGATCCAGTCTGGTCCAGGAGGAACCACAACCTCCACAACATCAGGAGAGGAGATCCAGTCTGGTCCTGGAGGAACCACAACCTCCACAGATTAAAGATGAACAGGAAGAGGAGACTGGTGAGTCAACTTTAGCCTCGGAAACCCAGACGTTTTTATTTCCATGGAGAAAAATAAAAGTCTGGGGCAGAGTCCACTTCAATTCGGGATAGAGTAGCGCAAACGTCGATCACTCTCTGCTGATTTCTGATCGCCTGCACCTTTGTTAAATTGACGCACACCCGTAAACACACACACACACACACACACACACACACACACACACACACACACACACACACACACACACACACACACACACACACACTCCTCTCTCTCTCTGTCGCTCTAATTAATTAGTCTCATGTCCAGCAGCTGCGCACAGTTTCTCCCGGCGGATCCTGCCGGGAGCTGCCTATGCCATAGATAGCATAGGTGAGTTCCAGGCTAAGTCAACTTTGACATTACTACGTAGGAAGATGTGGTGCAATACTCTCTCAGGTAAAACAAATTAATATTTTATTAGTATTATTCTAACAAGACTAAAGGGTCATTCAGCAACATTAACGATACAAATATAGTTTGGTAACTCATGGTCCCCCAAAAGACAGACAGACACACAGCATGTTGTTTCTGCTTGTGCCGCTACATAAGTATAGCACAATAAGTTTGAACCCATAATCATGTTTAGCTATGAAGATATTTGGCATAAATGGTCAGAGTCACAGGCACGGCGTGTGCAGTGCCTTTTAAATCCATTCTCTGCAGCTGTAAGAAATTGATAATTATCAAACTGAAAGAGCGCGTTTCATAAGGGCGTATTACATAATTTTTTTATTGAAGTATTTATTAACTGTTTACAGAATTACAGTACATTTCAAGCACAACTCAATACAAAAACTGTTAACTGTGAGTGGACGACCCAATAAAAGCATTACACTTGTTTACAAGAGGGTCCACCTTGTTCAATTCATCAAAACATTTGGAGACGTACAAATATACACTTCTATTTAACAGAACAGGAATTCATCATAAAGGAAGTAAAAAAGGAAATATACAGTGAGGGGGAAAGGGGTGGTTGGGTGGGGAAGGGTAGATTACAATAATGATGATAAAAAAATACTTCGGCCACATCGGTGAAATAATGTCGGGCATCGGCGCCAAGAATGACGGATACATCGGTGAGACCGATGTCGGGCTCTACTCAACACCGTGCTCTGCGAGGCGTTGAGAAGAGACTCGAGACACTCATTTTTTAAACGATGGTTATCCTGACAAAACAAATAGGAGAATAATCTTTGAGTTGATAAAAGCACTTTGAGTTGCTCTGCTGATGCTACCTTCTCTCCCCTCCTCCTGTCTGTGTGTAAAGAGGTTTCATCTGAATATGAGGAGAGGAGATCCAGTCTGGTCCAGGAGGAACCACAACCTCCACAACATCAGGAGAGGAGATCCAGTCTGGTCCTGGAGGAACCACAACCTCCACAACATCAGGAGAGGAGATCCAGTCTGGTACAGGAGGAACCACAACCTCCACAACATCAGGAGAGGAGATCCAGTCTGGTCCAGGAGGAACCACAACCTCCACAGATTAAAGAGGAACAGGAAGAGGAGACTGGTGAGTCAACTTTGACATTACTAAATGGTAAATGGTGCATTTATATAGCGCCTTTATCCAAGGCGCTTTACAGAGATTGTGCATTACATTCACCCATTCATACACCGATGGCAGCGGAAACCATGCAAGGCACCAACTAGCACATCGGGAGCAATTAGGGGTTCAGTGTCTTGCTCAAGGACACTTCGACACTAACTCTGGGGGAGCCCGGGTTCGAACTGGCAACCTTACGGTTACCATCCAGGCACTCTACCCCTGAGCCACCGCCGCCCCTACGTAGGAAGATTTTGTGCAATACTCTCTCAGGCATTTACCATTTCCGCAAAACCTTTAACTTGAACGTGTGCCAGGACAAAAATCATGTTGGGTCGGGAGCTGTTGTACGCTTTGTCCTCACCTGTTTTTCTGTCGTACACAAGCGGAGCAGCATTGTCTGAACTGCTGACATGCTGTCACAGGCATCTAAGCATATGTATTCACTCCTAAAATTGTTTACAAGAGGGTCCACCTTGTTCAATTCATCAAAACATTTGGAGACGTACAAATATACACTTCTATTTAACAGAACAGGAATTCATCATAAAGGAAGTAAAAAAGGAAATATACAGTGAGGGGAAAAAGAGGTGGTTGGGTGGGGAAGGGTAGATTACAATAATGATGATAAAAAAATACTTCGGCCACATTGGTGAAATAATGTCGGGCATCGGCGCCAAGAATGACGGATACATCGGTGAGACCGATGTCGGGCTCTACTCAACACCGTGCTCTGCGAGGCGTTGAGAAGAGACTCGAGACACTCATTTTTTTAAACGATGGTTATCCTGACAAAACAAATAGGAGAATAATCTTTGAGTTGATAAAAGCACTTTGAGTTGCTCTGCTGATGCTACCTTCTCTCCCCTCCTCCTGTCTGTGTGTAAAGAGGTTTCATCTGAATATGAGGAGAGGAGATCCAGTCTGGTCCAGGAGGAACCACAACCTCCACAACATCAGGAGAGGAGATCCAGTCTGGTCCTGGAGGAACCACAACCTCCACAACATCAGGAGAGGAGATCCAGTCTGGTCCAGGAGGAACCACAACCTCCACAGATTAAAGAGGAACAGGAAGAGGAGACTGGTGAGTCAACTTTGACATTACTAAATGGTAAATGGTGCATTTATATAGCGCCTTTATCCAAGGTGCTTTACAGAGATTGTGCATTACATTCACCCATTCATACACCGCAGCGGAAACCATGCAAGGCACCAACTAGCACATCGGGAGCAATTAGGGGTTCAGTGTCTTGCTCAAGGACACTTCGACACTAACTCTGGGGGAGCCCGGGTTCGAACTGGCAACCTTACGGTTACCATCCAGGCACTCTACCCCTGAGCCACCGCCGCCCCTACGTAGGAAGATGTTGTGCAATACTCTCTCAGGCATTTACCATTTCCGCAAAACCTTTAACTTGAACTTGTGCCAGGACAAAAATCATGTTGGGTCGGGAGCTGTTGTACGCTTTGTCCTCACCTGTTTTTCTGTCGTACACAAGCGGAGCAGCATTGTCTGAACTGCTGACATGCTGTCACAGGCATCTAAGCATATGTATTCACTCCTAAAATGTTAATATAAAACTATGTATATGCATGTAAAAGTAGATTTCCAACTTTACAAGCAATTAAAATCACGCAATAATTAAAAACAATATAACATGTTTACAATGTATTAGTTTGTGCTTAACCCATTTTGGGCGGGAACCCCTTTTGGTGTTAGCATTATGTTATGCTTTAGCTATTGAAAAATAGCAGATCTACAAGCTCTGTAGATCTGCTATCTGCTACTGAGCTTGTAGATCTGCTATTTTTGAAAAATCGAATAACGACTGACATAGAAACATAGCTTTTCCAGAAAACTGTCAGGATGTAGAAGACCTTTTTAGAATCTGATCTCAGGTCAAAATGGGTTAATCAAACAGTGCTTTACTGGCCTTGTTATGCAAGCGCACTGGTGAGATGATTTGGGAGCGCATGAGCGTGACATCAGTTGCCTTTATAATCACTGATATTATTTAAAAAATATTTAGGCATAAATGGACTGCACGCCTTTATTTCCAAGTGACAATGACAAGCATACAGCTTGCCTATTTGTCGGGAGGTCGGGACCGCGGCGTGCGTCGCCAGCACATACCAGCACACATGCAAGCCTTCATCCGTATGTTTATGATTCGTTCATCAATGATCAAATCACTCCATAAACGTTGATTATGACTGCCTTGACGACATTGTAGTAGCCTATCTCTCATGCAGGCATCACTCACCCACAACACTTATCACAGCAGTGCGCAGTATCACTGATCGCCTTCGCCGTGCACTGCGCACGAATGGGTAAAATTAATATAGGCCTAGCCTACAAACGTATTCCATTCATGGCGATGTGTCATGTAGCCTTGAGGTGCGTGCGTGCATGCGTGCATGTGTGCGTGGACATGACAGCAAGGCAAGCGAGGTGAGAGGGAAACAGACAGGGTAGGCCTACAGCTTTATTTAATTCATGCAGGTGTTCGTTTATTTATTTAAGATACAAAGTTGGGCTTGCAAGTTGCGTGTGTGTGCGTGCCTCTGTATGTGTGTGTGTATGAGAGAGGGGTGAGGCGGGCAGCAAGGAAACTTTTCCCCCTGTAACCAGGGTTTCCATGTCGGATTGCAGTTGTTCATGTCGCAAAAATGAGGGCGAGTCTTGATTTCATAGGGCGTGCCAGATAGATTTCAGCCGTCACATTTATTAACGTCGGAACGAAATTAAGGAAGGATCAGCTGTTTGCGATCACTTTATAAATGCCGTGGCGACGTGAGTGTAGGCCTACTACAAAACCAACAATCGAATTTGGGTCAGATTTTACACTCAATTGATGTATATTATGTCTGTTTATGAGTCTGGCGTAGAGGATTTCATCCTGTGCTGGAAAACTTTTCAATACATTTCAATAAATGTGCTCCGCGCTCCGTTTGTACTCGCCCAATAAATATGTCCAAAGACGTGGAGTGAGATATTGACCTCTAGTTATCCATTTATAAGTTCTGGCAGAAAACGCTTGTTTATTCAAATATGTCATCTTTTCAAACATCTCTCATATATTTTCACGGGCCTGTACACAAATGACATTTTCTGAGGGCGAGGGGTCCGGAATGACAGCTGGACTTCCATTTATGACAGTCACTCGCAGGGCAGAGTTTTCTGCTGCAGCCTAAGCTCCAGAGTCACAGGCACGACGCGCACAGTGCGTTCCATTCTCTGCAGCTGTTAGAAATTAATTCATATCAAACCAAAAGAGCGTGTTTCATAAGGGTGCCTCATTTTACAAGTGTAGGTTACATTAATGATGATAAAAAAAGACTTCGCCCACATCAGTGAAATAATGTCCGATATCGGGCCTCGGCGCCTAAAATGACGGATACATCGGTGAGACCGATGTCAGGCTCTATTCGAAACGCCTTAAGGCGAGACACTTATTTTTTTAAACGAGGGTTCTCCTGACAAAACAAATAGGAGAATAAATGTCATCTTTGAGTTGCTCTGCTGATGCTACCTTCTCTCCCCTCCTCCTGTCTGTGTGTAAAGAGGTTTCATCTGAATATGAGGAGAGGAGATCCAGTCTGGTCCAGGAGGAACCACACCCTCCACAGATTAAAGAAGAACAGGAAGAGGAGACTGGTGAGTCAACTTTAACATTACTACGTAGGAAGATGTGGTGCGATACTCTCTCAGGTAAAACAAATGTATATTTGTATTAGTATTATTCTCAGAATCCACTACTCCTGAATGAAGTGTCTGTTGCTGGGAGTCTGGTCCAACGCACAGGTCCTGGCTGTACTCATGGTGAGAGCAGGAGTGGACCTGGTGAGACGTAGGAGGGGCCCGGACTGGAGGCAACCCACAGAGCCTAGTCCCTCCACCTGGTCTTTCCCTAGTGGGTCTGATCGAGGGTAGCCTCTGAAACCCAGACGTTTTTATTTCCAGGGAGAAAACAAAGTCTGGGGCAGAGTCCACTTCAATTCGGCATAGAGTAGCGCAAACGTCGGTCTCTCTCTGCGTATTTCTGATCGTCTGCACCTTTGTTAAATTGACGCACGCACACACACACACACACACACACACACACACACACACACACACACACACACACACACACACACACACACTCTCCTCTCTGTCGCTCAAATTAATTAGTCTCATGTCCTGCAGTCTAGTTTCTCCCGGCGGATACTGCCGGGAGCTGCCTATGCCATAGAAAGCATAGCTGAGTTCCAGTCTAGATCGAGGGTAGCTACTGGGACGTAAGTCGGGACTTGATCACTCGGCTGGGTCACCCGAGTGAGGGGTATGATGTTAGCGAGACCCTGAACCCCGATGACCCTGGGATACATCACTGAGGATACCAGGTGCATCTATGACTAAAGGGTCATTCAGCAACTAACGACAAATAAATGGTCATCAATCAGCACCAGACACTTCATTCAGGAGTGGTGGATTCTTGAGCCACAATGGTGCTGCAGGCTCCACCTGGGCAACAGTGGTGCTGCAGGCTCCACCTGGGCAACGGTGGTGCTGCAGGCTCCTCTTGCAGCCTGAATGGCCCTCCTAAAGGCCTCACCGTGGGTTTGTTGGGCTTCCTCCTCACGGAAGACACAGGCTGGGGCGCCAACCAACATACTGCTCCCGGGTGCCGTCTACATTCCGGCTGTCACACGTCTCTCCGGTGGTCACCAGACTATTCCTGGTTGTTCAGTAAACCCTTATTGAATGATTACAAGTACAAGTTGTTTCTACTGGTGATTTCCACAGAGCACCACAGGGAGAGGTCTACCGTATCTAGAGAGATGGCCTCCAAAAGACATTCAACGTTGTCAGAGGAACAGCCAGAGGTGGACCAGAGACGTGTACAGTTTGATGCGAAGATGCAACCTGTAGTAAAGTTGTACCGTATAGGTATGTGCTGTTTTGTTTACTTACTTGCATAAAGGGATATTTCAAAATAATGGTGGGTAATGTTATCGTCTACTCTGGCTTTTTGTGAACACTCTGGACAGTTTTTAATTTGCTCGATTCAGTATTTAGATATTTTATATTATATTATCAGACCAGCCCGTTGTAACTTCAAACTCCATTTTAACCATCGTAGATGCACAGAAAACACCCATCCCTGGTTCTAGTGACTGATATTGTCCTTCCTTAGAGAGGGACAGCCATAGCTGAATGGGTAGAGAGCCCGTCTAGGAAACGGAATGTAAAACAGTGATGTTAGGTCTGCAGTGGGTCCCAGGACCCACGGGTGGGAGTCTTAATAAAAATTGTATTTTCTTTTTAGAAATTGTAATTGTTTGATATTATTGCATTTATACAAATCATGCATCAACTAAAGATTAAGACCTGGAGTCACCACTACACACTATGTAAGACACACTCAAACATCATTGTATTATTGGAACATGTTTGTTGAAACTTCCAACAACCAGTTTGAGTTTGTGTCAATTGTTTACAGTTCTCTTTTCTTTTTTTCTTGTAGTGTCATTTTGTCATAACCTTCTGTTGAACATTATGCAAATGCAACATTATAACCAATACAAACACAAGATGTTTTCTAAAATCTTTACTTGGACAAGTAAGTAAATGTTCTTGTCCAAATGACAAGTGGCTCAAAAATATAATGTCAAGCCCTGAAAATAGTCTTTGATTAGAAATGCAAAGTTCAAACATTAAATGTTTTTCTCTCTTTGTGTCTTTTTTCTAGCCGTCTCGCACCTCCCTGTGTGTAAAGAGGAGGTTTTTACTGAACAACAGGAGAGGAGCTCCAGTCTGGTCCAGGAGGAACCACAACCACCACAGATTAAAGAGGAACAAGAGGAGCTACTTCAAAGACCAACTGAGGCTGAAGATGTTCATGATGATGAAAACGGAGAGACAGAGCCTGTAGCCGGCACCTCAACTCAACACATGAAAACACAAGCTGATCTAGAGGACTGTGGAACATCACAGCCAACTAGTGACGACCAGCTCCTCTCTTCACACTGTTCTGAATCTGACACTGAAGACAGTGATGAGTGGCAGGAGCCCAGTGAAGGTCAGTCAACTTTAAACACACTGAAATCACACAAGACAAATGTGGAAGGACAAAGATTGTCTTTGAGCAGCAAGCTGTCCAAGGACCTGAAATCATCAAAACAAACTCACTCCATGAGGAGCCACACAGGGAAGAAACGCTTTAGTTGTACAGACTGTGGCAAATGTTTTAATCAGATGTCTAAACTGACGATACACACAAGGATTCATACAGGGGAAAAGCCCTTCACTTGTACTGTTTGTGGTAAAGGCTTTACACACAGTGGTGAACTTAAAACACACATGATGACTCATACAGGGGAAAAGCCCTTTACTTGTAACGTCTGTGGTAAAGGCTGTACAGATAGTAGTAGACTAAAAAAACACATGAGGACTCATACAGGGGAAAAGCCCTTTACTTGTAACGTGTGTGGTAAAGGCTGTACACACAGTGGTGAACTTAAAACACACACGAGGACTCATACAGGGGAAAAACCCTTTACTTGTAACGTGTGTGGTAAAGGCTTTGCTCTGAGTGTTAATCTAAAAACACACATGAGGACTCATACAGGGGAAAAGCCCTTCACTTGTAACGTCTGTGGTAAAGGCTTTGCTCGGAGTGGTGTTCTAAAAACACACATGAGGACTCATACAGGGGAAAAGCCCTTTACTTGTAACGTGTGTGGTAAAGGCTTTGCTCTGATTGATACTCTAAAAACACACATGAGGACTCATACAGGGGAAAAGCCCTTTACTTGTAACGTCTGTGGTAAAGGCTGTACACACAGTGGTGAACTTAAAACACACACAAGGATTCATACAGGGGAAAAACCCTTTACTTGTAACGTGTGTGGTAAAGGCTTTGCTCAGACTGTTAGTCTAAAATCACACATGAGGACTCATACAGGGGAAAAGCCCTTTACTTGTAACGTCTGTGGTAAAGGCTGTACACACAGTAGTCACCTAAAAACACACATGAGGACTCATACAGGGGAAAAACCCTTTACTTGTAACGTCTGTGGTAAAGGCTGTACACAGAGTAGTAAACTAAAAATACACATGAGGACTCATACAGGGGAAAAACCCTTTACTTGTAATGTCTGTGGTAAAGGCTTTGCTCAGAGTAGTAAACTAAAATCACACATGAAGACTCATACAGGGGAAAAGCCCTTTACTTGTATCGTGTGTGGTAAAGGCTGTACACAGAGTAGTGAACTAAAATCACACATGAGGACTCATACAGGGGAAAAACCCTTTACTTGTAACGTGTGTGGTAAAGGCTTTGCTCAGAGTAGTGATCTAACATCACACATGAGGACTCATACAGGGGAAAAGCCCTTTACTTGTAACGTGTGTGGTAAAGGCTTTGCTAAGAGTGATCAGCTAAAATCACACATGAAGACTCATACAGGGGAAAAGCCCTTTACTTGTATCGTCTGTGGCAAAGGCTTTGCTCATAGTGGTAATCTAAAATCACACATGAGGACTCATACAGGGGAAAAGCCCTTTATTTGTAACGTGTGTGGTAAAGGCTGTACACAGAGTAGTGATCTAAAAACACACATGAGGACTCATACAGGGGAAAGACCCTTTACTTGTAACGTGTGTGGTAAAGGCTTTGCTTCGAGTGTTAATCTAAAATCACACATGAAGACTCATACAGGGGAAAAGCCCATAGATGAATGAGGACTCATACAGGGGGGGGGGGGGACCCTTTAGTTCCTGTTAGTGGCAAATGCTTGGGTCAAAAATGCACATCTGAGGATAATGAGGAGGAATCATACAGGGAAGAAGTGGTTAGTTGTAATAGTAATAAATCCACATTTTCCCCATTTGAGTTGACACATGATATAACATACAATCGAATGATCATTCATTCTATTCCAGGATGACAATGACAAGTGGTAGATACTAAAGTCCTGGAATCACATAATCTGACACTATCAACATGACCACCACAATAATAATAATAATAAACTTTATTTGTATAGCACTTTTCATACATAGAATGCAGCTCAAAGTGCTTCACAGGGCAGGACACAAAAATAAAATACAATAAAACACAAGTAGTTAAAATGATAGAACAATAGCAGAGAACAAAACCGAATATAAGAACATAAAATAAATAAAAACACATAAAAAAATTAAAAAATAAATAAAACTCAACTAAAAGCAAGGGTGAAGAGGTGAGTCTTGAGTTGAGATTTAAAAATGTCTACAGAGGGTGCGTGTCTGAGCTCGAATGGAAGTTTATTCCAGGCTGTTGGGCCATAGAAGCAAAAAGCTGCCTCACCGTACTTTTTTGTGCACATTCTTTTAGGCACTTCAAGTAGGCCAGCGTTGGAGGACCTGAGGGGGCGGCTAGGGACATATCTAGGTAGGCAGTCACGGAGGTACGGAGGTGCGAGACCATTGAGAGCTTTATAGACAAGTAACAGAATTTTAAAGTCAATCCTGAAAACAACCGGAAGCCAGTGCAGTGATGCCAAAACTGGAGTAATATGTTCTCTCATCTTAGTTCTAGTTAAAACTCTAGCTGCTGCATTTTGGACAAGTTGTAATCTGTCAGTCGTTTTCTTAGGGAGTCCTGAAAAGAGTGCATTGCAGTAGTCAAGCCGAGAAAAAACAAAGGCGTGGATTAGCGTTTTTGCATCGTCCAAGGACAATGTAGTTTAAGTATCTTTTGTATGTAAAACCTGTATACACATGGCACAAAAAGTTGTTGTCTTTGGTAGATTATTTTTCTATTGTAACTCTGTTTAATTATACCGTCGGATGTTTCAGACATTAACCCATCTTGGGGCGTGAACCCTGTTTGGTATTTTAAGCATTATATTATACTTTAGCCATTGAAAAATAGCAGATCTGCAAGCTCATAGCGCAGCACCAGGTGCCGCGCTACGAGCTTGTAGGTCTGCTATTTTGTTTTTAATCGTGAAAATGTGGCGCAAATCTTTGAATATATATTCTTTCAGAGTGAACGTTTTTAACTCTACGAATCTTTGCTTCTGATCTTTTAGTCGACAAAAACATAGATATAGACATAGATATATAGACAAAAATATCACACCCATGTGAAGTGAGGGGCGCTAATATATTAAAGTCTAACTCATGTTGATTAGGTGCTGTAATTGTGATGTAAAACAAACAAACAAAATGGTTGCTTGAAAACCAAAGCTGCAACCATTCATGATTATTTTAGGTGTATTTCTTTTTTTATGCTGTGTTCCCTATGTAATGTTATGTAAATGTGTTCCACTGTTTGCCTGTCTGTTTTCCGTTTTGTGTTTCTTGTGAGGACTGCGGATGAAAATTAGCAACTGTGCTATATCCGGTGTATTTACGTCCATTAATATGCATTGTCCTGTCCAAATAAACAACTGAAGTAAAAGTAAAACATTGGGAGTAAAAAATGTTTTGTGAAAAAATGAAGGTTAATTGAGTCAATGCAAATTGCAGTTTAATGAAAATTCTTCTTCTGCCCCTAATACATCCATGCAGAGTCAAGTGTTTATGAAACGTTGCAGTATATGGTGTAGAGGGTCATGCCAAATAACGCTGAAACAAGTCTTGTCCAGAAGCACTTCAAAATGAACCGCTTCAACCCTATGGATGGACAGTGGGCTTGGTTTTCTGGACCCACTGAAAAATTACCATTTTTTTCCCATAGAGATTTACAAAAAAGTATTTTAAGCCTATAGAATCCAAGCATTTAAGATCCTGGTGAATCACGACCATATATATAACACCTATGATTCTGAAAAACCTTTCCATTGTGAACAATGTGACAAGAGCTTCTCCCAGATGCTACGCTGACAAGAAACCAGCGTCTACACACCGGAGAAAGACCTTATTGCTGTAAGCAGTGTTACAAGAGTTTCATTGATATAGGTTGTTTGCGGACACACCTGCGTATCCACACTGGAGAAAAACCTTACCACTGCAAACATTGTGACAAGAGTTTCAGTCAGTCAGGTACTCTGCAGGCACACCAGCGTCGTCTCCACCAGTGTTGATTTCGTCGACTAAGACGAAAAATGTTCGTTGACTACCTTTTTTTCACTGATGAAAACTAAATGAAAACTAAGCTATGGTGACTAAAACTAAGTATATATCCAGTATAAGTCATTTTACAATTAGTTGCAAGCTGAAAATAGACAATCTACAAGCTCAAGCGCGACGCTTGAGCTGTGTAAAAGTGTAAGTGTAAAAAACAATAATTACAACGGCCTGCCAAAATAAATTTTGTTCGACTAAATCAACTGTAGATTTAGTCGACTAAAACTAGACTAACACTAAGACATTCCAGGTGACTAAAATGTGACTAAATCTAAATAAACTATTCAAGATTCTAAGATAACTAAAATCTAAATTTGCTGCCAAAAACAATACTGTTCTCCACCACACCTGGGGGAAACCTAAGCACCATAAACGGTGTGATAAGAAATAGCTGTCCTCAAAAATGCTGCGTTCAGGGCACGGTGGCACAGTTGGTAGTGCTGTCGCCTGACAGCTAGAAGGTCCTGGGTTCGATTCCCGCTGGGGACACTGTGGGTGCTTGGGGCGTGTTCCCTCCTCCACGTCATCAGTGCCCATACCCGAGGCGGAGTTGGCAAAAGTGCCTTTCTGTGTGGAGTTTACATGTTCTCCCCTTGTCCCCTAGGGTAGGTACCCTCACATGTTCTTCCCATGTCCCATAGGGTAGGTACCCTCACATGTTCTCCCTGTGTCCCCTAGGGTAGGTACCCTCACAAAAAACATGCATTAATCCTGGTCTAAACTACCTCCCCCTGGGCCTGATGGAGGGGAAAGGAACTGGTTGGAATAACGTGTTCCTTCCACGCGCTACGTCCAACCAGGGAAACTCCCCCCTGTCAAGGTGTAAAGGAGCAACTTGGACACTCAGGCATGAAGGAAGCATGAGTTCAAGTCCGTTGCTCTCCCCAGGTTGGCGGAGGGTGGATCACATTAGATCATTGACACAGAGGTGGAAAATGGGTTACAAAAATCGTGGGATAAAAAAGAATGCTGCGTTCACATTGGCAGATGCAAAAGCTACACGGTACATTTGTATCTTTGCAGCTGAAGTTCATACCGGTCAACGTGATCAGAAATCGGGGGCCGATCACATATATTGCTTGACCCCGTCTTATCGCTGCTTGCAGCTATATTTTCTTCTTCATCTTCTTCTTCTTCTCCTTTAGCCAAAAATAGCAGTTATGGCTGAACTGGTCGGTTTTCGCGGAACTTGGCATTATGGTATAGAGGGCTATGCCAAACGGTGAAGACATGAAGCCCACGACCACCAAAGGGTGGCGCTATAGCCTATAGCACTCAAATGAAATATGTATAAAAAAGGAATAGCTCATGAACCTGACAGTCAGCGGACTCCCTCTTTACCAAGCGTTTCCACCATGTAGGTTCCGCCTCGCGTAGATCATACACGCCCATTTAATCTAACGTGATGATGTTTATTGTCGCTACCGGGAAACGTTACTAACATGTTTCAAATCTATCAGATCTACAAGATAACAGCGTGTCTGTTGCGCACCGCATTACAACTTGTAGATCAGCTTATTCTGGCAAGCAAGCCCCTGTCCGATGGATCCACTGGTTAATAAAGTAGCAATCTGTAGGATATCCTTCTCTCACGTCTAATGAGAAAGAAGTTAATTTATTTAAGTTCAACCTCAAGACTAAAGGCTAATACAACTTGGCAAGAATATTATCAAAGCCATTTGTATTGAACAATTGCTCACTCACCTTTACAGATGTAGTGTTTCGCAGGCAGCGGGGATTGAACCTCAGTCTCCCACTCGCCAGACCGACACACAGCCTGCCGTGCCAACAGGGCTGAGCCTGATTGGCTGGGCTGTTGTGGGCCGGGTCTTGATATCTTTCATTAGAGCTTATGATTATTATTTCATTAATATCATATCACTGTCGTGTGTCGGAATGACTGGGGAAATGGATCAAATCTGGACACACGACACAGCTATCATGTATTTGTAAGATGGTAAGTCTACTGATGCGTTCTTGTGATGATATGTCGTCATGACATATTAAATGATTCACTGGACATTTGGAGTTACCGAGGCATGCATGTCTGCTGGCGTTCATGTTGTGATCAATATACAGTTACAGTAGCCTACAGTATAGCCGTGGCTTAGGTTTTAAGCCATGCTCTGCAAGCCAGCTCTCCTCCAAAGGTGAGACATGAGCAGGCTGTCTCATTGGGAACAGATGCACGACCATTTTGTCGTGGTATTTATATAAGTCACACATTCAACAAGCTTTGAACTGAGCAGATTGGGCAGATTGGCCAAAACGTCTTTAAAACGGCCACATTGTGCATTTCTTTCACCATCAGTAAATGCTACTTTCAGTACAGACGGGTAAAAGGGCAGGGGCTGAAGCCTATATGCAAGTGCCTGCCTTTTCTTAACGGTCACCAGCGGACCTAGAATACAGTACGACATGAAGTGACCACATTTATACTCCTGTTCACTGTGAGAAGTGTTTTGGGGCTCTTCTCTTGGCTGGCAGGCCGGCCGGAGGGTTGACATTAAAGATGTGGATTGATCCATCATGACATGCTGTGGTCTCACTCTTTATTGATCCATCATGACATGCTGTGGTCTCACTCTTTATTGATCCATCATGACATGCTGTGGTCTCACTCTTTATTGATCCATCATGACATGCTGTGGTCTCACTCTTTATTGATCCATCATGACATGCTGTGGTCTCACTCTTTATTGATCCATCATGACATGATGTGGTCTCACTCTTTATTGATCCATCATGACATGCTGTGGTCTCACTCTTTATTGATCCATCATGACATGATGTGGTCTCACTCTTTATTGATCCATCATGACATGCTGTGGTCTCACTCTTTATTCATCCATCATGACATGCTGTGGTCTCACTCTTTAGTGATCCATCATGACATGCTGTGGTCTCACTCTTTATTGATCCATTGATTGATTGAAATATTTATTAACAGTTTGTAGAATTTACAGTACATTTTAAGCACAAACTCAATACAAAGACTGTCAACTGTGAGTGGACGACCCAATTAAGCATTAGACTTGTTTACAACAGGGTCCACATTGTTCAATTCATCAAAACATTTAGAGACATACAAACATTTAGAGACATACAAATAGACATGTCTATGTAGCTAAAGTACAGAACAGGAATTCATCATATGGGAAGCAAAAAAGGGAAAAGATACAATATACAGTGAGGGAAAATGGGGGGGGGGGGGGGTGGGGGGGATTCAGATTTTACAGAGGCCAGTTTCAAATTGCAGCCATCCGTAGGTGCCCTTTGAGAGCGGTTTTGAAGGAGTCAAGGGATTCACATGTCTTAATGACTGTTGGTAGGGCGTTCCACATTTTGGTGGCATAGGAGCGAAAATAATTTAGTCCCTTGTTTGTGCCGAATCTGGGTTGTACATGGTTTGTTGCACTCCCTCTGGTGTTGTGGGTGTGGACTTCGTTTACATTAAGGAAGTATTTAGACAGGTACATGGGTATCTTGGTGGTGTATCGAATCTTGTGGACCAGACCCATTGCAAGATGCTGTACTCTGTCGTCGACCCTAAGCCATCCCAGCCTGTCAAAGTGGGCAGGGGTGAGGTGGGTTCGGGGGGTGAGGCCAAGTAGGAGCCTGACCAGTTTGTTTTGGGAGGTCTGGAGCCTTGTTTTAAGGGCCTTTGAGGTGCTGTGGTACCAAGAGGTGGATGCATAGTCAAAGAAACCTTGTACGAGGGCTCCTGTTAAGGTCTTCAAGGTGTTTTTGCTGACCAGTGAGGAGATCCTGTAAAGGAATCTTGTTCTTTGATTGACTTTTTTGATTACGTTGGTGGCCATTTTATCACCGGAAAGATTGGCCTCCAGGATGGAACCTAGGTAGGTAATTTGATCTTTTCGTGTGATAATATTGTCACCCACTCTAACCAAGAAGCCATCTGCCTTGCTGAGTTTACTATTTGATCCGAAGAGGATGGATTCAGTTTTTCCCAGGTGTAAGGATAGTTTGTTAACAGCGAGCCAGGTGCAGATTCTACCGAGTTCAGAGCTGAGGGTCTTTTCAACCTGCAGTTTGTTCCTGTCCGAGACCAGCAGTGCTGAGTCATCTGCGAACAGGAACAAGTTGCAGTCACAAGCTGAAGTCATGTCGTTAATATAAATTAGGAACAGTAAAGGCCCTAGTATGCTTCCTTGTGGGACGCCACAGCTCACTGGGAGGGGAGGGGACAGTGTTCCGTTCACCTCCACCATCTGTTCTCTCCCCTCCAGGTAGGATTGCATCCAGCTCACTGATGTGCTATCAAAACCAATAGCTTTAAGCTTGTTAACCAGTATGGAGTGGTTCACGGTGTCAAAAGCCTTTTGGAGGTCCAGCATGACCATGCCGCAGTATTTTCCAGCATCCACCTCGTGTTTGATGTGATCGCTCAAATAGAGGAGGCATGTGTCAGTGGAGTGGGATGTTCTGAAACCAGATTGGAACTCGTACAGCAATTTATTAGAGGCAAGATACTTTTCAACCTGTTCATAGACTATTTTTTCCATCACTTTCGAGATGGAGCTTAGAATAGAAATAGGGCGGTAGTTGCCGGGTTCTAATTTACTCCCTTTTTTGTACAAGGGGGGTACTTTGGCCAGTTTAAAATCTTGGGGGACCTGTCCCTGTTTGATGGAGAGGTTAACTATGTGGGTGATGACTGGAGCTATGGAAAAGGCTGAGTCTCTGAGAAATTTGGAGGGAATATTGTCATGGCCAGTGGCCTTGTGGGGTTGGAGGGCACTCAGTTTTTTAAGTACCTATCTTTACAAACACCAAGGTTTTTGTAGAAGGCTTTGATGTGCTCTACACCAAAACGCCCAGAGTGGGAGGGCAGTTTGCTAACCAGCTTTGTTGCAATGTTTGTAAAGAAGATGTTCAAGTGGTTGGCTACATCGAGTTTGTCAGTGATGAGGGTGTTATTCGATTTGATGTTTATGTTAGTAAACCTGGTTTTTAGTTTCCGACCACAGCCTAGTTGATTGTTTAGTAACTTCCATAGCTCCCGAGGATTGTTTTTGATTTCCTCGGCTTTATCATTGATAAAGTTACATTTGGCTGATTTGGTCATGGCAATTACACTGTTTCTTAGCTTGTTACACTGGGCTTTTAGGTTGCACAGTTGGGTTTGGAGATCACTGTCGAAGCGCTTGCACTTGGCTAGTTTGGACTTGCATTTAAGAAGTTCAGAGCATTTGTTGTCTCTGGCTTTCATTGCAGTCAGTATGTCCGAATTCATCCATGGCTCCGAGCGGGTTTTGACATGCTGACATGCTGCTCCCCATTTTAAATATATATATTTTTTGGAGGGGTCCCTATAGTTCAAACATGATTTTTTGGGGGGTGTCTCCAGTTCAGTTATTAAGGGTCAAAGCCCAAAGGGCCAATGGTCCATCCCTTTTTGTAGTTCTCTGTTACAGGCACTTATTGTAGTTGTCTTTTTAAGGGGCCGCGCCAGAAGTGCGCTGGCCCTTTAAAAACTAAATTGCATTTCTGGCTTAACCGTGCAGTCTGTTTTCGTGAAACTTGGCAATATGGTAGAGGGGTGCCAAAGGGTGAGAACGCAAAGCCTACGGCCATTGGCCAAAGGTTGGCGCTATAGCACTCAATCCAAAATGCATTTGAACAGGTATAGCTCATGAACCGACCGAACCAACAATAAAACTTGGATAGACATATGCGTCTCCTGATGTGGAACAACTTTGTGTTCTGACTTTTGACCTCTGACCCTGGCTAATGCTGCATTCACATGGAATCAGGCTTTTGATTGATTGATTGAAATATTTATTAACTCTTTGAGGGTTTCAAGTCAAATCCCATGTTGTTATTGTTTTTCTCTATGGGAGAAATGCGTTTTTGAATGATTTATTATAAATTCTCTGTTGTGACTCTGCGACAATAAAAGACCTTCAGAGAAAGCTGGACTAGTTTGCTTCCAGGAAAAAAATGAATTGAGTTGATACAATGTTTAGTTTTTGTGTTGGAAGCCATTTAAAAAAACCTGCGCTTACACAATGTAGTGTTTTTAGCACATGAAAAAAGATACAGCGATTTTAAGGTTTATTTTGGTAACAACTTTTTTTCTACAGGGAGCACATACCTATGACATATCTCATTTTAAAGGGTGAGTTGTCTAGTTCAATAATAATAAAAAAAAAAGTTTCCCACATGTACCACTGTAGATATTTTGCCATCTATAAATAGCATGGTCGTTCATGACCAAACTGACCAACCCAGCTAAAACTGCCTACTGCCCCCTACTGGAACAAGATAGAAACTCAATGTTATTTTTTCATGAAACTAGACATTTTAACGAAGATTTTGATATATAATATGTTTACACAGTCTTACCAGTACCCTAGTCTATTCATTCATGTATCTCAAAAACCTGTTATCAAGAAACACAGTTTTGATAAAAAACACCTCCAATGACATAGTTTTGAGGACTTGGTGCCTATGATATGTATAGAAATGTAGACTTGAATGTATAGAGTAAATCACAGTTGAAACTCGCTTAGTCAGAACATAAACCTCAGAATAGTGTAAAAAAATGACATGTATCTCGGATTGAAATAGTGCATTTTTATTTATTCTGACTACCAACATAATAAAATTATAATACATATTACAGAAAATAAATAGGCCTACAGCCTAAAACAATTTAAAAAGAGGCTCAAACAGGAATTATTGCATAGATATAACCTGGAATGATCATCATCATCATCATCGTCGTCGTCCTCGCGGCTCGCCTGATGTATATACAAATAAAGAAACATTTAGCTGTAGTCAGTGCTCGCTACTATGTCCATTACATGGTGTTTTTTACCCGGCTGGTAGCGATCAAATACATTTATTGTGCTGCCGTGGGCCGATGCTACAAATAGCTAATAGTCATGCTAACTAATTAGCAGCTACTAGTCCTGCAACAAACAGTCAAAAAGTGCTTTAGTTTTCGAGATACCCCTACCGGAGTTAGGACCAAACACAACATAGTTTTTCCTCATCTCTAAGGCCTCCCATACATGAAATGGATTCTTGTATAAAAATATTTTACTGCAAAAGTGGTGAAATTGTTATTTAAAGTTATACACCTCAAACTAAAAATAAAGCCTGTCCGTCTGGTGGTTGAGGCACTTAAAGGCATGTAGATTCACAATGGAAGCTCTGAGAGGTTCAAAACTTGGCATACTTGAAGCCAGAACATACCTCTACATTCTAGAAAAGACTGAATGTCAATATCTGAATGTCAATATGAGATATAGTCATTTGAACACATACTTACAGTAGGCGGAATTGTACATCTATGTAGATGTCTTCTCTACTTTGTAGTGACTCTGGAATGGATTGTCATAGCAACACATATGATGGCTTGTAGGAAAGGTGAGGTTCTACTGAATCCAGCAATACCAATTGTGTAAATGTAGCTTGCATAATCGTGGAGTTATGCCACAAAACGTATATGGTGTCCCAAACGGGGGGAAATAAAACTAATGAAATCTACAGTATCACATTAGTTTTATTTTTACTTCACTTATCAAGGGTGGGAAAACATAAACAAATCGAGTAGAAGTCCCTAAAATGTATGAAATGTCTCAAACTTGAGAAATGAGAAATTGTGAACAAATAGATGCCGCTTCAATAGAGAAATATGCAAGCCTAGATTGGAACTACTAACTATTATTATGTTGCAGCACATGACCTGGATCAAGCTCAAATCTCAATATTATCCTCCTAAATATAGATAATCAAGTTATTCATTTCTGTTATTTGAGTTATTTGGTTACAGTCAAGTTATACTACAGTATGTGGCTCCGCCTGCATCTTATTGCCTACAGTATGTGGCTTTCTTCATAAAATGACCGATAAAATCATTTCACATATTTTGGAATGTGAAAAGATGAGATGAACCTTGTCAAATCAAGTAGCTATTTAGCTGACTGGAGTGGAGAGTGACCTAGCATTTAGTTCTCTTTAGTGTAACAGAGCCTACTGCCTGTCCAGTCTACACTGACAATAGCAGAACCCTGCCCTGACACTGTTTCACCAGAATGGAAAATAGACTTAATTAGTATCACTTGTAATATGGTTACTGCACATATACTATAGCCTAAAAATAGTGCGCGTAATGCACAACATAGATACTGTACAAATTCTGAAGTGTGTCTTTAAAATTTTACCAAAATGGAATATTGGATCCAAATCTTTGTATCATCTTTGCTAAACAGTTGGAAAAAAGCACGAAACAAGACCCATAATGTATAAAGCCCACGGCAGAAGACCTTCAACACATACTAACTGTTGTTCAACAGAGAGATGATGTTCATAAAACCCTGGCAAACCCAAATTCAATACTCTCCTCTCCTCATCATATACTGTATCATGTTGAGAAAACTACTCCAGTAAGACCAGAGTGAGAGCATGCCGTCTCGTCAAGAAGACTGAATAGGGTACAACATTGTTGAATAGGATACAACACTGTTTAACATACAAATATATTGTTTCATTTGTGGGAAGGCCAGCACAATTGATTGATTGATTGATTGATTGATTTAATAGTTTATTAGACATAAATGTAAAAACAGCAACAGAGTACAGTCATACAATCAGTCCAAAAGGGATAGCACAAAAAAGTCATTGCGGTCTTGTGCAATCAGTTCATAGACAAAACCAGGACTACTGGTCAGAGTACCAGAGACAGGGCCTTCACATGGTCACTGGTCAGAGTACCAGAGACAGGGCCTTCACATGGTCACTGGTCAGAGTACCAGAGACAGGGCCTTCACATGCAGCATCAGAAAGATTGATGAAGTTGTACATCGGCTGCTCTCGTACCCAGATCTCTTTGCATATGATGACAAATATCATAAATGCTACCTAAAACACTAAATATCTAAACGAAATATAGCAGCTATAAAACAAAGAATTAGAACAGCAGACCAGTATCTATGTCAAAGGTTTTATTAATCTCACTGAAGTAGTTGACATCTTTCTTTAAATAAATGAAAGTGATGACAAGTCATCACTTTCAATAAATAAGAGTTATGACATACTGAAGACACTGGTCCATGGTTTTCTTCATCGATATATCTGCAGGTCTATGTAGTAGTTCTGGATTTTCTTGGAGATTTGCATCTTCTCTCATTGTGCCCATTTCCCATGGGCACACTTTTAGAGCATGCAACATCAGACTTTCCATGTTCTACAAATTATAATGCTGTATGTTTCCAGGGTTTGTATGGGTGACATGGTTGCTTGGTTCTCTCCCAAAACCTGGCAACACTGCCAGTGGGACGGTCGGTTTGTTTGTTGTGGAATGTGTGCTCTCACAATCACTTAAGGATAGTTAATGCAGAGATAAATAAACCAAATATGCCGAAATGAAAAACTACATTTAATGAGCAATGGAGCAAGGAACTCGACATCATAAAGAAAGGGAGGCTAAAGCACTGTGAACATATAGGCTACTGGCATCATACTATGTGTTATGACTCGAGTGTAAAGCACAGCAAGGAGAGACAGATCATGAGTAAAGCCCACCCGGGCGGGTTTTTATTCACAAACACGGGGGGTTGAAAGGAGTGCAGGGGTCCGTAGGTTGCTCCACAGAGCTCGGGTCCCGGAAACACGTAGACTGGTGAAGAACTGGCGCCGAGCTGCAGACAGGCCTGGTTCTTGTAGGCTCATCAGGTGATTGCAGACGACCTCCAGGTGGGGAGATAGTAACAGGGAGAGAGGTGCTGTGGAGTGCTCTGGAGTCCCCTGGTGGCGCTGAAGTGCCCAGAACACCCACAGCACAAGGATGTAGAGGTGATGGAGAGCGAACCGTAACACTATGTCCCACACCGATGACCATAAGACTATAAAAAACCCCACAAGAAAGAGATTAAACATAAAACATATCTAAACATGAAATAAAATAAATTGATTATAAAATGAATGGCCTTTGTGGTACCCTATAATTTAAAATGATGATGGTGGTGAAAATCAGGTGCAACAGTAGTAGTAATAATAAGAATAATATCTGGGAGGGGGGGAGCGAATCTGGGAGGGGGAGCGGGCCGGGGGAGCGGGCCCCGCAAAACCCTATCCCCTCACATGTTCTCCCCGTGTCCCCTAGGGTAGGTACCCTCACATGTTCTCCCCGTGTCCCCTAGGGTAGGTACCCTCACATGTTCTCCCTGTGTCCCCTAGGGTAGGTACCCTCACATGTTCTCCCCGTGTCCCCTAGGGTAGGTAACCTCACATGTTCTCCCCGTGTCCCCTAGGGTAGGTAACCTCACATGTTCTCCCCGTGTCCCCTAGGGTAGGTACCCTCACATGTTCTCCCCGTGTCCCCTAGGGTAGGTACCCTCACATGTTCTCCCCGTGTCCCCTAGGGTAGGTACCCTCACAAAAACATGCAGTAATCCTGGTCTAAACTACCTCTCCCTGGGCAGCCTGGGCGCCTGATGGAGGGGAAAGGAACTGGTTGGAATAACATGTTCCTTCCACGCGCTACGTCCAACCAGGGAAACTCCCCCCTGTCAGGTGTAAAGGAGCAACTTGGACACTCAGGCATGAAGGAAGCATGAGTTAAGTCCGTTGCTCTCCCCAGGTTGGCGGAGGGTGTGTAGAGTCCAGGATCACATTAGATCATTGACACAGAGGTGAAAAATGGGTTACAAAAATCATGGGATAAAGGATATATAAAAAGGAATGCTGCGTTCACATTGGCAGATGCAAAAGATACAAAGATTAAATGAAGATGCAAAGCTACACGGTGCATTTGTATCTTTGTAGCTGAAGTTCATACCGGTCAACTTGATCGAAAACCGGTGGCCGATCACATATATTGCTTGACCCCGTCTTATCGCTGCTTGCAGCTATATTTTCTTCTTCTCCTTTAGCCAAAAATAGCAGTTCTGGCTGAACCGGTCGTTTTTTTTTTTGTTTGCCTATGGTCCCTTTTTGTAGTTGTCTGTTTTTAAGAAATGCAAAGGTTTTCCAGAAATGCAATTTCGTTTTTAAGGGGCCACGCCCGAAGTCCCTGGCCCCTTAAAAACTAAATTGCATTTCTGGCTTAACCGTGCAGTCGGTTTTCGTGAAACATGGCATTATGGTATAGAGGGCTATGCCAAACGGTGAAGACATGAAGCCCACGACCATTGGCCAAAGGGTGGCGCTATAGCACTCAATTGACCTTTTCATACCTTCTTAAACACGTTTCTACACTGACTGGCTTAACCGTAGTCGATTTTTGCAAAACTTGGCAATATGGTAGAGGGCTATGCTATACTTTCAACGGTGAGGCCCTCAACCATTGGCCAAAGGGTGGCGCTATAGCCTATAGCACTCAAGTGAAATATGTATAAAAAAGGAATAGCTCATGGACCTGACAGTCAGCGGACTCCCTCTTTACCAAGCGTTTCCACCATGTAGGTTCCGCCTCGCGTAGATCATACACGCCCATTTAATCTAACGTGATGATGTTTATTGTCGCTATCGGGAAACGTTACTAACATGTTTCAAATGGACAGATCTACAAGATAACAGCGTGTCTGTTGCGCACCGCATTACAACTTGTAGATCAGCTTATTCTGGCAAGCAAGCCCCTGTCCGATGGATCCACTGGTTAATAAAGTAGCAATCTGTAGGATATCCTTTTCTCACGTATAATGAGTTCAAGACTAAAGGCTAATAAAACTTGGCAAGAATATTATAAAAGCCATTTTTATTAAACAATTGCTCACTCACTCACCTTTGCAGATGTAGTGTTTCGCAGGTAGCAAGGATGGGCTGAAGCCTATGCACGTGCCTGATAAAAATAATATTATGAGACCATCACTGCGTCAAATGTAATTAAAAAGATTATAATTTTACAGAAAATATACAATATTCAAAATTGTCAGCTATCTAAGAAAGGATTAGAAATACATTTTCACAATATGGAACAGTGTCAAAATAAATGTCACAAATAATATAAATTAATGAATAATAATTAATAAAAAATAAATGACTCAAATCCTACTGCTTGGCAGGGGGGTGGGGGTGTCTCCATTTTATATATATATATATATATATATATATATATATATATATATATAATTATTATTTTTTGGCCTATGGTCCCTTTTTGTAGTTGTCTGTTTTTAAGAAATGCAAAGGTTTTCCAGAAATGCAATTTAGTTTTTAAGGGGCCACGCCCGAAGTCCCCGGCCCCTAAAAACTAAATTGCATTTCTGGCTTAACCGTGCAGTCGGTTTTCGTGAAACTTGGCAATGGTAGACAGGTATGTGAAACGGTGAGAACGCAAAGCCCACGGCCAGATAGCACTCAATCGAAAATGCAAACTTTGAACAGACATATGCGTCTCCTCATGTCGAACAACTTTCGTGTTCTGCCTTTTGACCTCTGACCCTGGCTAGCAGCAGATGGCAAAACGGAAGTCATTTTAGTGGACGGGAGCAGAACGGTAAACGGAACAGGACGGATGTTAAAATATTAAATCTTTTTACCGTGCCGTCCAGCAGGTTTTGCTGTTTGCCATCTACCGCTTGCCTGATTCCATGTGAATGGTGAATGCATTAGATAAGTGAAGATCACCCATTATTTTGAATTATACATACACAGCGCTCCAGGTCAAACCATGCAGTTGTTTTTCACGAAATGTGGCAATATGGCTATGTCACCCTGCTTAGAGACAAAGACCACAACCATTGGCCAAAGGGTGGCGCTATAGCACTCAATTGAAAAACAGGCATAGATCATGAACTGCCAGCTCATGAACCGCCAGTAATAATTACTAGGTAATTACTGTCTATTACATAGGTACTAATTCAGACTCCCTGAGTCCCTGATGTTGGATTCCAGTCATCAGTGGTGGAAAGTAGCCTACGCATATTCAAAATTAAATTTATTTTTCCTATTAATATCAATGAATCATGGATTTAAATTGTCAAATGTTCAAAAAGCTGATCTACAAGCTCAAAGCGTGTCACACCGCAACACGAGGTTGTAGATATTTTAAGATTCAAAGGCAGTTTAAAAAAGTATCTATCTATCTATCTATCTATCTATCTATCTATCTATCTATCTATCTATCTATCTATCTATCTATCTATCTATCTATCTATCTATCTGTGACAGTTACACACCTCCGCCACCAGAGGGCGAAAGGCATTAAGACAACAGTGCCTGGATTATTTTGTTGCGCATGCGCGGAAAACCTTTGACCCTGAAGTGCTTGTTTGCATCACGTGATGCCATCACGTCACGTGACTGCGTCTAGTTTGCCATTACAACGATGGCCGCTGTTGAAGAAGTCAGACATGTTGTCGTGTCTCTCGGGAATTGTTGATGTTTGTGCCTTTTTTACACATTCTATATTACAGTAGGAACAGAAAGCTTGGTGGAAATGTCTCCTAAAGGAGGTGAAAAGCGTCAAATGGAGTCTGTACGGCTGAAGATAAATGAACAGCTAGCGGCGGTGGGAGAGGAGGTATTGTTTGTTGTGGACAAACAGCAGCGTGGCGCTGCTGATGTTTGTAGTGTGGAGCTTAGCGTCAGAGTGTTTGTGTTGGAGCGCCTCAGCGCGGTGGGAGAATTCATGGTCAACCTCTTCCAGAGAGAGATGGAGACACTACAAACTCTGCTGGAGACACAAAACAAACTGCTGGACATTGATTTTGATATGGACATCGATCTACACAATGCAGGTTAGTAGACTCTGAACAACACCAGCTTAGCTTAAGTAGCATTAAGCTATTTATTATGTTCCACACAAGTCTACTTGAATAATCAAACTGAAAAGGTCAAATGAATAGCTCCAAAATAAATAAGAAATAAAATAAATTAGTATGCTAGTAAGGTATGAAAACAGGTCAAAAACTGTATGCCTTCCCAGCTTCACCAAACATTTTCCATTGTTCTCAAAAGGCATGTCAAGAGACCTTAAACAGGCCACCCCACTTCCTCCCCCACTGAGCCTTTCAAAATAAAATACAAGTTACAATTCACTGTTCCAGAATCACTGCAGAGGAGGTTTTACTTTGAAGGGGATACATTATAAAGGAAGTGCAAAGAGGCTCACTAAATTGACATGACATAGGCCTACTTAAGTTTCTAATTAAAGGTTGGGGCTACTATTAATCCAAATTATAACTTTTGATATACCGGTATATGAAAATGAAAACTAAAGTGAAAGAGGTGAACAAATAAATAAAACAAAACTGGCTCCAACACTTGTCATGACGCAACTGAAGCCAGTTTTACACAATCGCAACATTTACATGGAAAACGTGTACATAAACATTCAGATTTCAAATATAAAGTCCTCACCACATGTGCCATGGGTATTTGCTGGGACAGCGATTAGCATTGCTGCATCCCGCGTTGTTTAATAAAAAGCATTTGTATCCGAGCACCCCGACTACTTTTCTCAAACGGGTTTGTTTGGGAAATTCACAGTTGCACACCGAGAGCACACTCGCCTATTTGTCTGTATTGGCAGTGCGGTCAGCGTGCCAGCCGTGCCTATATCAAACACACCCAGTGCCACAAAAAAACTGCTCGTATAAAAATGCCTTTTATTACACAATGCGGGATGCAGTAATGCTAACCCTTTTTGGACAACTGGGTCAAATTTGGCACTATACCAGTTAATGGCCAAATATAGGCCGTCAATGTCTAGTGGGTCAGTTTTGGCACATGCCAAGGTAGGACTGGAAGTACTTTGGTGTGGTTTGGAGAATACATTCCATTCATTTGAAAAAGCAGGAAGTGGAGATGACAGCACATGGCTCTAGGCTGCCAGTGTAAGACTTACTGCCCAAATCTGAGATTAGTTGTGCTAAAATAAAAATACACACCAGCTAACTCACGGTGAGTACCATCGGTGAGACCGATGTCGGGCTCTACTCACAACACCTTGCTCTGCGAGGCGTTGTGAAGAGACTTGAGACATTTTTTAAACGATGGTTATCCTGACCAAACGAATAGGAGAATAAATGTCATCTTTCAGTTTGAGTTGCTCTGCTGATGCTACCTTCTCTCTCCTCCTCCTGTCTGTGTGTAAAGAGGTTTCATCTGAATATGAGGAGAGGAGATCCAGTCTGTTCCAGGAGGAACCACAACCTCCACAACATCAGGAGAGGAGATCCAGTCTGGTCCTGGAGGAACCACAACCTCCACAGATTAAAGATGAACAGGAAGAGGAGACTGGTGAGTCAACTTTAGCCTCGGAAACCCAGACGTTTTTATTTCCATGGAGAAAAATTAAAGTCTGGGGCAGAGTCCACTTCAATTCGGGATAGAGTAGCGCAAACGTCGATCACTCTCTGCTGATTTCTGATCGCCTGCACCTTTGTTAAATTGACGCGCACACCCGTAAACACACACACACACACACACACACACACACACACACACACACACACACACACACACACACACTCCTCTCTCTCTCTGTCGCTCTAATTAATTAGTCTCATGTCCAGCAGCTGCGCACAGTTTCTCCCGGCGGATCCTGCCGGGAGCTGCCTATGCCATAGATAGCATAGGTGAGTTCCAGGCTAAGTCAACTTTGACATTACTACGTAGGAAGATGTGGTGCAATACTCTCTCAGGTAAAACAAATTCATATTTTATTAGTATTATTCTAACAAGACTAAAGGGTCATTCAGCAACTGTAACGATACAAATATAGTTTGGTAACTCATGGTCCCCCAAAAGACAGACAGACACACAGCATGTTGTTTCTGCTTGTGCCGCTACATAAGTATAGCACAATAAGTTTGAACCCATAATCATGTTTAGCTATGAAGATATTTGGCATAAATGGTCAGAGTCACAGGCACGGCGTGTGCAGTGCCTTTTAAATCCATTCTCTGCAGCTGTAAGAAATTGATAATTATCAAACTGAAAGAGCGCGTTTCATAAGGGCGTATTACATAATTTTTTTATTGAAGTATTTATTAACTGTTTACAGAATTACAGTACATTTCAAGCACAACTCAATACAAAAACTGTTAACTGTGAGTGGACGACCCAATAAAAGCATTACACTTGTTTACAAGAGGGTCCACCTTGTTCAATTCATCAAAACATTTGGAGACGTACAAATATACACTTCTATTTAACAGAACAGGAATTCATCATAAAGGAAGTAAAAAAGGAAATATACAGTGAGGGGGAAAGGGGTGGTTGGGTGGGGAAGGGTAGATTACAATAATGATGATAAAAAAATACTTCGGCCACATCGGTGAAATAATGTCGGGCATCGGCGCCAAGAATGACGGATACATCGGTGAGACCGATGTCGGGCTCTACTCAACACCGTGCTCTGCGAGGCGTTGAGAAGAGACTCGAGACACTCATTTTTTAAACGATGGTTATCCTGACAAAACAAATAGGAGAATAATCTTTGAGTTGATAAAAGCACTTTGAGTTGCTCTGCTGATGCTACCTTCTCTCCCCTCCTCCTGTCTGTGTGTAAAGAGGTTTCATCATTTGAATATGAGGAGAGGAGATCCAGTCTGGTCCAGGAGGAACCACAACCTCCACAACATCATCAGAGGAGATCCAGTCTGGTCCAGGAGGAACCACACCCTCCACAGATTAAAGATGAACATCAGGAGAGGAGATCCAGTCTAGTCCTGGAGGAAGGACACCCTCCACAGAGAGGAACAGGAAGAGGAGACTGGTGAGTCAACTTTGACATTACTACGTAGGAAGATATGGTGCAATACTCTCTCAGGCATTTACCATTTCCGCGAAATCTTTAACTTTAACGTTTGCCAGGACAAAAATCATGTTGGGTCGGGAGCTGTCGTACGCTTTGTCCTCACCTGTTTTTCTGTCGTACACAAGCGGAGCAGCATTGTCTTAACTGCTGACATGCTGTCACGGGCATCTAAGCATATGTATTCACTCCTAAAATGTTAATATAAAACTGTATGTATATGCATATAAAAAAAAGAAAAAAAGGTAGATTTCCAACTCTACAAGCAATTAAAATCACGCAATAATTAAAAACAATATAACATGTTTACAATGTATTCGTTTGTGCTTAATCAAACAGTGCTTTACTGGCCTTGTTATGCGAGCGCACTGGTGATATGATTTGGGAGTGCATGAGTGTGACATCAGAAGCCTATATAATCACTGATATTATAAAACTAATATTTAGGCATAAATGGACTGCACGCCTTTATTTCCAAGTGACAATGACAAGCATACAGCTTGCCTATTTGCAATTGTAGGCTATAGGTGTAAACTAAGGGCTAATCATTCACCATTTAAATAAGTGCTTTGACAGTTCAGATAAAAGCGGGAGTCGGGAGGTCGGGACCGCGGCGTGCGTCGCCAGCACATCCCAGCACACATGCAAGCCTTCATCCATATGTTTATGATTCGTTCATCAATGATCAAATCACTCCATAAACGTTGATTATGACTGCCTTGACGACATTGTAGTAGCCTATCTCTCATGCAGGCATCACTCACCCACAACAATTATCACAGCAGTGCGCAGTATCACTGTCACTGTCACTGCGCACGAATGGGTAAAATTAATATAGGCCTAGCCTACAAACGTATTCCATTCATGGCGATGTGTCATGTAGCCTTGAGGTGCGTGCGTGCGTGCATGTGTGCGTGGACATGACAGCAAGGCAACAAAATTAAGGAAGGATCAGCTGCTTGCGATCACTTTATAAATGCCGTGGCGACGTGAGTGTAAGCCTACTACAAAACCAACAATCTATTTTGGGGCAGATTTTACACTCACAACGCCTTGCTCTGCGAAGCGTTGTGAAGTGAATCGAGACACTTATTTTTTGAAACGAGGGATATCCTGGCAAAACAAATAGGAGAATAAATGTCATCTTTGAGTTGCTCTGCTGATGCTACCTTCTCTCTCCTCCTCCTGTCTGTGTGTAAAGAGGTTTCATCTGAATATGAGGAGAGGAGATCCAGTCTGGTCCAGGAGGAACCACAACCTCCACAGATTAAAGAGGAAGAGGAGACTGGTGAGTCAACTTTGACATTACTACGTAGGAAGATGTGGTGCAATACTCTCTCAGGTAAAACACAATGATGTTTTTATTAGTATTATTCTAACAAGACTAAAGGGCCATTCAAGCACAGCTTATGTGCCTCCCACAGACAGACATGCACACACACACACACACACGCACACACACACACACACACACACACATTTGGCATAATTGCTAAGGTATTAAATCGTCCCTATTTCGATAACTAAACACTAAGTTTAGTTCCCTGGCTAGAAATAACGTCTGATGTCTGTCTGTGATTCACCCTAAAGCCATTCCTTTTAAGCAGTGCAGCCAACGTGTGTGTGTGTGTGTGTGTGTGTGTGTGTGCGCACGTCTTTACAGATCTCATATTTTGAACCAGGTGATGTATGTGTGTCCATCATAATAATGTCTGTCTGTCAGTCTGTCTCTGTCAAACAAGTGCTTGATAAAATATATTTCACATTGTCAAAGCACAATATTACGTGCATGTGTAACTATTTATTGCTATTGGTTGTCTGTCTCTGTTCCCTGGAGTGTGCAGTCCCTTCCTTGGAAGGTTTTTCTCTCTCTATATATATATTGTGGGCGCCACTGGACAACGATAGGCAGGAGACACAGCAAGTTTTGCCTACTCTGGCATTTATTGAGGGTTTACTCCAGGTCAAGGTCAAAGTCAAATGAAATGCCAGCGCACAGCACACACACACAGCTGGTTAACTTATATTCTTCCTATGTCAGGGTATAACAGTCTATAATATTTCCTCCTATTCCTTCAGGAGTGGTATCTGGGTTCCTCTTCGGGATTCCTCCGTCCCGGGGTTGCCTGTGTAGTGAGACATATGATTAGCACAGCATCAGAACCAGTGGCAACAGTGAGGGGATGTGTGTGTGTGAGTGTGGAGACCTACCGCCAGATTGCCACGTCAGTGCTCCCTCCGTGAGTCAGTGGAGAATGAGGCGGAGCGTTCCTCTGTGTCCTACCTTTCAAACCTTATGCGCGCAGCGCGGCTGTTGCGTAATTGGTTTGATTGAGGAGGAAGACGGGCACGTACTTGTGGTCAATCACGTGACCCAGAGCGGGTCGCTGTCTTCCGAGCTGTGCTCCGCCTCTGACGCTCCACTGACTCTCTGTGGGGTGGCGCTCTGACGGCCCGCTGTCATGCGACATCCCACAATATATATATATTAGTGGTGGGCATAGATTTTTTTTTTTAATCTAGATTAATCTCACTGCAATTCTGGAGTTAATCTAGATTAATCTAGATTAAAATGGCTCATTTGAACTCTGCCGAAAGCATTGAAAATATGTGTGCGCTACCTAAATAATGACTAGAAGTAAATCCTTGAACGGGCCACGTGGCCCATTAGACCAGGAGCCCTACCCTATCATAATTGGTAATGAAAATATAATAATAATGTTCAATACGATGTACGTGTGTTATACATTGTTCATTCAGTTAAACAAGAATAACCATAAACACGTTACCATACAGGCAATTTGAAACAGTGGGTGCAAGAACAACCCCCTTTTCTGGGATATGACATTAATTAAACTGTAAACCTAGAGGTGATGAAGAACTGTTTACAGTCAGTAGTTTGATGAACACTTTTCCCCGGAGCCATATTAGGTCACATTCTCACCTAATACTTCGGTAGACTCATGCGTTTGGGTGGATCGAGATTTGGGGATTCTTGCATTGCTGCGGTTTGCCTTCACACTGTCATCCGTAGCAATTGGAAACGCAGCAGGGGGGACCTTTATCAATGTGTTCCATTCATAAACCTAGCCTACAACACAGTGAAATCTATTGTGATAAAATTATACTCATAACGTGCATGTGTCGTGCCGTCTGGGACTGGACCCCCCCCCCCCTCTCTCTCTCACTATACGCACGCAGCCACAGTGCCACACACTGTTCTTTTTGGCATGGCGGCACAGCGCTGAGCGCACTGATAACAGACAGCAGCGCAAAATGTTTACAGTTTATTGAGATGAAAGTTCCAGTCCCCACTAGTCCCCACACAGTGACAGCACTCCATGTTTACGGCACGCACAGACAGACAGAATATTCTCTAGGCTATAATACTATTACACTGCACTGCAGTGTTCTTCTTTCTTAAGCAATTGATTAATGTACACCTCGCGACCAGGGCTTCAGTCTCCTCATTCGACCACGTCTATCCACGGTAACGGGACATCTTTGCGCTGCGTAAAATATGCTTTCTCCGTCTCCAACTGTGTTCAGCTCCTCACCCGCCACATTGTTTGCTTCATTTCCTTTATTTACTACGGATTGCACCGAGGTTTCCATTGGGAAGCTTCTTGTAAAGAAATTTCCCCTGAAGCAAACCCGGGTTCACAGAGTCCTGCATGCTGACGTTTGATGTGGGTTTGAGGTTAGGATTTGTTACCGCCCCGCTCTCAGAGTAATTTATTTCACCTTGTCCCTGTTAGGTTAGGACTTCTTCCTCCCACAGAGTAATTCCGCCAGGTAAAACTATCAAAGTGAAATTCCTAGTTTGCTCGCTTTATGCAGTCAATGCAGACCCAGCTCCCAGACCCAACTTTGAGAATAGATTAATGGCGATAATTTTTTTGACGCGCGATAATATTCTCGCGTTAACGCAGCACGTTAACGCCGATAACGGCCCAGCATTAATATATATATATATATCTCAGTCTCTCTCACACACACACACTTACTGAATTGTTTCTACTGGTGATTTCCACAGAGCACCACAGGGAGAGGTCTCCCGTATCTGAGAGAGAGATGGCCTCCAAAAGACATTCAACGGTGTCAGAGGAACAGCCAGAGGTGGACCAGAGACGTGTACAGTTTGATGCGAAGATGCAACCTGTAGTTAAGTTGTACCGTATAGGTATGTGCTGTTTTGTTTACTTACTTACATAACTTATTCTTATCCGTAGTCGGGTTGCGGGGGCAACAGCTCCACCAGAGTGTTCCAGACTTCCCTCTCCAGAGCAACATTAGTGACTTCCTCCTGGGGGATACCGAGACGTTCCAAGGGTCTGGTCTTGGTCTGCCCCGGGGTCTCCTCCCAGTGGGACGTGCCTCGAGGACCTCCCTAGGGAGACGCCCGAGAGGCATCCTAACTAGATGCCCGAACCACCTAAGCTGGCTCCTTTCCAGGCAAATAAGCAGTGACTCTACTCGAGTCTCTCTCGTGTGACTGAACTTCTCACCCTATCTCTAAGGGAGATGCCAGCCACCCGTCGAAGAAAACTCATTTTGGCCGCTTGTATTTGTGACCTTATTCTTTCGGTCATGACCCACACTTCATGACCATAGGTGAGAGTAGGAACACTTCATGACCATAGGTGAGAGTAGGAACACTTCATGACCATAGGTGAGAGTAGGAACACTTCATGACCATAGGTGAGAGTAGGAACACTTCATGACCATAGGTGAGAGTAGGAACACTTCATGACCATAGGTGAGAGTAGGAACGAAGATTGCTCGGTAGACAGAAAGCTTCTGGCTCAACTCTCTTTTCGTCACAACAGTGCGGTACTGTGACTGCAATTCCGCCCCTGCCGCTCCGTTTCTCCGGCTGATCTCCTTCTCCGTCCTCCCCTCACTCGTGAACAAGACCCCAAAATAAATGAACACCGTAACCAAACACAAACAAAGTTGATTCAGACAATATAGAGCATCACCAAAACTCGTACCGTTTAATTATAATTAATTATTTACTTTCCGTTGATTTTACTATTTGAAGATCCGGATCCACGGATTGAGTCCGAGTTTTCTTCCTAATAAAAATGGCATTATTATTCCACTTTCGGCGCGATCACCATGCAATCTTCAGTTGGATGTATTGCAATTTACAATTTACAATTTAGGCATTTAGCAGACGCTCTTAATCCAGAGCGACTTACATTTAGGCAAGAACAAAAGCATGGGAATACATCACATAAAAGCATTTATCATGAAACATGCGTAAGCTAAGAAGGTAACAGTGGAATATCTATATGATGAAACTATACATACACTATACATAATAAACTATACATATTCACTACTATGCTATACATATGTACTATGGCGTGCTATGACTATATACAATACAATTATAGTGCTGTCTACATAACATGCTATAAGTCTGTGTCAAATGCTATCTAAGCCAACAGAAATGCTATCTAAGGGGTTAGGGTAAGTGCTATGGGCCATGATGGAGTCTGAAAAGGTGGGTTTCCAGGCTACGGCGGAAGATTGGGAGTGATGCTGCAGTTCTGACTGCAATGGGAAGTGCATTCCACAGTTTTGGAGCCAGAAGGGAGAAGAGTTTGGGACGTGTGGAGCGTTGTCCCGGCGTTTTTAGTGAGGGTACTTCCAGTTTCCCTGCGTTGGCTGATCTGAGTGCGCGGGAGGGTTTGTAGGGTTCAATCATACTTGTAAGATATGGGGGAGCCATACCTTTGGTTGCTTTGAATGCCAGCATCAGAGTTTTGTATTCTGTGCGGGCAGCGACCAGGAGCCAGTGGAGGGAGCGGAGCAGGGGGGAGACATGTGAGAATTTTGGCTGGTTGAAGACCAAGCGAGCTGCTGCATTTTGGATCAGCTGGAGAGGCTTAAGTGCACATGCTGGTAGGCCAGTAAGGAGGGAGTTACAATAGTCGAGTTTTGACAAGACTGTTGTCTGGATTAGGAGCTGGGCTGATTCCTGGGTGAGGAACGGTCTAATTCGTCGTATGTTATAGAGTGTGAACCTACATGATCGAGTGACAGCTGTGATGTGAGCTTTGAACGAGAGCTGACTGTCCAGGACAACACCAAGATTCCTGGCTGTTGGGACAGACGTTACCAGGGCGTTGTCTACGGAAATAGTTAGCTCCTGCATAGGGCAGGACTTAGCTGGGAAGAAGAGAAGCTCAGTCTTGTCTGGGTTCAGCTTGAGGTGGTTGGAGGACATCCACTGTGATATGTCAGCCAGGCATGCAGTGATGCGCTCTTCCACCTGAGTGGCAGAGGGGGGGAAGGATAGGAACAGTTGTGTGTCATCGGCGTAGCAGTGATAGGATATATTGTGAGCAGAGATGATAGTGCCAAGGGATTTAGTGTACAGTGAGAAAAGGAGGGGACCAAGTACAGATCCCTGTGGGACCCCAGTTTGGAGGGTTCGGGGGGATGATAGCAGACCTTTCCAGGAAACCTGGTAGGTCCGATCGGTGAGGTAGGAGGAGAACCACTTTAGTGCCGTTCCACCGATGCCTAGCTCCGCTAGGGTTTCTAGGAGCAGCTGGTGGTTCACTGTGTCAAATGCTGCTGATAGGTCTAGGAGAATCAGTACTGCAGAGTGGGAAGCAGCTTGGGCAGCATGTAGTGCTTCTGTGACTGCCAGCAGGGCAGTTTCTGTGGAGTGGGCCTTCTTGAATCCGGACTGGTTGGGATCCAGCAGGTTGTTCTGTGAGAGATGGAGAGAGAGCTGGTTGGAGACGACACGTTCAATGGTTTTAGAAATAAATGAAAGGAGTGATACCGGTCTGTAGTTCTTGACATCTGAGGGGTCAAGGGTTGGTTTTTTGAGGAGTGGTGTTACTCTGGCTGACTTGAGGGCAGATGGGACGCAGCCTGAGGTTACTGTTGATGATGGAGGTGATGAAGGGGAGCAGATCAGGTGCGATGGTCTGGAAGATTGGAGACGGGACAGGGTCAAGAGGACAAGTGGTAGGTCTAGAGGATGTTACTAGTTGTAGAACCTCGTCTGGGGAAAGAGGAGAGAAGGAGGACATGCATGGTATGTTGGGGTTGGTGTTGGTTGAGTCAGATGCCACTTTATGTGGGAGGGGAGGAAAGGAGCTGCTGATATCATCAACCTTCTTCTCGAAGTAGTTGACAAAAACATCAGCAGTGAGGGATGATGGTTGAGTGGGGGGAGGGGGTTTAAGGAGGGAGGTGAAAGTGGAGAAGAGCTTCCTTGGGTTAGAAGTACAGGATTGGATTTTGGTGTGGTAGAAGGAGGTTTTAGCAGTGGTTAGTGAGTGGGCAAAGGCAGAGAGGAGTGAGTGAAAGTGTGAAAGGTCATCTGGTAGCTTTGACTTGTGCCACTTTCTTTCGGCTGCCCTTAGAGGTGTTCGTTCAGATCTGAGAGTTTCAGATAGCCAGGGAGCCGGTGGACATGAGCGAGCTGGCCTGGGTGAGAGCGGGCAGTGTTGGTCGAATGCAGATGAGATAGAGGAGAGGAAGGATGAGGTTGCAGTGTCAGGTGAGAGGGAGAGGAATGACTCCAGGGAGGGTAGAGAGGAGAGAATAGAGGATGAGAGGGAGGAGGGGTTTAGGGATTTGAGATTGCGTCGGGAGGTGACGTTCGGGGGGTTAGTATGTTTAGGCGGGAGGGTGGAGAGAGAGAGGGAGAAGGTTATGAAGTGGTGGTCAGACCTACTTAAGGGGGTAACAGAGAGTGTGGAGGGAGAGCAGGCTCTGGAGAACACAAGGTCCAAAACATTACCAGCCCTGTGAGTGGGAGGGGAGGGAGATAGGGAGAGGTCAAATGAGGCCAGAAGGGATGTAACGGGAAGATACTTCTCTGCGGTAGGAAGGTTGAAGTCACCCAGTAGAATCAGAGGGGTGCCATCTTCCGGAAACGAGCTGATCAGAGAGTCTAGTTCTTCCAGGAAGTTCCTGAGAGTTCCAGGAGGGCGATATAGCACAATGAGGATGAGGGGGACTGGCTGTGATATTGAGATAGCATGAAATTCACATGTGGACAGAGAAAGGTGAGAGAGATTTAAGACACGGAAATTCCATTTGGGGGATGTTAGTAGCCCTGTACCCCCCCCTGTGCCTGTTTGGCGAGGGGTGTGGGTGAAGTTGTGTGAAACAGAGAGCGCGGCGGGAGTTGCAGTGTTATCTGGGGTGATCCAGGTTTCAGTCAGAGCAAGGAAATGCAGAGACTTGAGGGAGGCGTGGCCTGAAATGAATTCAGGCATATTCTTTTTGGTAGCTGCGTGGCAGTTCCATAGTCCTCCCTCCACCACAATATGGTGACTGGGTGAACGAGCTGGATAGATGAGATTTGACGGATCTCTGTGACTGGAGAAGTAGTGTCTAGGGCGACATGAGGAGGACAGTATAGGGACGGTGGGAAAGCACATTCTAAACAGGTATAAGAGATAATAATAATAATAATAAAGTAATAATAATAATAATAATAATAATAAGGTACAATAATAATAAGGTACAACTAGTAATTATAACATAATAATAGGAAGTAGGAAATAAGTTGATACAGAACCCCTAGGACGGCCTCCTTCGATGTGTCTGGATGTGTCCAGGTCTTTGGATTGGACACTAGGCTATATTAGTCGGCCTGTGTGATTTTTTTGGGTTGGAAATTGGAACGATACAGCGGAGAAATTGGAACGATACAGCGGAGAAATTGGAACGATACAGAGAGGAGATTGGAAAGGTACAATTTGACTAAGTAAGTAAAAACACAGACAGAAGACAAGTACAAGAATAATAAAGAGAGGAAAAAGTATAGAAAAAGGTTCGGAGTATTGAGTTCACTCACTGTGTACCAAGTAGCCGGTTAACAAAGCAAGTGCAGAGGTGAGACCCGTTAGTATTGAAACATATTTTCTTTAACCCTCTAACACCCGCATTAATTTCTACTTGCAAAAAATAGATTTCAACCTTACTACTACTTTGTACTACTAGGACTGACACTAAAACATATGTTAAAAAAAAAAAAAAAGTTTGATGGAAAATTTATAATAATTATATAATAATACTAGAAACAAAATTTCAAGAAATTTTACTGGGTGCCTGAAGCTCGCCAAGTCTGTGCAGCATTTGATCCACGGACCACCATTTGATGACATTTAGCCTCTCAGAAGGGTCCATTTGGTTACATGTGAGCCAGGTCTCCCCATTGACTTTCAATGGGGTATTTTGTCTTAGTTTATTGCGCATTACGTTGCCACCAACATTCTAAAGCTAACATGCTAATGCTAACATGCTAATGCTAACATGCTAACATGCTAATGCTATCATGATATCATGATAAAATGCTAACATGCTGCTAACATGCTAACATGCTAATGCTAACATGCTAACACTAACATGCTAACATGCTAATGCTAACATGCTAATGCTATCATGCTAACATGCTAATGCTAACATGCTAATGCTAACATGCTAATGCTAACATGCTAATGCTATCATGATATCATGATAAAATGCTAACATGCTGCTAACATGCTAACATGCTAATGCTAACATGCTAACACTAACATGCTAACATGCTAATGCTAACATGCTAATGCTAACATGCTAATGCTATCATGCTAACATGCTAATGCTAACATGCTAATGCTAACATGCTAATGCTAACATGCTAATGCTAACATGCTAATGCTATAATGCTAACATGCTAATGCTAACATGCTAACATGCTAATGCTAACATGCTAATGCTAACATGCTAACATGCTGCTAACATGCTAATGCTAAAATGCTAATGTTAACATGCTAATGCTAACATGCTAATGCTATGCTAATGCTAACATGCTAACATGCTAATGCTAACATGCTAATGCTATAATGCTAACATGCTAATGCTAACATGCTAACATGCTAATGCTAACATGCTAATGCTAACATGCTAACATGCTGCTAACATGCTAATGCTAAAATGCTAATGTTAACATGCTAATGCTAACATGCTAATGCTATGCTAATGCTAACATGCTAATGCTAACATGCTAATGTTAACATGCTAACATGCTAATGTTAACATGCTAACATGCTAATGCTAACATGCTAATGCTATCATGCTAACATGCTAATGCTAACATGCTAATATGCTAATGCTAACATGCTAATGCTATCATGCTAGCATTCTAATGCTAACATGCTAATGCTAACATGCTAATGTTAACATGTTAACATGCTAATGCTAACATGCTAACATGCTAATGCTAACATGCTAATACTATCATACTAACATGCTAATGCTAACATTCTAATGCTAACATACTAATGTTAACATGCTAACATGCTAATGCTAACATGCTAATGATAACATGCTAATGCTATCATGTTAACATGTTAATGATAACATGCTAATATGCTAACATGCTAATGCTAACATGCTAATGCTAACATGCTAACATGCTAATGCTAACATGCTAACATGCTAATGCTATCATGCTAACATGCTAATGCTAACATGATAATGCTAACATGCTAATGTTAACATGCTAATGCTAACATGATAATGCTAACATGCTAATGTTAACATGCTAACATGCTAATGCTAACATGCTAATGATATCATGCTAACATGCTAATGCTAACATGCTAATGTTAACATGCTAATGCTATCATGCTAACATGCTAATGCTAACATGCTAACATGCTAATGCTAACATGCTAATGCTAACATGCTAATGTTAACATGCTAATGTTAACATGCTAATGCTAACATGCTAATGCTAACATGCTAACATGCTAATGCTAACATGCTAATGCTATCATGCTAACATGCTAATGCTAACATGCTAATGCTAACATGCTAACATGCTAACATGCTAATGCTAACATGCTAATGCTAACATGCTAATGCTAACATGCTAATGCTAACATGCTAACATTCTAACATGCTAATGCTAACATGCTATCATGCTAACATGTTAATGCTAACATGCTAATGCTATCATGCTAACATGCTAATGCTAAGATGTCTGAGCTGTAAGGGTCCATTTGGTTTTGTTCAGGGGGGCGGCCCGGTTCTGGCGAGCCGCCCTGCTTCTGAAACGGTCGAGAAATGACAGTTACGTGTTTCCCCGATTTTCTCCATTGACTTTCAATGTGTGTGTGTGTGCGTGCACATGTGTGCATGTGCGTTCGTGTGTGCGCGAGTGGTGGTCAACTTGGTCTAAGTGCATGGAGCAAGTTTCAAGACTGTAGCATGTTGCAAACAAAAGTTATAGCTGTGTAAAGGCCAGCCAATAGGAATACAGAGGGGCGGGGCTTAAGCAATTAAGCCATTACAGCTTGTTCCTCTTGATGGTCTACGTCCATGTACCAAAGTTTGAGGCTGTAGCATGTTGTAAGCAATAGTTGGAGCTGTGTAAAGGCCAGCCAATAGGAAGACAGGGTTTGTGTGTGTGCGTGCGTGTGTGTGTGCGCTCAGGGGGGCAACCCGGTTCTGGCGAGCCACCCCGCGTCTGAAACGGTTGAGAAATGACAGAGTTACGTGTTTCCCCAATTGTCTCCATTGACTTTCAATGTGTGTGTGTGCGTGTGCATGTGCGTGCGTGTGCGTTCGTGTGTTCGTGTGTGAGAGGTGGTCAACTTCACCTTGAATCATTAACAATGTATCATTTTCAGCTGGGCTACGCTATGCAAATGCAAACACTATTGAAAGTAAAAAACACACTGACTCAATGAGAGAATTTGTTCAGACATACGGTCCGAACAAATTGCTCTAGCGCAAAAAGTTAAAGTCAAATGCGATTTTTGTTTTCGCCGTAAGTGACCCGAGACATTAAGGTACACCGTGTGCGATCGTGGTATTGGTACGATAAAAAACGTGGTTATAAGAGCGAGTTAAGAAATTGTGTTTGTGATGAAAAAATTGCTGACTCATTCAAGCAGTTAACATGAAGTTCTATGACACATTATGATGGTACACCTGTCGCTTTCAGGGCTGTAGTTCACGTACCGTATGAATCTGGGCTGTGGTTGTGACATTGGGTGAAAGAGGACGAGTGTGGCTACAAAATTACCGAAACCCATGCGTGTAAAGTGAATATTTTGGCCGTGAGGACAATTTGTTCGGAGAATTTCGCTACAGTTTTCACATTGGCTTCTCCCTCTGACTCGCTCTCTCTCTGGCCGTGCGACACTGCGAGTCGAGATTTTTGCTCAGACCACACACACTTTGAACTGAGATAGCGGGCAAACCGTGCAACGCATTCGAATTCCGTCTGAACCACAACAAAGTCGATGGCCTCGTGTGCTGTTTGAGGTTTAAATCGTGTTTCTATGTAACAGTATGCCAGAGCAATGTGGCTCCAAAGTAACGTGTCGTTTTCTGTTTTTACCCGCGTTTCCCCATTGACTTTGCATGGGGCATTTTTCGCGTCGTTTATTGCGAATTACGTCGGCACGGTAACCCGAAACGGAAAGAAAAGCACAAGCACACCATTCCCGGCCGAGCCGCACGTTTCGATGTATATATTGTGGGGCTTTGGTAAACCGTGCGGCCGGCCATAGACGTCAAAGTTTCGTGTCTTGATTATTCTGGGTGCCTGCCATGCAATGGCAGAAACACAGGTTGAAATCCGCAACACATACTTAATCGCAATAATAATCAAGACACGAAACTTTGACGTCTATGGCCGGCCGCACGGTTTACCAAAGCCCCACAATATATACATCGAAACGTGCGGCTCGGCCGGGAATGGTGTGCTTGTGCTTTTCTTTTCGTTTCGGGTTACCGTGCCGACGTAATTCGCAATAAACGACGCGAAAAATGCCCCATGCAAAGTCAATGGGGAAACGCGGGTAAAAACAGAAAACGACACGTTACTTTGGAGCCACATTGCTCTGGCATACTGTTACGTAGAAACACGATTTAAACCTCAAACAGCACACGAGGCCATCGACTTTGTTGTGGTTCAGACGGAATTCGAATACGTTGCACGGTTTGCCCGCTATCGCAGTTCAAAGTGTGTGTGGTCTGAGCAAAAATCTCGACTCACAGTGTCGCACGGCCAGAGAGAGAGAGCGGGTCAGAGGGAGAAGCCAATGTGAAAACTGTAGCGAAATTCTCCGAACAAATCGTCCTCATGGCCAGAATATTCACTTTACACGCATGGGTTTCGGTAATTTTGTAGCCACACTCGTCCTCTTTCACCCAATGTCACAACCACAGCCCAGATTCATACGGTACGTGAACTACAGCCCTGAAAGCGACAGGTGTACCATCATAATGTGTCATAGAACTTCATGTTAACTGCTTGAATGAGTCAGCAATTTTTTCATCACAAACACAATTTCTTAACTCGCTCTTATAACCACGTTTTTTATCGTACCAATACCACGATCGCACACGGCATACCTTAATGTCTCGGGTCACTCACGGCGAAAACAAAAATTGCATTCGACTTTTACTTTTTGCGCTAGAGCAATTTGTTCGGACCGTATGTCTGAACAAATTCTCTCATTGAGTCAGTGTGTTTTTTACTTTCAATAGTGGGTGCATTTGCATAGCGTAGCCCAGCTGAAAATGATACATTGTTAATGATTCAAGGTGAAGTTGACCACCTCTCACACACGCACGCACGCACGCCCACGCATGCACACGCACGCACATGCACACATGTGCACGCACACACACACATTGAAAGTCAATGGAGACAATTGGGGAAACGCGTAACTCTGTCATTTCTCAACCGTTTCAGACGCGGGGTGGCTCGCCAGAACCGGGCCGCCCTCCTGAGCGCACACACACGCACACACGCACGCACACGCACACACATAAACACACAAATCCTGTCTTCCTATTGGCTGGCCTTTACACAGCTCCAACTATTGTTTACAACATGCTACAGCCTCAAATTTTGGTACATGGACGTAGACCATCAAGAGGAACAAGCTGTAATGGCTTAATTGCTTAAGCCCCGCCCCTCTGTATTCCTATTGGCTGGCCTTTACACAGCTATAACTTTTGTTTGCAACATGCTACAGTCTTGAAACTTTCCATGCACTTAGACCAAGTTGACCACCTCTCACACAGGCGCACACACGAACGCACATGCACACATGTGCACGCACACACACACATTGAAAGTCAATGGAGAAAATCGGGGAAACACGTAACTCTGTCATTTCTCGACCGTTTCAGAAGCAGGGCGGCTCGCCGGAACCGGGCCACCCCCCTGAACGAAACCAAATGGACCCTTACAGCTCAGACATCTTAGCATTAGCATGTTAGCATATTAGCATTAGCATGTTATTAGCATGTTAGCATTAGCATGTTAGCATTAGCATGTTAGCATTAGCATGTTAGCATGATAGCATTAGCATGTTAGCATGTTAGCATTAGCATGTTGGCATGATATCATTAGCATGTTAGCCTTAGCATGTTAGCATGATAGCATTAGCATGTTAGCGTTAGCATGATATCATGTTAGCATTAGCATGTTAGCATGTTAGCATTAGCATGTTAGCATGATAGCATTAGCATGTTAGCATTAGCATGTTAGCATGATAGCATTAGCATGTTAGCATGTTAGCATTAGCATGTTAGCATTAGCATGTTAGCATGTTAACATGATAGCATTAGCATGTTAACATTAGCATGTTAGCATTAGCATGTTAGCATGTTAGCATGTTAGCATTAGAATGTTGGTGGCAACGTAATGCGCAATAAACTAAGACAAAATACCCCATTGAAAGTCAATGGGGAGACCTGGCTCACATGTAACCAAATGGACCCTTCTGAGAGGCTAAATGTCATCAAATGGTGGTCCGTGGCTCAAATGCTGCACAGACTTGGCGAGCTTCAGGCACCCAGTAAAATTTCTTGAAATTTTGTTTCTAGTTATTATTGCGATTAAGTATGTGTTGCGGATTTCAACCTGTGTTTCTGCCATTGCATGGCAGGCACCCAGAATAATAAATTAATAATTTACATTTTGGGCATATCTTTCACAATAATGAATAAAACATGTTCTAGACATTCTAATGATCACAAAAAAACATATATTACAATTATTTTACCTACTTTTATTAGGGTAAAGGTCAAAAGTCTTAGGTTAAAAAATGTTCAAAATCGCACAGAGTCCAGAATCTTTTAATTTGTGTGAATTTCAGCCTCTGTGGGGGGTATTTATATGCAAATATCATGACCAACGGCATTGAAATGGCATTGCAATGAACATCACTGATGACGTTTAGGTGAAAAAAGAACAGAAAAAAATTATAATAATTTAGTAATTAAATAAAATAAAATTGTTGCTAAAAAGCAACGCTGGGTCTTAGAGGGTTAACAGAATGCCCAACGAACGTCTCATTACCAACGATCCGGTGTGCGAACATAGGTTAGCAAGAGCACCATCGTGTAAAAACAAAACATATTTATCTTTCAAAATAATTGTGTCCTTTTGTAATAACCTTCTGTTGAACACTTGCTACGTATTTGTAAATATATAATATATAAATACAAACAAAAGATTAGTACATGTCTAATGTACACATTTTTAGTGGCTCAAAAATGTAATTTCAAGCCCTGAAAACTGTTTTTGATTCAGAAATGGAAAAGAAAACTTTCCTCCAACACTACCAAAGCTATAAAACGGGAAACACTGCGTGGGGAAAATGCAAAGTTCAAACATTAAATGTTTTCTCTCTCTTTGTGTCTTTTTTTTCCTAGCCGTCCCGCACCTCCCTGTGTGTAAAGAGGAGGTTTTTACTGAACAACAGGAGAGGAGCTCCAATCTGGTCCAGGAGGAACCACAACCTCCACAGATTAAAGAGGAACAAGAGGAGCTACTTCAAAGACCAACTGAGGCTGATGGGTCAACGTTGACATTACTAGCAGTGAAAAGTGTAGATGTTCATGATGATGAAAACGGAGAGACAGAGCCTGTAGCCGGCACCTCAACTCAACACATGAAAACACAAGCTGATCTAGAGGACTGTGGAACATCACAACCAACTAGTGATGACCAGCTCCTCTCTTCACACTGTTCTGAATCTGACACTGAAGACAGTGATGAGTGGCAGGAGCCCAGTGAAGGTCAGTCAACTTTAAACACACTGAAATCACACAAGACAAATGTGGAAGGACAAAGATTGTCTTTGAGCAGCAAGCTGTCGAAGGACCTGAAATCATCAAAACAAACTCACTCCATGAGGAGCCACACAGGGAAGAAACGCTTTAGTTGTACAGAGTGTGGCAAATGTTTTTATAGTAAGAAAAATCTGACGAGGCACACAAGGACTCATACAGGGGTAAAACCCTTAACTTGTAACGTGTGTGGTAAAGGCTTTGCTCGGAGTGAACATCTAAAATCACACATGAGGACTCATACAGGGGAAAAGCCCTTTACTTGTAACGTGTGTGGTAAAGGCTTTGCTCGGAGTGAACATCTAAAATCACACATGAGGACTCATACAGGGGAAAAGCCCTTTACTTGTAACGTGTGTGGTAAAGGCTTTGCTCGCAGTTTTAATCTAAAATCACACATGAGGACTCATACAGGGGAAAAGCCCTTTACTTGTATCGTGTGTGGTAAAGGCTGTACACAGAGTGGTGATCTAAAATCACACATGAGGACTCATACAGGGGAAAAGCCCTTTACTTGTAACGTGTGTGGTAAAGGCTTTGCTCAGAGTAGTGATATAACATCACACATGAGGACTCATACAGGGGAAAAGCCCTTTACTTGTAACGTGTGTGGTAAAGGCTTTGCTCTCAGTGTTAATCTAAAATCACACATGAGGACTCATACAGGGGAAAAGCCCTTTACTTGTAACGTCTGTGGTAAAGGCTTTGCTCAGAGTGGTGAACTAAAATCACACATAATGACTCATACAGGGGAAAAGCCCTTTACTTGTAACGTCTGTGGTAAAGGCTGTACACAAAGTAGTCATCTAAAATCACACATGAGGATACATACAGGTGAAAAGCCCTTTACTTGTAACGTCTGTGGTAAAGGCTTTGCTCAGAGTGTTCATCTAAAATCACACATGAGGACTCATACAGGGGAAAAGCCCTTTACTTGTAACGTGTGTGGTAAAGGTTTTGCTCGGATTGTTACTCTAAAAACACACATGATGACTCATACAGGGGAAAAGCCCTTTACTTGTATCGTCTGTGGCAAAGGCTTTGCTCATAGTGGTGAACTAAAATCACACATGAGGACTCATACAGGGGAAAGACCCTTTACTTGTAACGTGTGTGGTAAAGGCTTTGCTTCGAGTGTTAATCTAAAATCACACATGAAGACTCATACAGGGGAAAAGCCCATAGATGAATGAGGACTCATACAGGGGGGGGGGGGGGGACCCTTTAGTTCCTGTTAGTGGCAAATGCTTGGGTCAAAATGCACATCTGAGGATAATGAGGAGGAATCATACAGGGAAGAAGTGGTTAGTTGTAATAGTAATAAATGCACATTTTCCCCATTTGAGTTGACACATGATATAACATACAATCGAATGATCATTCATTCTATTCCAGGATGACAATGACAAGTGGTAGATACTAAAGTCCTGGAATCACATAATCTGACACTATCAACATGACCACCACAATGTAGTTTCTTAAGTATCTTTTGTATGTAAAACCTATATACACATGGCACAAAAAGTTGTTGTCTTTGGTAGATTATTTCTCTATTGTAACTCTGTTTAATTATACCGTCGGATGTTTCAGACATTAACCCATCTTGGGGCGGGAACCCCGTTTGGTGTTTTAAGCATTATATTATACTTTAGCCATTGAAAAACAGCAGATCTGCAAGCTCGTGCCGCGCTACGAGCTTGCGGGTCTGCTATTTTGTTTTTAATCGTGAAAATGTGGCGCAAATCTTTGAATATATATTATTTCAGAGTGACGTTTTTAACTCAAATCTTTGCTTTTTTGGGGGGGGGGGTCCCTGCAACTACATATTTTCAGATGGGGATCGGCGGCCAATTACATATAATCTTGGGGGTCCTTGACGTGAAAATGTTTGAAACATAGGGTTTTTCAGATTACTGTCAGGATTTAGAAAACATTTTGTAGAATGGTTCCCAGGTCAACATGGGTTAACCAGGTCAACATGGGTTAACCTTTTATACGTTTCGGAAGCTGTGGGTGATGACCGGAAGAATAAGGTCGCGAATATTTTTTTCTTTTTAGTTTTAGTCGACAAAAACCACTGCCGGTACCACTACGTTATCGTAGGGGTGGCACGATTATGAAATTCTGACCGTTAGCCCACCTCTGATTATCTGCAGGGTCATATCTGCCGATACCGATTCTGACTGATTCCGATATTTTACAGAGGAACCACAATGGAAACAAGCCTATAGGGCCCTATAGGGGCTTGGCCCAAAGCCTGTTAATAAAGTATTCAATCAATCAATAAATAGCCTATACTCTTTTCCAAGTGTCTGTTTTCACAACTGAATGAAATTAAATGTAGAAAAAAAGTTAACTTTTACTTAGATTTGACATCATATTTGCTTTTGTTCTAGACTAGAGGTACTAGAAACGTTTGATAAATATTGAACTCTATGATGCATTTTTACACCCTTTAATTTATTTAATTTCTTTGCTGGTGAAAACCGATTAAATAATGAAGCAATATTACACGAGAGGGGGTGGTTTAACGTCATTAATGCACGCCTGCGATGCTGCAGGAACGAGCCCGAGTTCCCAAAATGGAACCACATATTTCCAGATGGGGGCCCGCGGCCAAATACAGATAATTCTGGGGGTTCTTGACATGAAAAAGGTTTGAGAACCACTGACATAGAAACACAGGTTTCTGAAGACTTTGAGAATTTAGAAGACATTTGTAGAATCTAGTGTCAGTCAGGTCTCAATGGGTTAAGTAAAAGTATAAATACTGCAATGTAGACGTACTCCGTTACAGGTAGAAGTATCGTATTCAAAGTGTGCTCGAGTAAAAGTACAACCGTATTGGCATCGAAATGTACTTGAAGTACTAAAAGTAAAAGTACTCATATTGCAGAATGGCCCATGTATGGAATGTGTACAAAATAGCCGATCTACAAGCTCACAATGAGTTGCATCGCGACGTATTGTGAGCTGGTAGATCGGCTATTTGCTATTGGCCGAAATGTACGAAATGCACAAAAGATTCTACACATGAGCTTATGTAGACAAAAATATCACACCCATGTGAAGTGAGGGGCGCTAATATATTAAAGTCAAACTCATGTTGATTAGGTGATGTAATGGTGATGTAAAACAAACATTATGACGTACATTTTCCCTTCATTGTCAATGGCGTTTAAAAAACAAACATTGAACTAAAGACAAACGTTAAACCCTTGTGCTAGTGCCAAAATGTCCTCTCAGTACAGGGTTGTGTAGCATGGAATGGCCTTCCTCTGCGTATAAGATTGTGCTACATTTCCATCTTTTAAATTCAATCTGAAAAAATGGTTGCTTGAAAGCCAAAGCTGCAAGCATTCATGATTATTTTAGGTGTATTTATTTTTTTATGCAGTGTTCCCTATTGTGATGATCGGGGATCATTATAGTGTATGGTTGGGATTATATATATGAATATCTATCAGAAGTTCTCATATTGTTCTCGACTACACAGTACCAGGGTGGGGGGAGTGGTTGCCTGTGTGTTTTCCCTAATCCTCCGCAGGTGGACTGATTGATGATAGAGTGGGAGTGCTCCTGATCATGGCTCTCCTACTATATGAGTGACCTACTATATGAGTATGAGTATATGACCTACTATATGAGTCTGTTCCTGATCATGGCTCTCCCTACTCAATACTATATGAGTCAGTCTGTTCCTGATCATGGCTCTCCCTACTCACCTACTATATGAGTCAGTCTGTTCCTGATCATGGCTCTCCATACTCACCTACTATATGAGTCAGTCTGTTCCTGATCATGGCTCTCCCTACTCACCTACTATATGAGTCAGTCTGTTCCTGATCATGGCTCTCCCTACTCACCTACTATATGAGTCAGTCTGTTCCTGATCACGGCTCTCCCTACTCACCTACTATATGAGTCAGTCTGTTCCTGATCATGGCTCTCCCTACTCACCTACTATATGAGTCAGTCTGTTCCTGGAAGGCGCCGGGGAGACAGGCCGGAATCCTCTCTCTCCCAGCCGCCACACTAACTGTGGATTTTGCTTATAGTTATTCCTTAATTTATTCCCTTCGGAAAGGAATTAGTTTGCTTTAGATGTAGTGTTCATTTGTGTCTGTTTGTTAGGTATACTTTCTTTTGAGTTTGTTCTGTATTCTGTAATACATTTGTCATTTCGTCATTTAATTCATCTTTATATAAATAAATGTTCGCATTTTGAAGCTGGTGTCCTGTCCATTAAATGTTACACTTAATTACCCCTAGACTAATTGTGTCGTAACACTATGTAATGTTATGTAAATGTATTCCACTGTTTGCCTGTCTGTTTTCCGTTTTGTGTTTCTTGTGAGGACTGCGGATGAACATTAGCAACTGTGCTATATCCGGTGTATTTACGTCCATTAATATGCATTGTCCTGTCCAAATAAACAACTAAAGTAAAAGTTAAACATTGGGAGTACATTTTTTTTGTGAGAAAATGGCAGTTTTATGAAAATTCTTCTCCTGCCCCTAATACATCCATGCAGAGTCAAGTGTTTATGAAACGTTGCAGTATATGGTGTAGAGGGTCATGCCAAATAACGCTGAAACAAGTCTTGTCCAGAAGCACTTCAAAATGAACCGCTTCAACCCTATGGATGGACAGTGGGCTTGGTTTTCTGGACCCACTGAAAACTCTACCATTTTTTCCCATAGAGATTTACAAAAAAAATATTGATATAAATTATTTTAAGCCTATAGAATCCAACCATTTAAGATCCTGGTGAATCACGACCATATATATAACACCTATGATTCTGAGAAACCTTTCCATTTTGAACAATGTGACAAGAGCTTCTCCCAGATGCTACATTGACAAGATACCAGCGTCTACACACCGGAGAAAGACCTTATTGCTGTAAACGGTGTTACAAGAGTTTCATTGACATATGTTGTTTACGGACACACCTGCGTATCCACACTGGAGAAAAACCTTAACTCTGCAAACATTGTGACAAGAGTTTCAGTCAGTCAGGTACTCTGCAGGCACACCAGCGTCGTCTCCACCAGTGTTGATTTCGTCGACTAAGACGAAAAATGTTCGTTGACTACCTTTTTTTCACTGATGAAAACTAAATGGAAACTAAATGAAAAGCTATGATGACTAAGACTAAATATACCAATATATATCCAGTATAAGTCATTTTACAATTAGTTGCATGCTGAAAATAGACGCAAGTGTAACTAAAAAACTATAATTACAGTACATAATATGTTCGACTAAATCAACTGTAGATTTAGTCGACTAAAACTACACTGAGACATTCCAGGTGACTAAATCTAAATAAACTATTCAAGAGACTGAGTAAACCTAAAATCAAAATTTGCTGCCAAAAACAACACTGTTCTCCACCACACCTGGGGGAAACCTAACCACCATAAACGGTGTGATAAGAAATAGCTGTCCTCAAAAATGCTGCATTCGGGGCACGGTGGCACAGTTGGTAGTGCTGTCGCCTGACAGCTAGAAGGTCCTGGGTTCGATTCCCGCTGGGGACGCTGTGGGTGCTGGCGGCGTGTTTCCTCCTCCACGTCATCAGTGCCCATACCCGAGGCGGAGTTGGCAAAAGGGCCTTTCTGTGTGGAGTTTGTTCTCCCCGTACCACCTAGGGTAGGTACCCTCACATGTTCTCCCCGTGTCCCCTAGGGTAGGTACCCTCACATGTTCTCCCTGTGTCCCCTAGGGCAGTGTTTCTCAACCTTTTTTGTCCCGGGGCACACTTTTCATAGCCTAAAAATCTCGGGGCACACCTAGATATAATGTGTGTGTATATACTGTATATATACCGGTGTGTATATATATTATATATATATATAGTAAATATATATTATATATATATATATATATATATATATATATGAACCCAATATACTTTTAAAAACACACATGACAGCACTCGTCAAATAACTTTAAAGAGAAAGAAAAGGACAGAGACAGTGCCTCGTTTCACCAATTTATTTTTGAAAACTTCCTCTCCTGTTGTATTTCCAGGTAGTTGTTTGCAAAACAGGTAATTCTCTCTGATGAAGTCACCATCCGCGTCACAATCAATGAATCTCACGTTTGCCAACAGCTGTGCGTGTCCACTTATATCTGTTGATTCATCCACTTGCAGTGCAAATTTACCACTCGTCATCATTTTGTGTATGACAACACTCTCGATGTCTGCAGACATTTCTTCAATGCGTCGCCCAATTGTGCTATCTGAGAGCGGCACATTTGCTAATTCCTTTGCAAGATCTGCTGGCACCAAGCCCACACCCCCCGCGAGTTTGAATGCTCTGGCTATTACTGTTTCTGCCAATGTATGTGGCATTTTTAACTGTGCCAACAACTCTGCGATTTGGTAGCTTAATTCCAGACCTTTTTCAGAAGTATTAGTGGTACTGCGTATCAAGAGACTTGCCTGCTTCGTTGTGTCTTTCTCCTTTTTTTCTTTCAAGCTCACGAAAAAGTGTTTGTCCTTTGTAGCGAGTTCATCATGATTGGTATGAAGGTGGCGCTTCAGTTTACTCGGAACCATGCCGCTGTTTGCAAGCTTGAATCCACAAACTATACACAGCGGAATCGGGTACGTTTTATCCCCAGTAAACGTGAAGCCAAACTTCATGTAATTGTAACCCATATGGAATATATGGTGTCACTAATTCATAATATTCTGTCTGTGTCTTATGGTGTCTCAAATGCATGTTCCACTAGAGGGTTAGCCTGTATGTAATTATTCAACACCAATTCACATGTTGACCACTAGAGGGAATTCCCGTTTTTTACTCCATTCATTCTTCACTGATCCACCCTAGAGTGAAGTTGACAGAGAGAGAGAGAGCTCCTGCTCATTTTGAGAAGCAAAGAAATAAGCTAAAAAACTTCTCAATTCTTAAGCAGAGTTGCAGAAAAGTACTTGTACAAGCAGCTAGCCAAGTGCTGCTTGTGAGAGCCCGGTTCCTGTGGAGTTTTTCCATGTTCTTATATTGCTGAGAACTCCAGTAAGTTTGTGTGTTTGTTAGCTACATGGAGGAAGCCATTTTGCTAATGTGTGCTAGTAGATTTTGGTTAGACAACAACACAAGGTGTTTAGATACAATACAAAAAACCAATTGGAGTAATGTGATGATGTTGTGAAAAGTCTTTTGGATAACTTTATATTTATTTATTTTTGTCAAACAGAGGTTTTGTTTTAAGTTACTGTTAGCCTAATGCAGAAAAACTGCATTCATGTCATGATGCTAATAGGGAAACAGTACTTTATTCTACAGTATTTCATTTGTTCAGTTGATGCTATAAATAATTCATTTTATTTAATGTTGCTTTAAAAAGTGACAATAGTTCATAAGTTAGGGTAAAAAGATAAGTATTTTAATGGACGTGTGCTTTATTTATTTCATTCATTTAAATAATGTTTGGAAAAGGTGAGGATGTTTTATTTGGTTTTGCCAATTAATACTGCTGCTTAAAGTCTGCTAGACTTGAGACATATATGGAGCACAAAGTGTGAACAGTATTCATATTTCATATTCATGAGTAATGGGTTTAAAATGAGTAACTGATTTGATTTAATTGATAAAAAAGAAGTTAATATGGTACCATATGCAAGAGAAATAACAGAGGAAAAGAGTGTTATAAATTAGTTGATTCTATCTATTCTGTACTGCTATGTGCAGATTGGTTTTTGTGATCATGATGAACGTCTGGTTTCAAACCATGCTGAGAGTATGATGGCGAGCTTGTCCCAGTGAGCGACAGTCTGCAGAGGGAGCGTTTGGATGCAGCGTGGCCAGCTGCATTGGTTCTGATTCTGCAGTGTCTGAACTGATTCACGAACACATCAGAGTCGCAAGTATTGAACTGAAATAGAAACGATTCAAGGATTCTCATTCAAGGATTCTCACAGAACACTCAACTCAACAAACAAGTGTTGAGATTCACTACCCGGGTAGAACTAAATTGAAGGACAATTCAAAGGTCAATTCTTCCATTTTTTAGTTTAGTCCATTTTTTCCAACCAAAGAGCTCTATTTTGTTTTATTTTTGGGGGGTATTTTCAATGTACTAGTACTGTTCATGTATGTTTTTGTTTATGTATGTTTGTGTAATAAATTAGCCTGAAGCTGTTCTATGTCACAGGTACAGAAGTCTCATTGTGAGTCTTTCACCCATACTGCCCAGAACCTAGTAATATAAGTGAGCCAACCTCTACTATCCCTGAGTAGGGGTGCTACATAATCATCACGGTACAGTCTGGCAGGGGCTTTCTTTGTAGGCGTTGGTAGTAGTCGCCGTTCCCCCTGGCGGCGGCGAGGGACCGCTTGCCCCGCTTGCTGTGCCCCATTTATACAGTAAAGTTGCCAGGAGATTAACATTTCTATGGCCGATGGTCGTTAAGAGTCTATTGTTCCGTCGTCATGTTGTTTTCGCACATCTATTTAGACGTGTGACAACAACAACGACGCAACAATAGGACGCCTAGCTATCGCTTTCGGGGGAGGGCTACTTTCGGTCAAAATCTCGAGGCACACCTGGACAAATCAAAGGCACAGTAAAGTGCCGCGGTACATAGGTTGAGAAACACTGCCCTAGGGTAGGTACCCTCACATGTTCTCCCCGTATCCCCTAGGGTAGGTACCCTCACATGTTCTCCCCGTGTCCCCTAGGGTAGGTACCCTCACATGTTCTCCCCGTATCCCCTAAGCTAAATTCCAATACCCAAAATCTCGGCCACTCGCTCACTCCCACTCGGTCACTCGGGGTCATTCCAGCGTGACCCGGAAATGGTTAACGTTCCGATTGTTAAAGCGCTCCATCGAGGAGGAGAGGACAGTCGAGTGGAGGAGCCGAGTGAGCTCTCCGAGACCGCATAGAGCGAGTGTACATCAGGTGCAGGCTCGGTGGGGTATTTCGTCTCCTCGCGCCGGATTTCCGCATCACGTGTACACGTTTTTCCTTCCCCAGTGACGTATATAAACGCCCCCTCCACATGTGGATAGTACACAAACAAACGCAAGCGAACTAGCGAAGATGGCAAGGAAGGAGGCAGAACCAATCCATATATGTAAGTTTGCGCATACATGCGCTATATTAATTCTGGAATAAATGGCTGTGCACACCAACAATGTTAATTATAGAGATTGCAATGTGGCCATCCACATTGATGAATGAAGATAACTGGTTCTGTAACTTCTGTGCACATGTGTTTTTTTTTAGGAATCCACATATCAAAAAAATATACATCCAAACGTAAAGAAAATGACAGTTCATATACGTAAATCTATGAATATTATGTGCATATTCTGTCTCATCAAAGACACATTTGTGTCATACTACATACATACTAGCTTGACACAAACAATTCCTTTTACAGGGACGGATGAAGAGACTCGGTCGCTCATACTGGTGAGAACGACAAGCGAGCATCTGTTTGATGGCAGACGTAATTCTGCAAAAAATGCATGGACGTGAGTTGCATCAATTAGCATTTTATTTGTCACAATATGTATCAGAACAAACTGAGCTTTAGTTGTGTACATTTCAACTTGCAGGATAACATATAGAAAGTGCATATCCACATTGTTTTGTAGCTTTCAATGAAATACATGTTCATCTTTGTCACTATCAATATTAATATAGTGACAAAGATGAACATGTATTTCATTGAAAGCTTCAAAACAATGTGGATATGCACTTTCTATATGTTAAATGTTCAGTCAGCTGCTGGACTGTATTTTACTGTATATGTAGAGTTGACAATTGTATGAATGTGCGTATCCTGACATCATCCCTATTACAAGTTCAATAGCATGAACCATTACCATCAAATTCCCAACACATGTAATTGATTAGTAGAATGTGTGCATGTAACATGTTTTGTATTCCTCAGGAAAGTACAGATTATGATGCAAGTCGAAGGTATTATCACCACCACCCAGCTCCGCAAGAAATGGGACAATTTAAAAAGAAAATACAAGGTATGGTTGCAGTGTGCAATTTCAAGTGCTTCGTGCCGTTTGGCCTCTGCTGTGTGTGTGTGTGCATGTATGTATACTAGTCTCACACATTGTGAAACTTGTAAGGCTGTTCAACTACAATGTTGCTTCTTTTCTTGTAGGAGATCAAATGTCCCCCTACTGGGTCAGGGACGGATAGAGGGGAGGACACACCCATAACCTGGCCCTGGTTTGCAGAGATGCACGATGCCATCGGGGACACCCCCTCTATGGTGCCCCCGGTTCTAATAGATTCTAATAGCACTGTAGTCCAGACGGCCAGGGGTGTGTCCTCCCAAATGCCTGGCTCATCTCCTGGCCAGGAGGACGGTGAGCCAGGCAACTCTGTCTGTCCCCCATCCTCCGGTTCCACATCATCCTCCACCTCACATCCATCCACCGGTACATCATCATCCTCCTCATCTTCTGCCAAGCGTCCATCCACCAGTTCATCTTCCTCTGCCAAACGCCCATCCGCCTCATCCTCCTCCACTTCATCTGCCTCTGCCGCCCCCCCATCTGCCTCATCCTCCTCCACCTCATCTTCATCTGCCGCCCCATCTGCCTCATCCTCCTCCACCTCATCTGCCTCTGCCCCCCCCCCTGCCGCCTCTTCCTCTGCTCCTTCAAGAAAAAGGAAATCCATCACAGACTTCCTTGAGGAAGAGCAGAGGAGGGAGGAAGAGCGCCAGGCTAGGGAGGAGCAGCGCCATGCTGCTCAGCAGCGGGACAATACCAGGTTCCTTGACCTGTTGGCGGAGCTGGTGAATTTAAAAAAAAAATGATCTTTTCTTTAGACATTTATTTAAGAGGCATTTTTTAAGAGACATTTATTTAAGAGGCATTTTTAAGAGGCATTTTTTAAGAGACATTTATTTAAGAGGCATTTTTTAAGAGGCATTTATTTAAGAGGCATTTTTAAGAGGCATTTTTTAAGAGACATTTATTTAAGAGGCATTTTTTAAGAGGCATTTATTTAAGAGGCATTTTTTAAGAGGCATTTATTTCATTTATTTAAGAGGCATTATTTCATTTCTTCAGAGGCATTATTTCATTTCTTCAGAGGCATTATTTCATTTCTAAAGAAGCCACCGACCATCTGCTGGTATACTGTACATTTAAGTGAGCCTTTTGAGGTGCTGGAGTCACAAATAAATTCCAAATTGTGGCCATATTCGAGTGTGTGGATCCTTCCTTATTGTTTTCCCCCCCATTTCTTAAGAAAAAGGATATAAGCTTGTAGATGAACAATTTGCTATTTCTATAACAAATGTATTCTTTCATTCTATGCCAGAAACACTATCAATCATTACCCTAATAGGAATTGGTTTAATGTGTTTGTTTATTAACTTCAATTCTTCAACTGCATTTAAGTTAACCAGTTTTTTTTAAACCAGGGCAGTATAGCACAAGTGGTAAGTTCCAATTCCATCTCATACGAATTATTTAAATAGAAGAAACACACTAGACATACTCCAGTACATCATGTAAGAACATGCATTAAATGAAAAGAGTCTAGTGTATCAACGCCCAGAAGTTTTATTCATTAAATAAATGAAAGGTTAAACAAAAACAAAACAAAAAACTACAAATAATCATGCTCGTCCATGTGATAAGGTATGTGCTCTGGGTCTGGAGCCGACAGTTGGGCTGCCATTCTGTCCCGCAGACCTTCCCCACACTGTTCCCCCCTCTCTGGACCGGCTGGAGGTCCATCCTCCTCCTCCTCCTCATTGTCAGGCTCTATTATGTCCCCTTCAGTAATAGCAATGTTGTGTAGTACACAACATGCAGTGACCACAGCTGGGACAAAGGTGTTGTGGACCTCCAGGGCCTTGAAGAGCAGGGACCTCCATCTCACCTTCAGCCTGCCAAAGGCCCGCTCAATGATGGAGCGAGCCTTGGAATGGTGGTGGTTGTACCGGACCTTAATGGGTTGGACTGGATCCCGGTACGGTGCCACTAATGGTATGGGAGCACTGATGCATGGGTAGCCACCATCGCCCACAATAAAGTACCCTGGAGGAGGGTACAGAGACTCCCTGTACATCGCGCTGTTAAGAGAAAATAATGTTATTTATTGTACAGCAAGGGGGAAATGCCTTGGCATATCAAGCCCACACACATGAATGATAAGTAAAGGTATTTGGACCATGATCCTGCAAGATGGAATGATACAATTCTCATACCTGTTCCTCAGGATTCTGGCATCATTGACACGGCCAGGATACCCCACGAAGGTGTTCAGGAACCTGGCCTTCGAGTCACATAAACCTTGCAGCTGCAGAATCAGAAGCAACTTTATTGTCACATCACAGGTTTACAGGTGAAACTAATTCATCAGTGGGTGAATACATTTTTGAGGCCCCATCGTTTATGACATTTCCATAAAGAAAGGGGAGAATAAGAACAGTGCAAAGGGGAAGAAAATGATCTACATATTTCTTTACACATAGTACTTGATAAGACATAAGGTGATACCTGTATGGAAGGGAAGAGCTTTCTGTTCATGTACTCCTGGCAGTGTGGTCCAGAGGGGAGCTTAATCCGTATGTGGCACCCATCAATGGCACCAACACATTTTCGGAAAACTGGACTGTTGCCCAGGCCTTCAAAGCCTTGCCCAACCTCTGCCAGCTCATGAGCAGCAGGGAACCGGATGACCTATTGTTAAACAAAAAAACATGATTATTGAATTACTGCATTGCATATCCGTATCTTAAGAGTTGTTGTGTCATATATGTTTCAATGAGTGTGTTGATTGTTGTTCTCGTTTTGTATGTTGAAGCATGTGTATTTGGAATGAGCTGTTTAAAGGCTTCTAGAATATCATGCTTCATGTTAAACCAAAATGAAAACTGATCACCTCTGTGCGAAGAGCTGCAATGGCATACGTGCCACTGTGGACCAGCCTATGCACAGTGGTCTTTGGCATGTCAAATGCCCCGGACACCACCAAATAGGAGGCGCCATGTGCCAGCCAGTACAGTGTGACAAGGACCATGATGTCCCGTCCCCAGCCATGTGTCCCCTCATTTGGCAGCAGCCTGATGAGGGCCACGATGGTTTCCCGGCTCAGGCGGTACTCCCTCCTGAGGTGAGGGTAGTTGGGGTCAAACCATATCTTCAGGACACGCACACTCCTGTTTACAATGGCGTACCTTACCAGAGATGCAGGACTTTGGTCCTGTGAATTGAAAGTGAATGATTGTTGTCATGTACACATGAACTATATGTTTGTAGTCTGAAATACATGCAATTTATCAAGAATCTCTACAATGGCATGAGGCCTGTCATTATTAACTTTGCTATGTATCCATTCATGTAAATGACTGACCGTAATGAGTGCTTGACAGTGCATGCAAAACACAAGATGTGTGAATTGTAGGATTTTGTTTGACATCCATGACATTGCCTACCACTTACTGATGTTTGGTTTAAGAACAGCTGGCTTACCTTGTGGATGAGCAGTATTAATGCACGGCGGATACGTGCTCTCCTGCGAGCGGACAGGGCCTGCTGCTCATTTTGTTGTTCTTGCCTTTTCAGCTGCAGCCACAGCCAAGAAGCTGTAATCAGAGCTGTCTTCATCTTGTCTGGTGATCATCAAATTGTTTGTAGAACCCCTTTTATATTCTTGATATTCGTTCATGATAGGCATCACCTGGTGTGTGTTCTGTGTTGCCAGCCAATAGGGCATATAGTAATTAAGGTCCATAACATTTGGAGTGTAAACAAAGAGCATTGCTGGGAATTAAAAATAAATAAATAGATTGACTGATTGAATCAGTTTTGAATAGGTACAGTCCAAGGAAGGTACAGGTCAATATAAAAACTGCTATATGGTCTTCCATTTTCAATTAATCAAAACATTTAAAGACATAAATACACACATCTATGCAAAAATAAAAATAGAAATCATGAAATACACAGTTAGAAAAAAAGGGAATAAAAAGTGAACCAACAGTATAGAAGAATAGAGGGGAAGATTAAATAAGATTGTGATGAATTGTCTATTCTGCTATTCGGTAGGCTACTATTCTATGCATGTGTGACCAGGGCACTTTACCACTATACGTCACCCTGGGAGTTTCACCTGGCAGAGATTAATATGATAATAATACAAAATGATAGGCTACCAATTGAGAACCCACTGGGCTGAGATAAAGAAAAGGAGCAGAGACGTGCGTTTCCAATTGTACAATGATTATTATTTTATTTATAACTCAAAAGCAGAATGAAATACTTATTAATAATGAATGGCTTCACTGCAAAGAGAAGATCATGTTAGAATATATCAATTCCCAAATCCTAGTTAAAAGTGACTTTATTACAAAACAAAAGGGATTAAGACATGACAGTTGTGCTATACTATACCAGACAATAGCATGTGCTCCGCCAATGATGCTGTCATAGTAACAGGTCTACCTGGTTACACATGTAAACTTATATTTATGGCAATGACAACTCTCGCAGGGTATACGATCGGAAGGTTGTATTCAGCCCGTTGTGTTCCAGTGATCCAGCTGTGGGACACGTCACAAGTGATCGCCGAATTATGCCGTCGCTTTAAAATGACAGCGTAGTGCATTCCGAATCAGGAGAAAATTTCTCTCCACCAGTGACCACCACTCTGTCCTCGCATCGGATCCTCTCCTCCTCGCTGGGGGCGGAGCCGAGGAGCGAGTGGAGGACGCGAGGAGAGTGAGCGAGTCTGAAAGTTGAGGTATTGGAATTTAGCTCTAGGGTAGGTACCCTCACATGTTCTCCCCGTGTCCCCTAGGGTAGGTACCCTCACATGTTCTCCCCGTATCCCCTAGGGTAGGTACCCTCACATGTTCTCCCCGTGTCCCCTAGGGTAGGTACCAGTGTTGGGTAGGCCTATATTACTTTATATTTTTAATATATTACTTATTAGTTATTACCTTAATTTTAAAGTAATATATCATATTACATATTACTGTCTGAGCAAGAGTAATATATTAATATTACTATTACAGTTACATATTACTTTTCTTTTTTTAAATGCTCAAATTGAACAATTAAATCTTTTGTATTATATATTGGACAGAATGGACAGAGATGTGCACTGTGCAGGCAGATGAATTATAAGATTTTTAATTACATGAATTTATTTATTTTAATTTTTTGTAGGCGTTTTCATATGACACACAATAGACCTACTGTATACCTTCTAGCCTATAATGACATCACAAGACACAAACCACTTTCTATGCCTTTTATTAAAGTCCACATACAGAACAGGGACTGCCTAGAGTTCTCATCGGGCCTGAAAATGAAGGCCTACCCTAGCCAAAATGTCTGGGTTTCCGAGGCTAACCCTACCCTAACTCAGGAAAAAGAAAAATGCCACTATATGGCCGCGGCGCCCACAACTGACTAATGTGAACGGACTAATCGCCGAAATAAAGGATTAATATGTAACTCACGTTCCATTTCCAACATTCTAATGGTGTCCAGCGATTTCCAGGGGTGAGTAAACATCTTTGAATCAAAGTAGCAGCGATCCTCTGAAGTGACGCAGCATGTCCAATACTGTCCTCGTTAACAAAGTGCAACTTTTTCATCATTCACCGTTGGCTAACGTTGTGCAACAGTCCAGAACAGAGCTATACAATATTATGACAACTGTCAACTTGGCTATAATCTACTACTAGGCTACTGTAGGCCTACATTAATCATTGCCTCTCAAACCCACACACACACCATGCGTAATGTGCCTTGCCTAACCAAAATAACAGACATACAAACTATCAACATGCCACTCGATTGCGTGTCGACAGCTTGCAGATCTGTTCTTTTGGGAAACACATGAGGCGCGCAGTGCTGGATGGGGAAATTAAATTGCTGTAGGCTACAGGCAGCGCTACGATTTGGAAACCAAATAGCTGTAGCCAACAGTGGACTGTAACATTGCTTGGTCAACTGTGTATGCAGTGAACATTAACATTAGCGCTTTCATAGTTATATAGAGCATTTACCGTGGTGAGGTTGATTAGGTAATTTAGGTTATTCACCCAGCTGGCTTCAACGAGACAGCAGTGTCTCGTTAAGCCATTGCGGATGAATCGATGGGCGTATAGAACATTAAGCATATGGCAAGTTAACTTAAGTTATATACTTTGATGCTGAGCACTAAGCAATTCATTTGGTTCTCAAACCAGAGGCCAGACAGCGGTAGCAAGTTCAACAACCACCGTTCTAATCTGTCACTTCTCTGGTGCGCTGTTGCTTTCTCCTGCCTACAGGTGACTGTATAGTGTCTGATGCTGCGGCTATAATGACCTTTTTTTGGCGTTTGTAAAGCGGAAATAACGTGTTAACGGCGAGTAATTTACATTAGATATTACACATTTTTTATTCAGCAATATATTGTATTACACGTTACCGCATTTCGGTAATATATTACGTTACATAACGTCCGTTACCCAACACTGGTAGGTACCCTCACATGTTCTCCCCGTGTCCCCTAGGGTAGGTACCCTCACATGTTCTCCCCGTGTCCCCTAGGGTAGGTACCCTCACATGTTCTCCCTGTGCCCCCTAGGGTAGGTACCCTCACAAAAAACATGCAGTAATCCTGGTCTAAACTACCTCCCCCTGGCCAGCCGGGGTGCCTGATGGAGGGGAAAGGAACTGGATGGAATAACGTGTGGGAGGCATACTATCATCCGACAGAGCATTGCTCCGAAGGAGCAATGCTCAGAGGTGCGCTGCGGGTCGGGAGAGGGTTGCGGTTAGGTTTAGGTGTCTGCCCCGGGGGAGGTTAGGGTTAGGGTGAGGGAGGAGGTAGGTTGTCGTTCGGACCAATGCTCCGTCGGATGAAAGGCATGCACTCATAACGTGTTCCTTCCACGTGCTACGTCCAACCAGGGGAAACTCCCCCCCTGTCAGGTGTAAAGGTACAACTTGGACACTCAGGCATGAAGGAAGCATGAGTTCAAGTCCGTTGCTCTCCCCAGGTTGGCGGAGGGTGTGTAGAGCCCAGGATCACATTAGATCATTGACACAGGGGTGAAAAATGGGTTACAAAAATCGTGGGATAAAAAAATATATAAATTGCATTTCTGGCTTAACCGTGCATTTGGTTATCGTGAAACTTGGCAATATGGTAGAGGGGTGCCAAAGGGTGAGAACGCAAAGCCTACGGCCATTGGCCAAAGGGTGGCGCTATAGCACTCAATCGAAAATGCATTTGAACAGGTATAGCTCATGAACCGACCGAACCAACAATAAAACTTGGATAGATATATGTGTCTCCTGATGTGGAACAACTTTGTGTTCTGACTTTTGATCTCTGACCCTGGCTTTTGATTGATTGATTGAAATATGCATTAACAGTTTACAGAATTACAGTTACATTTTAAGCACAAACTCAATACAGAGACTGTGAGACTGTGAGTGGACGACCCAATTAAGCCTTACACTTGTTTACAACAGGGTCCACATTGTTCAATTCATCAAAACATTTAGAGACGTACAAATAGACACTTCTATATAGTTACAGAACAGAACAGGAATTCATCATAATAGCAAGCAGTAGCAGTTTGACCTCTGACCCTGGCTAGCAGTAGATGGCAAACCGGAAGTCATTTTAGTGGACGGGAGCAGGACGATAAACGGAACAGGACGGCACGGCAGCCTGGCAGCCAAATCCGGCCACGGTAACGGCAGACGGCATCAATGTTAAAACATTAAATCTTTTTACCGTGCCGTCCAGCAGGTTTTGCTGTTTGCCATCTACTGCTCGCCTGATTCCATGTGAATGCATTAGATCAGTGAAGATCACCCACTATTCTGAATTATACATATTTTCTCATGTAAGCACTCCAGGCCAAACTATGCAGTTGTTTTTTTTTACTAAATGTGGCATTATGGTAGAGGGATGTCACCCTGCTTAGAGACAAAGACCACAACCATTGGCCAAAGGGTGGCGCTATAGCACTCAATTGAAAAACAGCTAGATCATGAACTGCCAGCTCATGAACCGCCAGTAATAATGACTAGGTAATTACTAATAGGTACTAATTTAGACTCCCTGATGTTGGTGTCCAGTCATCAGTGGTGGACAAAGTACACATACTCAAGTATTCAAAAAGACAAATTACAAAGTAGGCTACTCTTTCCTTTAAATATCAATGCATCATGGATTTAAATTGTCAAATGTGCAAAAAGCTGATCTACAAGCTCAAAGCGTGTCACACCGCAACACAAGGTTGTAGATATTTTAAGAATCGAAGGCAGTTTAAAAAAGTATCTATCTATCTATCTATCTATCTATCTATCTATCTATCTATCTATCTATCTATCTATCTATCTATCTATCTATCTATCTATCTATCTATCTATCTATCTATCTAATCTATCTATCTGTGACAGTTACACACCTCCACCACCAGAGGGCGAAAGGCATTAAGGCAACAGTGCCTGGATTATTTTGTTGCGCATGCGTGGAAAACCTTTGACCCTGAAGTGCTTGTTTTCATCACGTGATGCCATCACGTCACGTGACTGCATCTAGTTTTCCATTACGGCGATGGCCGCTGTTGAAGAAGTCAGACATGTTGTCGTGTCTCTCGGGAATTGTTGATGTTTGTGCCTTTATTACACATTCTATATTACAGTAGGAACAGAAAGCTTGGTGGAAATGTCTCCTAAAGGAGGCGAAAAGCGTCAAATGGAGTCTGTACGGCTGAAGATAAATGAACAGCTAGTGGCGGTGGGAGAGGAGATATTGTTTGTTGTGGACAAACAGCAGCGTGGCGCTGCTGATGTTTGTAGTGTGGAGCTTAGCATCAGAGTGTTTGTGTTGGAGCGCCTCAGCGCGGTGGGAGAGTTCATGGTCAACCTCTTCCAGAGAGAGATGGAGACACTACAAACTCTGCTGGAGACACAAAACAAACTGCTGGACATTGATTTTGATATGGACATGGATCTACACACTGCAGGTTAGTAGATTCTGAACAACACCAGCCTAGCTTAAGTAGCATTAAGCTATTTATTATGTTCCACAAAAGTCTACTTGAATAATCAAACTGAAAAGGTCAACTTAATAGCTCCAAAATAAATATTAAAGAAATAAATTAGTATGCTAGTAAGGTATGAAATAAGATCAACAACTGTATGCCTTCCCAGCCTCACCAAACATTTTCCATTGTTCTCAAAAGGCATGTCAAGAGACCTTAAACAGGCTACCCCACTTCCTCTCGCACTGAGCCTTTCAAAGTAAAATACAAGTTACAATTCACTGTTCCAGAATCACTGCAGAGGAGGTTTTACTTTGAAGGGGATACATTATAAAGGAAGTGCAAAGGTGCTCACTAAATTGACATGACATAGGCCTACTTAAGTTTCTAATTAGAGGTGGGGGCTTCTATTAATCCAAATTATAACTGTATCTTTTCCAAAACAATATTTGATATATCGGTCATGGTTAATCCAACATTATTACATACAAGGATGATACAATTGACCGAAAAGGAAAGGGCTGAAGCCGAAGCTTATTATGCCCACCTTTTTGAGATTTCAGTAAGGAAAAATAAAAAATAAATACAGAAATCCGTTTTCTACATTGCTGCATTTCTAATGAAAGGATTAGACACAACCATGTTGAAAGAAAAAAATCAAAAAAAATCTGATCAAAAAAGCTGGTCAAACATCACTATTTCTACAACATAGTGACAATTGTTACAATGATGATGATGTTACTAATAATAATAATTATTCACTTGTTTCTTTTATAAACTTACATTGCATACATACATACATACATACACAAACAAATGAACAAATAAATAAAACAAAACTGTCTCCAACACTTGGAGACATGACGCAACTGAAGCCAGTTTTACACAATCGCTACATTTACATGGAAAACGTGTACATAAACATTCAGATTTCAAATATAAAGTCCTCACCACATGTGCCATGGGTATTTGCTGGGACAGCGATTAGCATTGCTGCATCCCGCGTTGTTTAATAAAAAGCATTTGTATCCGAGCACCCCGACTACTTTTCTCAAACGGGGTTCGTTTGGGAAATTCACAGTTGCACACCGAGAGCACACTCGCCTATTTGTCTGTATTGGCAGTGTGGTCAGCGTGCCTATATCAAACACACCCAGTGCCACAAAAGAAATGCTCGGATAAAAATGCCTTCTATTACACAACGCGGGATGCAGCAATGCTAACCCCTTTTGGACGAGTGGGTCAAATTTGGCACATACCAGTTAATGGCCAAATATAGGCAATGTAGAAAAAGGAGGCAATGTCTAGTGGGTCAGTTTTGGCACATGCCAAGGTAGGACTGGAAGTACTTTGGCGCCATCAAGTGGTTTGGAGAATACATTCCATTCATTTGAAAAAGCAGGAAGTGGAGATGACAGCACATGGCTCTAGGCTGCCAGTGTAAGACTTGCTGCCCAAATCTGAGATTAGTTGTGCTAAAATAAAAATACACACCAGCTAACTCAGGGTGAGTACCATCGGTGAGACCAATGTCGGGCTCTACTCACAACACCTTGCTCTGCGAGGCGTTGTGAAGAGACTCGAGACATTTTTTAAACGATGGTTATCCTGACAAAACAAATAGGAGAATAAATGTCATCTTTCAGTTGACAAAAGCACTTTGAGTTGCTCTGCTGATGCTACCTTCTCTCTCCTCCTGTCTGTGTGTAAAGAGGTTTCAACTGAATACGGGGAGAGGAGATCCAGTCTGGTCCAGGAGGAACCACACCCTCCACAACATCAGGAGAGGAGATCCAGTCTGGTCCAGGAGGAACCACAACCTCCACAACATCAGGAGAGGAGATCCAGTCTGGTCCAGGAGGAACCACACCCTCCACAGATTAAAGAGGAACAGGAAGAGGAGACTGGTGAGTCAACTTTAGCCTCGGAAACCCAGACGTTTTTATTTCCATGGAGGAAAAAAAAGTCTGGGGCAGAGTCCACTTCAATTCGGCATAGAGTAGCGCAAACGTCGATCACTCTCTGCTGATTCCTGATCGTCTGCACCTTTGTTAAATTGACGCGCACACACACACACACACACACACACACACACACACACACACACACACACACACACACACACTCCTCTCTCTCTCTGTCACTCTAATTAATTAGTCTCATGTCTAGCAGCTGCGCACAGTTTCTCCCGGCGGATCCTGCCGGGAGCTGCCTATGCCATAGATAGCATAGGTGAGTTCCAGGCTAAGTCAACTTTGACATTACTACGTAGGAAGATGTGGTGCAATACTCTCTCAGGTAAAACAAATTCATATTTTATTAGTATTATTCTAACAAGACTAAAGGGTCATTCAGCAACTGTAACGATACAAATATAGTTTGGTAACTCATGGTCCCCTAAAAGACAGACAGGCACACAGCATGTTGTTTCTGCTTGTGCCGCTACATAAGTATAGCACAACAAGTTTGAACCCATAATCATGTTTAGCTATGAAGATATTTGGCATAAATGGTCAGAGTCACAGGCACGGCGCGTGCAGTGCCTTTTAAATCCATTCTCCGCATCTGTAAGAAATTGATAATTATCAAACTGAAAGAGCGCGTTTCATAAGGGCGTATTACATAATTTTTTTATTGAAGTATTTATTAACTGTTTACAGAATTACAGTACATTTCAAGCACAACTCAATACAAAAACTGTTAACTGTGAGTGGACGACCCAATAAAAGCATTACACTTGTTTACAAGAGGGTCCACCTTGTTCAATTCATCAAAACATTTGGAGACGTACAAATATACACTTCTATTTAACAGGAATTCATCATAAAGGGAAGTAAAAAGGGAAATATACAGTGAGGGGGAAAGGGGTGGTTGGGTGGGGAAGGGTAGATTACATTAATGATGATAAAAAAAAAAGACTTCCACCACATCGGTGAAATAATGTCGGGCATCGGCGCCAAAAATGACGGATACGTCGTTGAGACCGATGTCGGGTTCTACTCAACACCGTGCTCTGCGAGGCGTTGAGAAGAGACTCGAGACACTCATTTTTTTAAACGATGGTTATCCTGACAAAACAAATAGGAGAATAATCTTTGAGTTGACAAAAGCACTTTGAGTTGCTCTGCTGATGCTACCTTCTCTCCCCTCCTCCTGTCTGTGTAAAGAGGTTTCATCTGAATATGAGGAGAGGAGATCCAGTCTGGTCCAGGAGGAACCACAACCTCCACAACATCAGGAGAGGAGATCCAGTCTGGTCCAGGAGGAACCACAACCTCTACAACATCAGGAGAGGAGATCCAGTCTGGTCCAGGAGGAACCACAACCTCTACAACATCAGGAGAGGAGATCCAGTCTGGTCCAGGAGGAACCACAACCTCCACAGATTAAAGAGGAACAACAGGAGAGGAGATCCAGTCTGGTCCAGGAGGAACCACACCCTCCACAGATTAAAGAAGAACAGGAAGAGGAGACTGGTGAGTCAACTTTAACATTACTACGTAGGAAGATGTGGTGCGATACTCTCTCAGGTAAAACACAATGATGTTTTTATTAGTATTATTCTCAGAATCCACTACTCCTGAATGAAGTGTCTGGTGCTGGTAGTCTGGTCCAACGCACACGTCCTGGCTGTACTCGTGGTGAGAGCAGGAGTGGACCTGGTGAGACATAGGAGGGGCCCGGACTGGAGGCAACCCACAGAGCCTAGTCCCTCCACCTGGTCTTTCCCTAGTGGGTCTGATCGAGGGTAGCCTCTGAAACCCAGACGTTTTTATTTCCAGGGAGAAAAAAAAGCTTGGGGCAGAGTCCACTTCAATTCGGCATAGAGTAGCGCAAACGTCGGTCTCTCTCTGCTGATTTCTGATCGTCTGCACCTTTGTTAAATTGACGCACACACGCGCACACACACATGCGCACACACACACACACACACACACACACACACACACACACACACACACACACACACACACACACACACACACTCTCCTCTCTGTCGCTCTAATTAATTAGTCTCATGTCCTGCAGTCTAGTCTCTCCCGGCAGATACTGCCGGGAGCTGCCTATGCCATAGAAAGCATAGCTGAGTTCCAGTCTAGATCGAGGGTAGCTACTGGGACGTGAGTCGGGACTTGATCACTCGGCTGGGTCACCCGAGTGAGGGGTATGATGTTCGCGAGACCCTGAACCCCGATGACCTTGGGATACATCACTGAGGATACCAGGTGCATCTATGTGATGTATTTTCGTTCTTTCATTCTAACGAGACTAAAGACTTTTAAGACTTTTAAGACTTTTAAGACTTTTAAAAGACTTTTAAGCGTCCTTGGGTTTCTTGAAAGGCGCTATATAAATCCAAGTTATTATTATTATTATTAAAGGGTCATTCAGCAACTAACGATAAATATATAGTTTGGTAACTCATGTTCCCCCAAAAGACAGACAGATACACAGCATGTTGGTGCTCGTTGGTGCTCGTTGGTGCCGCTACGAAAGTATAGCCCAACAGGTCTGAACCCATAATCATGTATAGCGGTTAAGAATTTTGGCATAAATGGTCATCATGTTAAGAAGACACAGGAGATGACCCCAAGAGTATTGGTGACCACAGGCCTGTGGTCATCCATGACTCGACCATCTCACAGGTCTCCTCATATAAATACTTGGGGATCTGTATTGACAACTCAGTGACTTGGAATACACATGTTGACAGTCTCTGTAGTAAACTACAGCAAAGACTGCACTTCCTCCGACGTCTCAGGGTTCATGGTGTTGACCAAAGATTTATGTTAGTGTTCTACCGAGCAGTCTTGGAAAGCCTGGTCAGGTTTGGCATCACAGTTTGGTTCGGTAATCTCTCAGTGCAACTGAGGTCCAAATTGTTCAGATTGGTGCAGACTGCAGGGAAGATCATAGGGGTAAGACAACTCCCCTCTCTTCAGTCTATTTATGAGCAGGCTACATTAAAACAGGCTCAAAAAATTGTCAGTGATGTTACCCATGTTCTATATGGCGAGTTTGTACTTCTGCCCTCTGGGAGAAGATACAAAGAACCAAAGTGGAAGTACATTAGATTTAAAAAATCGTTTGTATCAGCATCAACTAAGATGCTGAACGAGGCTCTGAAACAGCGGTAACTACGTGAGGCCTGATTATCCACATCATGTGTGCAATTGTGTAATGTTGTGTCTTCCTCTGTAATGTATTTTTGTTGTCATTGATGTTTTATGTGTGGCTGTAGCTGGGGTGAAAGCCCAAGACAAATTTCCCTTGTGGACAATAACGTTTACCTTGACCTTGACAATCAGCACCAGACACTTCATTCAGGAGTGGTGGATTCTTGAGCCATAATGGTGGTGCTGCAGGCTCCTCTTGCAGCCTGAATGGCCCTCCTAAAGGCCTCACCGTGGGTTTGTTGGGCTTCCTCCTCACGGAAGACACAGGCTGGGGCGACAACCCATACTGCTCCCGGGTGCCGTCTACATTCCGGCTGTCACGCGTCTCTCCGGTGGTCACCAGACTATTCCTGGTTGTTCAGTTGTTCAGTAAACCCTTATTGAATGATAAGTACAAGTTGTTTCTACTGGTGATTTCCACAGAGCACCACAGGGAGAGGTCTACTGTATCTAGAGAGATGGCCTCCAAAAGACATTCAACGGTGTCAGAGGAACAGCCAGAGGTGGACCAGAGACGTGTACAGTTTGATGTGAAGATGCAACCTGTAGTAAAGTTGTACCGTATAGGTATGTGCTGTTTTGTTTACTTACTTACATAAAGGGATATTTCACTTAAAAATAATTGTTTATTATTCTAGTTGTTCTAGTGGCCTTTAGAGAGGGACAGCTGAATGGGTAGAGAGCCCGTCTAGGAAACAGAAGGTACCCCAGTGATGTTGTTAGGTCTGCAGTGGGTCCCAGAACCCACGGGTGGGAGTCCTAATACAAATTGTATTTTTTTAGTAATTGTAATCTTAAACCCGTGTTTGACATTATTGCATTTATGCAAATCATCAACTAAACATAGTGTAATTTTAATACCTGGAGTATTGGATCATCTTTGTTGAAACTTCCAACAACCTGTTTGAGTGTTTGTGTCAATTATTGTTTTCAGTTTTCTTCATTTTTGTAGTGTTCTTTTGTTATAACTAAGGCCAAACGGAATCTGCAGGGTTTGTTTCTGTTTTTCTGCTGTGATTCCGGAGGAAAATCTGCGGCATTCTGTGGGGTGTTTTTTTTTTTTAGGTTTTAGACAGTTATCCAGGACTATAATCAATGTGTTTGGAGCAAAAATAACTCTAAATAAGCTAAATAAACCTTAAAGTACCACAACAAAGTAAGATCTATTAGTCAAACCTTCGATTTCGTCAATTTTATATGGGGTCCCTGGCTCCTGCTTCATCTCTCTCAGCTAAGGGGCTTCTCTCTCTCTGTATGTCTCTCTCTATTCAGTTCAAAGGAGCTTTATTGTCATGAGAAAACACACACACACACACACACACACACACACACACACACACACACACACACACACACACACACACACACACACACACACACTTGTCTCTCCAAACACACACTCACACATTTCTTTTTTATTTACTTAATGATGTTAACCTAAACCAGCTAGTAAATACAATAGTAGCCTAAATGCTACTTACCCAAACCACTCGCCTTCCTGTTTTTATGCTTCAAGTTCAGAGGCTCGACAACGGCGGTAATCCATGAGTGTTGGCAAAAGACACCCCCCGTCCAATTAAAAGTACTTGAATGACGATGACTCGGCAGTGCCAGTCAGCTCCTCTGCAAATAAATCGGACAGGACTTCCGACATCTTCTTTTGATAAAGTTATATAATAGTATCATCCAGTCGGTCCAGACCAGCTCACAACATATTAGTCAGCAATGAGGGGAGGGGCAGGGTGCGTCCACTGCAGCTTAACCCAAATAAATCACGCTGGCCGGTAAAGTAAACTACAAGATGAACGTGTTCAAATTCCGCTGTAATTCTGCTGAGTTTTCATCGGAACACTGCGGCCGCGTATTGCGTTCGGGCCTCATGGTCATAACCTTCTGTTGAACACTTAATACTTGCCTCTACGTCCGCTCTAGTAACTATTCAAATGCAACATTATATTCAATACAATACAAACTAAATATGCAAGACAAGTACATGAATTCTTACTTGGACAGGTGAGTAAATGTTCTTGTCCAAAGGACAAGAGGCTCAAAAATGGAATGTCAAGCCCTTTGATTCCGAAACCAAAGCTATGAAACAGGAAACACTACGTTAGAAAAATGCAAAGTTCAAACATTAAATGTTTCCTCTCTCTTTGTGTCTTTTTTCTAGCCGTCCCGCACCTCCCTGTGTGTAAAGAGGAGGTTTTTACTGAACAACAGGAGAGGAGCTCCAGTCTGGTCCAGGAGGAACCACAACCACCACAGACTAAAGATGAACAAGAGGAGCTACTTCAAAGACCAACTGAGGCTGATGGGTCAACATTGACATTACTAGCAGTGAAAAGTGAAGATGTTCATGATGATGAAAACAGAGAGACAGAGCCTGTAGCCGGCACCTCAACTCAACACATGAAAACACAAGCTGATGTAGAGGACTGTGGAACATCACAGCCAACTAGTGATGACCAGCTCCTCTCTTCACACTGTTCTGAATCTGACACTGAAGACAGTGATGAGTGGCAGGAGCCCAGTGAAGGTCAGTCAACTTTAAACACACTGAAATCACACAAGACAAATGTGGAAGGACAAAGATTGTCTTTGAGCAGCAAGCTGTCCAAGGACCTGAAATCATCAAAACAAACTCACTCCATGAGGAGCCACACAGGGAAGAAACGTTTTAGTTGTACAGACTGTGGCAAATGTTTTAATCTTAAGGCAAATATGACGACGCACACAAGGATTCATACAGGGGAAAAACCCTTCACTTGTACTGTTTGTGGTAAAGGCTTTACTCAGTGTGGTGATCTAAAAACACACATGAGGACTCATACAGGGGAAAAGCCCTTTACGTGTAACGTCTGTGGTAAAGGCTTTACACAAAGTAGTCAACTAAAAATACACATGAGGACTCATACAGGGGAAAAGCCCTTTACTTGTAACGTGTGTGGTAAAGGCTGTACACATAGTAGTCAACTAAAAACACACATGAGGACTCATACAGGGGAAAAGCCCTTTACTTGTAACATCTGTGGTAAAGGCTTTGCTAAGAGTAGTAATCTGAAAACACACATGAGGACTCATACAGGGGAAAAGCCCTTTACTTGTAACGTCTGTGGTAAAGGCTGTACACATAGTAGTGATCTAAAAAAACACATGAGGACGCATACAGGGGAAAAGCCCTTTACTTGTAACGTCTGTGGTAAAGGTTTTGCTCATAGTGTTAATCTAAAAAAACACATGAGGACTCATACAGGGGAAAAGCCCTTCACTTGTAATGTGTGTGGTAAAGGCTTTACACAAAGTAGTCAACTAAAAACACACATGAGGACTCATACAGGGGAAAAGCCCTTTACGTGTAACGTCTGTGGTAAAGGCTTTACACGAAGTAGTCAACTAAAAACACACATGAGGACTCATACAGGGGGAAAGCCCTTTACTTGTAACGTGTGTGGTAAAGGCTGTACACATAGTAGTCAACTAAAAACACACATGAGGACTCATACAGGGGAAAAGCCCTTTACTTGTAACGTGTGTGGTAAAGGCTTTGCTCGGAATGATTATCTAAAATCACACATGAGGACTCATACAGGGGAAAAACCCTTTACTTGTAACGTGTGTGGTAAAGGCTTTGCTTCGAGTGTTAATTTAAAAAGACACATGAGGACTCATACAGGGGAAAAGCCCATAGATGAATGAGGACTCATACAGGGGGGGGGGACCCTTTAGTTCCTGTTAGTGGCAAATGCCTGGGTCAAAATGCACATCTGAGGATAATGAGGAGGAATCATACAGGGAAGAAGTGGTTAGTTGTAATAGTAATAAATCCACATTTTCCCCAATTGAGTTGACACATGATATAACATACAATCGAATGATCATTCATTCTATTCCAGGATGACAATGACAAGTGGTAGATACTAAAGTCCTGGAATCACATAATCTGACACTATCAACATGACCACCACAATGTAGTTTCTTAAGTATCTTTTGTATGTAAAACCTATATACACATGGCACAAAAAGTTGTTGTCTTTGGTAGATTATTTCTCTATTATAACTCTGTTTAATTATACCGTCGGATGTTTCAGACCTTAACCCATCTTGGGGCGGGAAACCCGTTTGGTCTTTTAAGCATTATATTATACTTTAGCCATTGACAAATAGCAGATCTACAAGCTCATAAGTGCCGCGCTACGAGCTTGTAGGTCTGCTATTTTGTTTTTAATCGTGAAAATGTGGCGCAAATCTTTGAATATATATTCTTTCAGAGAACGTTTTTAACTCAAATCTTTGCTTTTTTGGGGGGTTAGGGGGGGGGTCCCTGCAACTACATATTTTCAGATGGGGATCGGCGGTCAATTACATATAATCTTGGGGGTCCTTGACGTGAAAATGTTTGAAACATAGGGTTTTTCAGATTACTGTCAGGATTTAGAAAACATTTTGTAGAACCGTTCCCAGGTCAACATGGGTTAACCAGGTCAACATGGGTTAACCTTTTATACGTTTTGGGAAGCTGTGGGTGATGACCGGAAGAATAATGTCGCGAATACTTTTTTTGTCTTAGTTTTGTGTTTCCTGCGAGGACTGTGGATGAACATTAGCAACTGTGCTATATCCGGTGTATTTACGTCCATTAATATGCATTGTCCTGTCCAAATAAACAAAAGTAAAACATTGGGAGTACTTTTTTTTTTGTTGAAAAAAATGAAGGTTTTATGAGCCAATGCAAATTGCAGTTTTATGAAAATTCTTCTTCTGCCCCTAATACATCCATGCAGAGTCAAGTGTTTATGAAACGTTGCAGTATATGGTGTAGAGGGTCATGCCAAATAACGCTGAAACAAGTCTTGTCCAGAAGCACTTCAAAATGAACCGCTTAGACCCTATGGATGGACAGTGGGCTTGGTTTTCTGGACCCACTGAAAAATCTACCATTATTTTCCCATAGAGATTTACAAAGAAAATATTGATATGAATTATTTTAAGCCTATAGAATCCAACCATTTAAGATCCTGGTGAATCACGACCATATGTGACCCCACACGATGTACAGACTGCCATCGCGCAAGTTGCAACTGTTCAGGACGGCTGAAAAACTTTTTTATTTTTCCTTTTTTATTTTTCTGTCTAAAATGATCTGAAGCTATATTATTATTCATTTAATGTTTGAGCAGGTCTGAAATAAATGTCAGAGCTTGACTATGCATGTAAACATGACATAATTGTATTAATGTTTAAGTGTAATGATGTTATTGACCGGATTATCCGTAGTCCTCCAGCCGTTAGCTTAAAAAGCTAATATTATAAGCTAACCGCATTACTAAAGCCAATGTATTGCGGTAAATGCGGCATGTCCGCGGTAAATTACTTATACAAGTGAGTCGCGTTATATTTACCTTAAATACCAGCCAGAGTACATTCCAAATAAACAATTATTAGCCACGTTATGTTGCTATATCAGTTTAATTAATAAGAAACTTTAAGTTTCTTCTTCGTTTGTATAAGGGGAAATCCGCATTTTCTTCTTCTTTGTTTTTGTGAAATGTTGAGTGACGGCCTGAGATTGGCTAATGCCGTAAGACGCAGGCGCCTGTGATTGGCTTTGGCTGTGTTTTACTTCCTTATTGATCCTTATTTCAGCGACAGAAACAGCTGCTTGGGTGTGTGGCGTTTAATGAACATGGAAGCCGAAAAGAACACGATGGACCCTGCTGCTAGACGTGATTTTATCGCTAAAAGAATTTGTACGCTACTTAACATGTTGAGGGCAGAAGGTTTGAGACCAAGCCATCAATTAGAATTGGATAAGGAGCTCGAGGAGTTTTTGGATATGGATGACGGTGATGTTGGAAGTCTGACAGAGGAAGATGATTCGGACGAAGAATCCAGTTTGCCAGGAGATATTGACGATGTTCGTGTATTTGAAAATGATGACACGGACTGTAACATTGTCACAGTGGAGGAAAATATCCACGAGGAGACATTGGCGAACGAGGTCGTCCATCCTATTAGAGAAAATGAACTCGATACAATCCGAAACTTCAAGTGTAGATGCACAAAGCGCCAGGCAAATAAAGAGAACAATTCCGCACAGTCGTGTATGCTAAAGTTAGATCCATTAGATGTCTATGACAGACGTCAGCAGATATCCATGTTGGCGGCAGACATGAGAGACATGCTGATTATGGGACATTATGACACTCACATAAGAACAACAGAGATGACTAGTAGCAACAAAAAAACGCCAACCAAACGGAAGACTCCATGGACAGAATACATCATCAATGACATCAAAATCTGCAGGACAACGTACATGTTTATGCATTGGTAAGCTTGTAGATTTGCTATAGCTAATTTCATGTAGCCTATATGATATTTCATTGTATATTAATTACAATTATATTCTGATTCTACTTACATTACATTATACATTAGACTACATACATTCATCATACATGCATGATGAACATACATTTTAAAATTCACATTTTAAAAGACCAGTCACATTATTGTTTGCATTTTTTTTAATCAATGTTTTCATTCTAGCTTGGCAGAGAAAACACTCATCGCTATCCACAAGCAGTTCAGAGATTATGGATTTGTGCCACGCTCTGTGAAGAAACCTCGACAGAAGCGCTATCTGCAGCCAGATGACATTCAGCGGGTCATATCCTTCATAAGAGGTATTGTAAACAAGTGTAATGCTTTATGGTGCCGTCCACAATAACAGTCTTTGTATTGAGTTGCGCTTGAAATGTACTGTAATCTGTTAATAAATACTTCAATCAATCAGGTTATGCTGCAGAGTATGCTGTGGTTTTGCCAGGGCGCCAAGCAAACCAGAAAAACTTTTCTGGAGAAGTCCTCTCCTCTAGTACCACCAGGGCAGAAGTTTGGCGTAAATACCAGGAGACATCAAAGAAATATGAGCCTGGTAGGTTAAAAAGAAAGCATGTTATGATGTAAACACTAGGGGTGGATGCTATGTGAAAAACAACAAAGTGTGTGTGTGTGTGTGTGTGTGTGTGTGTGTGTGTGTGCGCGCACCATGACAGTTATGATGGAAATCTGTAATAATCTGTCCTTTTTTTCCCCCAGATGTCCGTGTTTTGTCTCTTAGTTCATTCAGATACATCTGGAAGACGTTTCTGCCAGACATCAAGTGTACCAAGCCTATGTCAGACTTATGTTGGCAGTGTCAAAAGAACAACTACAAGGTATGTAAATCATTATGAATGGTCATAATGATTCAAGATCACAAATATGAATTATAGGGTTTATTTGAGTTGATTTGGGCATTTTAGGCATATTTGATTACGTTCTTACTGGCTTGTTTTAATTGTTTCTCTCCATTTATGTTACAGAGTAACCTTGTTAAAGGCTGGGTTCGCCTGCTGCACACGGCACTTTTCTCTTCTGTTGGGACTGCACTGTGGGACATTTGGGTTTATTGGTGTGTATTTGTTAACCCCCTGCACTGCATGTTTTGTATTGATTTTATTGTTTGAATTTAGTTAGTTTTGGTGCTAGGCCTGTCCCCTTTCCTTCCCTAACTTCGAGTTTATTTCACTGTGCACGGGCCGACCCGCCCTTCCCTAAGAGAAATTACCAACCTGTCACTGTATTATCTTAAAAGTTACTACATTATGGCCCATCCTTTTGTACAGGTTTACCGAAGTAACGGTGTGGCAGAGGAAGAGAAACGTGACACACTGAATGTACAGCTAAAGCACTTGGCCCTGGTTAAGGGCGAGCGAGATCTCTACAACGACATGCGCAGAGACTGCAAAGAGATTTGCACAGATCAGGATCTGCATCTGCTGAACGGCCCTGTTCCACCTGCAAGCAGGGACATCAAGATGCACTATTCCTTTGACTTTGCTCAACAGGTAAACAAAAGATAAAACAGATTTGTCTGTCTCATAATACAACAAAATAATAACAGCCTAATCTAATATAAGTACAACAGTTAATACGGCAGTGAATTAAAGTTAATGTGTTTCTTGTTTTTTTCTTACAGGTCTTGTATCCACATCGCCATCACCAGCCAGGAGAGATATTTTTCAAAACTCCACGCAAGTGTGGAATTTTTGGTATATGCTGTGAAGGGATACCAGAACAGGTCAATTACCTTGTCGATGAAGGCATGACATGTGGCAAAGGGAGCAATGCAGTCATTAGCTATGTACACCACTTCTTCTGTGATTATGGACTGGGAGAGACGGACGTGGATCTTCACTGTGACAACTGCTGTGGCCAGAATAAAAACAGATTTGTCTTGTGGTATTGTGCCTGGCGCACGATACACAAACTGCATCATCAACTCGGGCTCCACTTTTTGATTGTAGGTCACACAAAATTTGCTCCTGACTGCTACTTCGGTCAGTTCAAGAAGATCTTCCACAAGTCAGACGCCCACAACCTGGCTGACATCGCTGCAATGGTGAACAACAGCTCAAAGCCCAACATTGCACAGCTGGTTGGAACAGAGGATGGCCGTGTGATGGTGCACTGCTATGACTGGCAGAAATTCCTCCAACCATACTTCCGCCCACTGGAGCACATCAAACAGTACCAGCATTTCCGGTGGGTTTATTTTATATTTAAACATGTATTTATTGACACTTTTCAATTATATAAAAACTTGTGTTTTCTAGTGGGAATTTATTGTCTTTTCAACCCTATAACAACCACTACTTACATAATTTTATATTTCATCACATGCAGGTTTGACGCCGACAAGCCTGGCATGGTGTTTGCCAAGAAACAACACAACGATGAAGAAGAGGTGAAGTTCCAACTGCTTCGTGACGTCAACGTCCTGCCACCAAAGCATGGCTTTCCCACTCTACAACCAGCAGGACTGGACAGAGAGAGGCAGGCCTATCTGTACAAACACATCCGAGAGTTTTGTGAGGACTATGCCAAAGACACAACATGTCCTAAGCCACCACCCAGCCCACCATCACGCCCAACAAAGTCAAAGACACCAGCAAGATTGTAGATTGTAGAATTTAAATAGGATGTTATACCAGGAATTGTTTGCTGTGTTGTTTGCTGTGTGGATTGTAATGTTTGCTGTGATTTGATTTTTTTTATTAATTATTCCTGGTGTAATTATTGTATATTGTGTGTATATATATATATAAGGTAAATGGCCTTATCGACGTGAGTCACGTTATGTATTTCTACCTTAAATACTAGCCTAAGTACATTACAAAAATGTTTTTTTAATAAACATTAAGGCCTCAATCTTCTTCCTTGATTGTTTTGTTGGAACAGTAGGGGTCGCTGTTTTACCGAATATTTGCCGATGGGATTTCTCAGATTAGTTTGAGAAACTTATATTATTATTATTATGCTATTATGATTAACGTTAAAGCTTCATCAGAGTTAAGCAACCTCCGTTTACGTCATGGGGCCAGTCTGTCTGTTAGTCTGTCAGTCAATGGCAGCTCTTCTACATAGCCTTCTTTGTCCCTACTTGCAAGTACATGAACCACGTGACCGGGCTGTTTTCTGCCACCTCAATATCGCAAACCAACTTTTTTATAAGATGGCTCTCCGCACAAGTGCATAATACTTATTTATTTGGAGTGAACATGACAATGATATAAATATAAATATTAACAAGACTCGCGTCGATAAGTTATTTAGCCTGGTCATTTCCGCATTTAGCTGAAAACGGGCTCAGTAGCCTACTATTCGGCTAGCGGCAGGAGCTAACGGCTAACAGTCCAGTAGCCCTGGATGTCCCTTCCGCAGATATTCTCACTCCCGTGAGAGGATTTTCAAATCCCAGCAAAAAAACAAAACGATTTGTAGCTGTTGCAAAAGACATGAATCTACAGAGCTACAAATAAGATGAACTGGTTTCAACTTCACCTACAAAGATTCAAAGCTACAAATACGCTGTGTATCTTTGTTTTTGTTCCCCTCTATTGAGAACAAAGGGACGTTTAATTAAAACTATGTGGTAACTGCATTATGTATTCATCTTTGTCTACTATTTGAATCTACCCCAATAACATAATAGGTGCTAAAAACATTGACATTTTCCAGTTACTATAGTTACTTTATAGATTTTGATAATTATTATAAAACATGCATTAACCACTTCAACCTTATATTCATTAGTATGAATAGGGTAGTAGTACTTAACTTAAGTAAATCAATTGGGTAATTTATAGTAGGTTATAGGCCTACTACTTTTTTTAATTTGACACTTTTATAAAGGCTAATGTCCTTACTATACCCTGACCCAGAATTAAATATAATAGCTTCACTCTTGTTTTCGACTCAATACTGCTCCACCTGGGGGGGTAGAGTACCGCAGTTTAGCAATGAAGAGGAAACAGCGCCCCCAAATGCCACTGACCACGGAACTGCATCTTTGAAGACCAAATTCTCAGATTGCTGTAGCTCTGCAAGACATTACACTATAAGCCATATCTCAAAAACTAGTGGGTCAAACTGCACAACCAATATGTCAATTTGAAGCTATGATTCCCTGCTTTCATATGACATGATAAAAACAAAAATTAAAAAAATCCAATGGCAGTCTCTCGATCAAGACTGGTCACATATATATAACACCTTTGATTCTGTAAAACCGTTCCATTGTGAACAATGTGACAAGAGCTTCTCCCAGATGCTACGCTGACAAGACACCTGCGTATCCACACTGGAGAAAAACCTTACCACTGCAAACATTGTGACAAGCGTTTCAGTCAGTCAGGTACTCTGCAGGCACACCAGCGTCGTCTCCACTAGTGTTGATTTCGTCGACTAAGACGAAAAATGTTCCTTGACTACCTTTTTTCACTAATGAAAACTAAATGGAAACTAAAGGAAAACTAAGCTATGATGACTAAAACTAAGACTAAATATACCAATATATTTCCAGTATAAGTCATTTTACAATTAGTTGCATGCTGAAAATAGACAATCTACAAGCTCAAGCACGACGCGTTGTGGGCTTGTAGATCGGCTATTTTCAGCAAGTGTAAAAAACAATAATTACGACGGCCTGCCAAAATACATTTTGTTCGACTAAATCAACTGTAGATTTAGTCGACTAAAACTAGACTAACACTAAGACATTCCAGGTGAATAAAATGTGACTCAAACTAAATACACTATTCAAGAGACTGAGTAAAACTAAAATCTAAATTTGCTGCCAAAAACAACACTGTTCTCCACCACACCTGGGGGAAACCTAACCACCATAAACGGTGTGATAAGAAATAGCTGTCCACAAAAATTCTGCATTCGGGGCACGGTGGCACAGTTGGTAGTGCTGTCGCCTGACAGCTAGAGGGTCCTGGGTTCGATTCCCGCTGGGGACGCTGTGGGCGTGTTCACTTCTCCACGTCATCAGTGCCCATACCCGAGGCGGGGTTGGCAAAAGGGCCTTTCTGCTGGACATTCTGTCTCACATGTTCTCCCCGTGTCCCCTAGCGTAGGTACCTCACATGTTTTCCCTGTGTCCCCTAGGGTAGGTACCCTCACATGTTCTCCCCGTGTCCCCTAGCGTAGGTACCCTCACATGTTCTCCCTGTGTCCCCTAGGGTAGGTACCCTCACATGTTCTCCCCGTGTCCCCTAGGGTAGGTACCCTCACATGTTCTCCCCGTGTCCCCTAGCGTAGGTACCTCACATGTTCTCCCTGTGTCCCCTAGGGTAGGTACCCTCACAAAAAACATGCAGTAATCCTGGTCTAAACTACCTCCCCCTGGGCAGCCCGTGCGCCTGATGGAGGGGAAAGGAACTGATTGGAATAACGTGTTCCTTCCACGTGCTACGTCCAACCAAGGGAAACTCCCCTCTGTCAGGTGTAAAGGAGCAACTTGGACACTCAGGCATGAAGGAAGCATGAGTTCAAGTCCGTTGCTCTCCCCAGGTTGGCGGAGGGTGTTTAGAGCCCAGGATCACATTAGCTCATTGACACAGGGGTGAAAAATGGGTTACAAAAAACGTGGGATAAAAAATATATAAATTGCATTTCTGGCTTAACCGTGCAGTCGGTTATCGTGAAACTTGGCAATATGGTAGAGGGGTGCCAAAGGGTGAGAACGCAAAGCCTACGCCCATTGGCCAAAGGGTGGCGCTATAGCACTCAATCAAAAATGCATTTGAACAGGTTATAGCTCATGAACCGAACGAACCAACACTAAAACTTGGATAGACATATGCGTCTCCTGATGTGGAACAACTTGGTGTTCTGACTTTTGACCTCTGACCCTGGCTAATGCTGCATTCACATGGAATCAGGCTTTTGATTGATTGATTGAAATATTTATTAACAGTTTGCAGAATGTCCATGCAAATCTGTATTGGGAACTCAATTCAGTAAAGAGAAGAGACAAATCAATTGAGGCAGAGAAACGTTTTAAAGCTTGAGTGATATAATTGAGGTACCGCAAGGAAACACACACTTACAGTCAATGTATACCAGTAGTACAGGATGACATGTATGGAAAAACCAGCCGTGTGTCACAACATACATTAGAGCGAGAGCCTTCATATACTGAACTTAGTCTCCACCTCCCCTACCCCTAACCAAGGGAAACGTCTTAAGGCAACACTGATTTAACAGGTGGAGAAGTCAAACGCAGGTCTAAGATAATAAAGGTTCTATAATAGACAGTAAACAACAGCTGTGTCACAACAGAGCAGAATAACTGCCTTCAGGCAAATAGTAACAGCTGTTGTTTTAAACATAGCTGCCCTGAGGTGTTTTCTATGTTTAACCACCCCAAATTCCTTGACAATACCCCCCTTTTTAAACTTTAAAACACTCACTCATATCGTACGGGTAGGCGAAAAACCCCTTATCATAACATTATCTCGTAACATTCTGGGAAAATTCCTACACCGGCCTATCTCATAAGAGAAAACGACCACCACATGGCGTACGACATGATAAAACCATAAAATCAACAACATAGTATATACAATAAAACACATCAGAATACACAGGTATTCAGGCACAAACATCCCACGAAACCCCAAGGAAAAAAAACACACATAGAATTAAACAATATCATCTTCCCAGAAGGGAGGAACCCACCCTCGCACCACTGGGACTTCCAACTGGAGCATTACTACAGAAGCGGGACCCACAATCCTTGACATTACTGCTTTAATACACGCAGAGATAACACAAATCACAAGCAGGAATACAAACACCGTCATGACAATTAAAACTAGTATACGCGTCCACGTATTTCCCACACCACCAAACCATCCTTCGAAAAATCCCCAAACCACCCCACCATGGATTTTGTGTAATTCCTGTACACCTGCCAGAGTATCATTGTGCAATCTAGCAATAGCTTTTGACGGATCTGACACATAACTGCAACATTCCGTTCCAATAACCCGACAAGCTCCTCCTTTGCTGGCTAAAATTACGTCCAAAACCATGCGATTCTGCAAGGTTATAGTTTTTATTTCATTTACTTCAGTCGCCAAAGCTGATACGGCGTCATCGGATGCATTCATGTGCTTCTCTAAGACAGTTGATAGAGCTGTAAGCTCCGCTTGCGTATTGTACACTCCATAGCTAGGAATCACTACCCCCAGGACCTTTTGCCACCAGGAAAGTGACCTCTTTTTCCGAGTAATAGTTTTTCTCATGTGTTGGGAATACAAAGATTGGATTTCTGTTATATTTACTTTTCTAATCATTGGAATGACATGAGCCAAATAACACAACCCTTGACTATTAGCTGGAAGACGTGTGTAAGCTTTTGCCCCACATACAGCATAAATCTTTTCTGGTAAGTTGGAAGGATGGCTGAGATCTATTATCATTGTAGTATCACTGTCACAAGAACTCTTACCTATAAGCACACTATTACCGCTGCTGGGCTGTATTGTAGTGAAGCAGTATTTTACATCTTTGGCCTGCAAAATGGGCATAGTCTTACATGTAGATGAAGACCGGAAAATGACATTATTCTTTACACGTTGATATGTGTGGGCAAATAGATTAGGTGTATTGGGCATCTTTCCTCCTTTGGGCAACTTCTCTGTAGGGTTAAATTTCCATAGAACAGTGTTAACATCTACATCTTGCCAATTATAAAACAACAATTCCTCTCGTGTAAGCGGAATGGACATCCACAAAGGCGCAGCCACACTTGTAGGCAAATGTTGACAGATCCAGCAATCGCTATAATTCATCTCGACTGCGAAACTCAGTGTCATTGACATTGCCAAGTTGGGGTGATGAATGTCACGCTGCTGCCTCGGCGTGACAGAGCCATCCTCACTTTCATGGAGCTGCAGCATCCACATCATCACTAGCACTGGTATCAGCAGCAGCGCTGACTGCACCGCTCCCCGCGACCACATCATCTTGCGGTGTTGGAGCCTTCTTGCAATGCGAAGCGTGAATCCACGTCACTCTCTCCTTCACTTTTACTGCTGTGGGCGTAGTCAACAGCACTTCAAATGGCCCTCTCCACCTTGGAGAATTCCAATGCCGCCTCCTGAAGTCTTTCACGAATATCCAATCGCCAGGCCAGAACGGATGCGTTCTCTCACCTTTCGCTAAGGGCGTCGGAAGCGCCGCTTTCACCTGCATAGAAAGAGAATTCACAATGAGATTCAATTGCTTACAATAGGCTACTATAGCCTCGTCAACAGCCACAATATCTGTAGGGCCACCAGTATACAGATTCTGCCCTATAGACATAACTCTACCTGTCAACACTTCATGTGGTGAAAGCTTTATGGTGGAGTGCTGTCTACCTCTCATATACATTAACGCCAAGGGGAGGCAAGATACCCAATCCAATTCTGTCTCTTCCATCATTTTCTCAAGTTTATTTTTAAGAACGGCGTTAGCCCTCTCTACAGCACCTGCACTCTGCGGATGCCATGCACAATGCTGCCTTAAATCAATTCCAGCTTTCTCTGCCATATATGATATTGTTTTGTTAACAAAGTGGCTTCCGTTATCCGAAGACAACTTTAAAGGAATCCCATGACGTGAGATAACATCTTGTAATAGATGCTTAGCTGTGGTCTTTGCATCTGCATGTCTGCATGGGAATGCCTCAATCCATTTGGAAAAAAGATCAACTACCACAAGGCAGTACTTATATCCTCTAGCAGGAGTTAGCTCAATATAATCCATCATGACATGTTCAAATGGGCAGCTAGGTGTTGGAAAAGCAGATTGTATTGTTTTTTGTGACTTACCCACGTTATGTTGAGCGCACACTAGGCACTTTCTGCAGTAGTTCTCCGCAGTGGTGGTGAATCCGATGCTGTCCCAGGTCTGAGCTAAAAGATTAATCATACCTTGTTTTGAGACATGATCCAGTCCATGTGCCATTTTCGCCATGTAGGAGAACAGCCGTTTAGGCAAGTAAGGTCTTTGATGCGGCCCCCTCCAGATTCCATCTGGGCCACACCCACCATGTTTCCTCCAAGCTGATTTCTCACCGGACAGAGCCAAAGATTGAATCTCCGTCAAAGACATCCGTGGGTCAAAAAACACATCCGGCTGTGACACTGCCGCTTTCCCAGCGGAATCAAGAAACATCTGCAGTGCGCCTGTCTTAGACTCCGCTGCCTGTTTTGCCATAGAGTCTGCAAACCAATTTCCCTCTGATACTGCATCCACAACCCTACCATGAGCTGGACACCTACAGACAGACACCTGAGATGGAAGCAGAACAGCTTCTAAGAGGTTGTTAACAAGGAGATGATGTTGAATTTTCGCCCCCTGGGAAGTGAGAAATCCCCTATTTCTCCACAAAGTCCCATAATCATGAACCACACCAAAAGCATACCGGGAGTCTGTATAGATATTTACTGATTTCCCTTTTGCTAAGACACAAGCTCTTGTGAGCGCGAATAGCTCTGCTGCTTGGGCGGACAGGTGTGACGGTAGCCTTGCAGATTCAACCAAATCATAATCACTGACTACAGCGTAACCAACTGCTCCTATTCCGTTCACCCTCTTGGCTGAGCCATCCACATAATAAATCAGCTCTGGGTTTAGGAGAGGCGTGGTAGACAAGTCTGGTCTGGGGGTCACTGCCTCAGATATCACTGCCATACAGTCATGTGGCTCCCCGTCCTCCTCCGTAGGAAGAAATGTAGCAGGGTTCAATACATTACACCTTTTCAGAATAACATTTGGTAGACTCAAAATGTTATAGTAATGCAAAGTGGAAGCTGGAGTTAGATGAGCAGTTTTAGCTTGCAACAGGATAGCAGCTACTGCATGTGGAACCAAGACAGTCAGTTGTCTATACGCCACCACAGATGAAGAAGCCTGCACAGCCACCGCTGTTGCAGCCACCGCCCTGGCGCACAAAGGTAGACCTCTCACCACCGCTGACAGCTGCTTTGAATAATATGCAACTGGTTTCAATCTGTCACCATGTCGCTGTAACAATACAGCACTATAGAATCCATCTTTCACATCAACTGCTAAAGTGAATTCTTTCGTCAAATCAGGAATACCCAATGCAGGGGCTGAGGCTAGAGCCTCCTTTAATTTTCTAAAGGATTCCATACCCTCAGGGGTCCAAGTCAAACAGTCATTTGCAGCCAGTCCAGTCCCATGCACTATGTCAGACAATGGCTGAGCTAATCTTGCATACTCACATATCCATTGTCTACAAAATCCAGTACATCCCAAAAAACCAAGGAGCTGCCTTTTAGTCACAGGTTTAGGTATTGACAATACTGCTTGTATTCTATCATTACTTATAGCCCGGCTATTTTTTGAAATTGTATGACCCAAATATCGCACTTCTTCTTGCACGAGCTGGGCTTTATCCAATGATGCCTTATGCCCTTGCGATGCAAGATATTTCAACAAGGCATTCGTATCTAAAATGCAGACCTCCTCAGATGGAGAGCAAATTAGGATATCATCCACAAAGGAAATTAATATACTGCTGCCAGGGAATACAAACCCTGCTAAACTTTCCTGCAATGCCGCAGTGAACACTGACGGGCTCTCTGTGAAACCCTGTGGAAGACGAGTCCATTTATACTTTTTCCCTTTAAAAGTAAATGTGAACCAAAATTGAGATGCTGGTTCAACAGGCACGCTAAAAAATGCGTTACTCAAATCCACTACACTAAACCAGCATGAATCACTGGGAATAACATTCAAAATAGTTACTGGATTTGGTACTACAGATGCTCGGGCAAACACAGCTTCATTTATTGCACGCAAATCATGTACAGGCCTCCATGTACGGCCATCGGCCTTTTTCACCGGTAAGAGAGGACTATTTACTGGAGAAGTTGGGGCTGGAACTATAATTTGATCCGTTAGGAGTTGCTCAATAATGGGTGTCATTCCGATTTCAGCATCAGGTCGAAGCGGATATTGTTTCTTATTGGGCCTGTAATCAGACTTAGGAATAACCACTAATGGGGTGGCATCTTTTATTAGACCCACATCATATTTATGAGTGGCCCACAATTCCTTTGGAACCCCTTTTAGAGCGGGATGCATTTCCTTATCTTTGCACACAAACGTGTGTGTGATACTGGAAGCAAATGGGTCTGATTCTAATCTCACCACTTTATGGACAGCCAACAGGCAATGAAATGGATGGTGGCCTGCCTCCCCCACACCCTCTGGCTCCTGTAACAACATGTCAATCTCCTGCTGGGAGAACGTAGGTGATTTTGCCAACACAATGTGAGGGACACCTGCCCGGCCATACATTTCGTTCTGCTTTTCAGTCAACTCCACCAATAAAACAATAAACTCCCCTGTGACCAAGACACTTTTACCACATAATTGCTCATTTTCATGCTGTTCATTCCATACATTCTCAAACTGCTCACTCATGACATCCTGTGACTCATGAGCTACACACTCGTAAGTGCGGAGATCATTTTTCACAAGGTTCGCAGTACCGTGACTTTTTACAAAATCATGTAATTTCTGAGTAACTGGAGATACATCAACTTTCCAACAGTATGAATAAACTGGCGTTGTCGGAGAATGTGATAACATACTGGTCGATAAATTATCAATCAAATCCGATTTCTTCAAAACCAATCCCTTTTCAGTACAGACAATGGTTAAACCTAGTGCACATAGCAGGTCTCTGCCTGCTAAATTCACAGGACACTCCGGGACTATGACAAATGAATGCTGCAAATCTGAAATCCCAAAATCTTCACATGTCACGGGACAAGGCTGAGTCATTTTACATGTGAGCGGCGTGCCAGTTACCCCCACACAAGTCTTTTCCCTTTCTGACAATCGGAACCCATCAGACATTGTCCTTAGTGATGAATCCGTGGCTCCTGTGTCTGCCAACATGTCATACACAACCCCATGGACAGTTATCTTGAATAATGGCAGATCAGTAGACTTGTATTTCAAATAGCGAGGTGAAAGATAAAAAATATCACCTTTGTCAGGACCGCTTGTGCCAACTTGCACATGCTCACTCGGCCCCTGTAATATGTCATTGTCAGTTGGGGAGCCTAGTCAATCTTGCTGCGGCTGCGTCACAGACACATGTGAAGCTGGAGGACGCGTTCTTGTTTGCTCATATTCTTCCTCGTAGATTTCAACAGTACAGTCCTTTGCCTGGTGGCCTGGTTTATGGCAAGTCCAACATAAGCCATCATTGTACCTATAACCACCTCTGCCTCTTCCTCTCCCTCTGCCGCGGCCACGACTAGCAGATCGAGCCCTATTGGCTGACCTGCCTCTGGATTCTGGAGCATAATAGTCCAACTGTGCCATTTGAAGCCTCTCAGAAGTGGCTTTAGATTTTTTTACCTGCAGGCTCTTCTCCTCTTGGATCACTGCATCAGCATGGACACAGTATTTTTTCACCTCATCCAATCTGGCGCTCTGCCAGGCAACACAATGTCTCACAAAAATCGTCTTTACTTCAGGCAGCAATCCATCCACCAGGGTCTGCACAAACTGTCTCTCCCAAGGAGAATCAGCTGTGGTGTCAGTGGGCTGTTCATTGCCACTGTGTGAATTGAAAATAGGCAACTTCCTAGCAAAATAACAATCAAATGCTTCCCCTGCTTTCTGTGCACATGAGTTAACCATTGTCATGTTTATAACTGGTTTAAACTTAGCCTCAAACGCAGTTATCAGAGTGGTCAGCTGTACCTGATATGCAGATACTGGGTCGACTGACCATTCTACAGTTGACACCCAATTGGCTGGCTTAACCTCAGCCCACAGCAACCCCATTTTAGTAATGCAAACATGTTCTAGTTCTCCTGCTGTAGGGCTGCATTGCAACACCATTTTCCTTAAAGCATTTGCAAATGTTTTCCCATTGTTTTTTGGGTCTGGCAATGAGCCAATTATTGCCTGTAATTCAGTCACCTTCCATGGCCTATAAACTCTCTGAATGCCTCCAGCACCATTCGGACACTCAATCATGGGTGCAGAGAAACTGCTGTCTGCAATGGGCTGGTATGAGAGGCCAGATCTAGTCATACCGGAAGACGGGCTAGGCCCACTAGGGGAATAGAATCCTCTTGAATAAATCGGAGCACCCCCACGTGGAGTGCTAATTGGAGATGTATATTTATCCTCCTGGCTTCCAACAAGCTCAGACATTATCTCTCCATACTGAGGAGGTGACCCCGGCTGACCCCCCCCTGAGGCTTGGGGCAGCAGCTGAGGAGATTGTGTACTCCCAGCTGGTGCTTGTCTCAATGACCCCCCCACAGGGATGTCACCAAGGCCTACGCCTGGGAGCACAGCAGGGAGTGCCGGTGCAAGTTGGATTGCTGGCCACTTTGGCAGAAATTCAACCGATTTAACCCCAAACTTCTCACACATAATCTTAGCAGGGCCAGTAGTCGGGGCCCCTTTTCTTGAGTTAGCAGAACCCATTCTCACACAACAAACAAATAAAAGGAGAAAGAAAAATAAAATAACCTAATTCAGACACTCAAACTGATCATATGAAGTATTTCCGTAGTCACTTTTTCATAAAGAATACTTTGTCCCTACATATAAAATAAATTTATAATGTAGTTAATAGATCAAACTATTAGAGGCACACTCTTTCGTCAATATTACTCTGACTCCACATATGACACAGAACCAATATCTATAATAGGATATTTTATGATTTCATCACACCAAATATAATGTCAAGGTAAAAACGAAATTACACCACTCTCTCTCACACTCACTTTTCCTTACTTCTCTGTTCTATTTTTTTTTCCTCTCACACTGCCTGCCTTCATACATACACACACACAGGCAGACCACACAATGTCAACACTCAGGACTTAATCCGTTGTCACAGACAAACCATTCACTCACGTACGTTTCTCTCTAAAAAAAAAATAGCGCTTTGTTTTTATGCTTTTTTAGCAAAGGATCCATAAGGCAGAGATCAACTCCCCCTTTCTTGTAGTAGCTACGAAGGCAAGATTCTTATCTCCCTTTTGTCAGACCATCCACTCAAGGTCTGGGAATACCATTTAAACAGTCTCCCAACCTATTTTGACCAGCAGCAGGCAATAAATACCCCTCTGTCACTTATAAGGAGCAATACACATGTATTCTCCCCTTCGTTTTGTGGACGGCCTACAACAACACAATACAACACAAACAAAGTATCACCAAACCTTCAAAACACTAATGAACCCAACAAATTGTCTCCCACAAATTCCCGAAACAGACTGCACTTCTACAAGACAATATACCACAGAAATTTTGGCTAAACAGAGAAGGCTGCCAGGTTTTCCCCACAAAGGGCGCACAATGCTCACCTCGATTTCCTAAAAAAACGCCTGGCCAAGGGACACCCTTCTCCACGTAGCCAAACTCCTTCCACAGTCAGCAAGTCAGCAATCCGGAATCATCTCGGTGGGACCTCCAAAATGTCCATGCAATCTGTATAGGGAACTCCGTTCAGTAAAGAGAAGAGACAATCAAATAAGGCAAAGAAGCGTTTTAAAGATTGAGTAAATATATTGAGGTACCATCAAGGAGAGCACACAACTTACATTCAATGTAACCACAATGACATGTACTGGAAAACCCACGGCTGTGTGTCACACCATACATTAGCACAGAGAGCTAGATATACTGCAGATTAGTCTCCACCCTCCCCTACCCAACCAAGGGAAACGTCTTAGGAAAAACACTGATCTAACAGGTGGAGAAGTCAAACGCAGGTCTAAGACAATAAAGCAATAAAACTTCTATAATAATAGACAGTAAACAACAGCTGTGTCTCAACAGAGTAGAGCTATAGCCTTCAGGCGGACAGCAACAGCTGAGTTATAAACATAGCTGGCCTGAGGTGTTTTCTGTTTAAACACCCCAAAATTCCTTGACACCATCATAACATGCTGTGGTCTCACTCTTTAGTGATCCATCGTGACATGCTGTGGTCTCACTCTTTAGTGATCCATCATGACATGCTGTGGTCTCACTCTTTATTGATCCATCATGACATGCTGTGGTCTCACTCTTTATTGATCCATCATGACATGCTGTGGTCTCACTCTTTATTGATCCATCATGACATGCTGTGGTCTCACTCTTTATTGATCCATCATGACATGCTGTGGTCTCACTCTTTAGTGATCCATCATGACATGCTGTGGTCTCACTCTTTAGTGATCCATCATGACATGCTGTGGTCTCACTCTTTATTGATCCATCATGACATGATGTGGTCTCACTCTTTATTGATCCATCATGACATGCTGTGGTCTCACTCTTTATTGATCCATCATGACATGCTGTGGTCTCACTCTTTCTACCAACACCTCTTATTGATCCATCATGACATGCTGTGGTCTCACTCTTTAGTGATCCATCATGACATGCTGTGGTCTCACTCTTTATTGATCCATTGATTGATTGAAATATTTATTAACAGTTTGTAGAATTTACAGTACATTTTAAGCACAAACTCAATACAAAGACTGTCAACTGTGAGTGGACGACCCAATTAAGCATTAGACTTGTTTACAACAGGGTCCACATTGTTCAATTCATCAAAACATTTAGAGACATAGGCCTACAAACATTTAGAGACATACAAATAGACATGTCTATGTAGCTAAAGTACAGAACAGGAATTCATCATATGGGAAGCAAAAAAGGGAAAAGATACAATATACAGTGAGGGAAAATGGGGGGGGGGGGGGTGGGGGGATTCAGATTTTACAGAGGCCAGTTTCGAATTGCAGCCATCCGTAGGTGCCCTTTGAGAGCGGTTTTGAAGGAGTCAAGGGATTCACATGTCTTAATGACTGTTGGTAGGGCGTTCCACATTTTGGTGGCATAGGAGCGAAAAGAATTTAGTCCCTTGTTTGTGCCGAATCTGGGTTGTACATGGTTTGTTGCACTCCCTCTGGTGTTGTGGGTGTGGACTTCGTTTACATTAAGGAAGTATTTAGACAGGTACATGGGTATCTTGGTGGTGTATCGAATCTTGTGGACCAGACCCATTGCAAGATGCTGTACTCTGTCGTCGACCCTAAGCCATCCCAGCCTGTCAAAGTGGGCAGGGGTGAGGTGGGTTCGGGGGGTGAGGCCAAGTAGGAGCCTGACCAGTTTGTTTTGGGAGGTCTGGAGCCTTGTTTTAAGGGCCTTTGAGGTGCTGTGGTACCAAGAGGTGGATGCATAGTCAAAGAAACCTTGTACGAGGGCTCCTGTTAAGGTCTTCAAGGTGTTTTTGCTGACCAGTGAGGAGATCCTGTAAAGGAATCTTGTTCTTTGATTGACTTTTTTGATTACGTTGGTGGCCATTTTATCACCGGAAAGATTGGCCTCCAGGATGGAACCTAGGTAGGTAATTTGATATTTTCGTGTGATAATATTGTCACCCACTCTAACCAAGAAGCCATCTGCCTTGCTGAGTTTACTATTTGATCCGAAGAGGATGGATTCAGTTTTTCCCAGGTGTAAGGATAGTTTGTTATCAGCGAGCCAGGTGCAGATTCTACCGAGTTCAGAGCTGAGGGTCTTTTCAACCTGCAGTTTGTTCCTGTCCGAGACCAGCAGTGCTGAGTCATCTGCGAACAGGAACAAGTTGCAGTCACAAGCTGAAGTCATGTCGTTAATATAAATTAGGAACAGTAAAGGCCCTAGTATGCTTCCTTGTGGGACGCCACAGCTCACTGGGAGGGGAGGGGACAGTGTTCCGTTCACCTCCACCATCTGTTCTCTCCCCTCCAGGTAGGATTGCATCCAGCTCACTGATGTGCTATCAAAACCAATAGCTTTAAGCTTGTTAACCAGTATGGAGTGGTTCACGGTGTCAAAAGCCTTTTGGAGGTCCAGCATGACCATGCCGCAGTATTTTCCAGCATCCACCTCGTGTTTGATGTGATCGCTCAAATAGAGGAGGCATGTGTCAGTGGAGTGGGATGTTCTGAAACCAGATTGGAACTCGTACAGCAATTTATTAGAGGCAAGATACTTTTCAACCTGTTCATAGACTATTTTTTCCATCACTTTCGAGATGGAGCTTAGAATAGAAATAGGGCGGTAGTTGCCGGGTTCTAATTTACTCCCTTTTTTGTACAAGGGGGGTACTTTGGCCAGTTTAAAATCTTGGGGGACCTGTCCCTGTTTGATGGAGAGGTTAACTATGTGGGTGATGACTGGAGCTATGGAAAAGGCTGAGTCTCTGAGAAATTTGGATGGAATATTGTCATGGCCAGTGGCCTTGTGGGGTTGGAGGGCACTCAGTTTTTTAAGTACCTCCTCGGTTGTTACCATTGTCATTTTAAAATCATCTTTACAAACACCAAGGTTTTTGTAGAAGGCTTTGATGTGCTCTACACCAAAACGGTGTAGGGCAGTTTGCTAACCAGGTTTGTTGCAATGTTTGTAAAGAAGATGTTCAAGTGGTTGGCTACATCGAGTTTGTCAGTGATGAGGGTGTTATTCGATTTGATGTTTATGTTAGTAAACCTGGTTTTTAGTTTCCGACCACAGCCTAGTTGATTGTTTAGTAACTTCCATAGCTCCCGAGGATTGTTTTTGATTTCCTCGGCTTTATCATTGATAAAGTTACATTTGGCTGATTTGGTCATGGCAATTACACTGTTTCTTAGCTTGTTACACTGGGCTTTTAGGTTGCACAGTTGGGTTTGGAGATCACTGTCGAAGCGCTTGCACTTGGCTAGTTTGGACTTGCATTAAGAAGTTCAGAGCATTTGTTGTCTCTGGCTTTCATTGCAGTCAGTATGTCCGAATTCATCCATGGCTCCGAGCGGGTTTTGACATGCTGACATGCTGCTCCCCATTTTAAATATATATATTTTTTGGAGGGGTCCCTATAGTTCAAACATGATTTTTTGGGGGGTGTCTCCAGTTCAGTTATTAAGGGTCAAAGCCCAAAGGGCCAATGGTCCATCCCTTTTTGTAGTTCTCTGTTACAGGCACTTATTGTAGTTGTCTTTTTAAGGGGCCGCGCCAGAAGTGCGCTGGCCCTTTAAAAACTAAATTGCATTTCTGGCTTAACCGTGCAGTCTGTTTTCGTGAAACTTGGCAATATGGTAGAGGGGTGCCAAAGGGTGAGAACGCAAAGCCTACGGCCATTGGCCAAAGGGTGGCGCTATAGCACTCAATCCAAAATGCATTTGAACAGGTATAGCTCATGAACCGACCGAACCAACAATAAAACTTGGATAGACATATGCGTCTCCTGATGTGGAACAACTTTGTGTTCTGACTTTTGACCTCTGACCCTGGCTAATGCTGCATTCACATGGAATCAGGCTTTTGATTGATTGATTGAAATATTTATTAACTCTTTGAGGGTTTCAAGTCAAATCCCATGTTGTTATTGTTTTTCTCTATGGGAGAAATGCGTTTTTGAATTATTTATTATAAATTCTCTGTTGTGACTCTGCGACAATAAAAGACCTTCAGAGAAAGCTGGACTAGTTTGCTTCCAGAAAAAAAATGAATTGAGTTGATACAATGTTTAGTTTTTGTGTTGGAAGCCATTTAAAAAAACCTGCGCTTACACAATGTAGTGTTTTTAGCACATGAAAAAAAGATACAGCGATTTTAAGGTTTATTTTGGTAACAACTTCTTTTCTACAGGGAGCACATACCTATGACATATCTCATTTTAAAGGGTGAGTTGTCTAGTTCAATAATAAAAAAATAAAAAGTTTCCCACATGTACCACTGTAGATATTTTGCCATCTATAAATAGCATGGTCGTTCATGACCAAACTGACCAACCCAGCTAAAACTGCCTACTGCCCCCTACTGGAACAAGATAGAAACTCAATGTTATTTTTTCATGAAACTAGACATTTTAACGAAGATTTTGATATATAATATGTTTACACAGTCTTACCAGTACCCTAGTCTATTCATTCATGTATCTCAAAAACCTGTTATGAAGAAACACAGTTTTGATAAAAAACACATCCAATGACATAGTTTTGAGGACTTGGTGCCTATGATATGTATAGAAATGTAGACTTGAATGTATAGAGTAAATCACAGTTGAAACTCGCTTAGTCAGAACATAAACCTCAGAATAGTGTAAAAAATGACATGTATCTCGGATTGAAATAGTGCATTTTTATTTATTCTGACTACCAACATAATAAAATTATAATACATATTACAGAAAATAAATAGGCCTACAGCCTAAAACAATTTAAAAAGAGGCTCAAACAGGAATTATTGCATAGATATAACCTGGAATGAGGCGGGGAGCTGAACCTTGTTTATGCCATGTATAGTGTTGGACTAAGGTCTGTTTGTCTTTTTTCCCCTCCTTGTTTTGTTTTCTCGTTGTCTGTTTTGTTTTTTGTTTGTTTAATTTTCTATTCTTCTATAAATGTCATTTGCTTGTTTTGTTTATATGTTGATTGTTATGCATATCTTCAACAGTATTTTGGAATACGTTGAGATAAGGATAGGCACTAATAAGCTTTAAGCTTCTGCCTATGCCTTTTCGATCACAAAAGAAAAAGTAAACTGTTTTTGTGTAATGTCTCCCTCTCAAAAGATCGAAATAAACTATTCATTCTACATACAAAACAGTTACGCCTCCCCCAGTGTCCCCAAACCACTGCAGTCCAGTTCTTGACGGTGTGTACTGTGTAGGCTAAATAGAAAACACAACTGCCCCCTGAAATGAATGAATGTATCTGGTTCAGTGTCGGAGAAGTCCATCCCAGCCTCTTTTTCTTCTTCATCTTCATCATCATCATCATCATCATCATCGTCGTCGTCCTCGCGGCTCGCCTGATGTATATACAAATAAAGAAACATTTAGCTGTAGTCAGTGCTCGCTACTATGTCCATTACATGGTGTTTTTTTACCCGGCTGGTAGCGATCAAATACATTTATTGTGCTGCCGTGGGCCGATGCTACAAATAGCTAATAGTAATGCTAAATAATTAGCAGCTACATGGTCGGTTTGGGCTAATACCGACCCTTATATAGTCTCCGATGACTGCTAGCGATCAAATGATTTTATTGTGCCGAGTCGTCGCTACAAATGGATGATTGTATAATTAGTATCACGTATGTATGTAACCATTTGTGCAGTGTTTGTTAGCAACTAGCTAATAATTATACAATGGATGGATATTTCATTTCATTTCAACCTTTATTTAGTTCTCGGAGAACACACTGAGGCCTGGGACCCTCTTTTTCAGTGGTGCCGAGATTACAACACAACTATGTAGGGGAGGATGGGGGAAGATGAACCGTCGGGTAAGTTGAACCACCCCCTGTATCTTTAAAACTACACACATGAGTTGTCATGTGACCTCAAAATCAGGACACACCCACCATTTCAACCTGACTGTGAAGATGAGAGACACATGGACAAAGTGGAAAGTACATTTATACACAAAAAAGTGTTTTTTGCTGGTCAAAGTAAAAAAATAAACTTTTCTGAAATAATCATTTTTATATTAAAGCAAAAGCACCCAGGTCTAAACTTAAATATCATGCATGTTGGTGATATACCAATGTATAAAACCCATGTGAATCATTTAGCTAAACATTAGCCTGGAGCATTAAGCTAGCCATGTTTTGTCAAAAAGTGGCCATGGGGCAAGTTGAACCAATTCCTTGGGGTAAATTGAGCCAATTTTCATAATGTGAATCACCATTAATATTTTTGTATTGAGTATTAGCTACTCAAATTATACTGAATGACCTTTAATTTGGATGTTTGCAAATGTTTGCAAATTTGCTAAATTGTATTAACAATATTGCAAATATTATAAGGTTCTGAATAACAAACTTTATTTAATTGTCTTTATATTGTTTAAATAATAAATAAACAGATAAATAAGACTATTTGCAAAAGGGAAAACTGTTATTAAATTATTTTCAATACGTGAATACATTATCTGTTCAAGTTTAAAGGTGATATAGACAAGTTTCCAGTGTTTGTACACAGAAGTGAGTGCGTGTTTCCAAACAAATGCATATCTAGCTCCACCCCCCTCCCCCCCTCATTCTATTGGCTGAGCCAGGTCACTTCAGGCTATGGGATTGTTGTTGCTGCTGGGACGGAAGCTATGGATATTGCACTCGTATGGCTAAATATGACATTACAAAATTATGAATTTCTATCGATATCTTAGTTACAACAATGACATTGAGTTGACATGTTTTTTTAAGGGTAACTGTAGCATAATCGCAATATCACACCGAGTCCCGCAAATGAGGAAGTAGGAAGTAGAGGAGACTCACTGGCTCTCAATTCAATTCTCTTTTATTTGTAATCGTGCATATAAAACAAATTGCCCCTCAAATGCCCCATGCCACTACAGCATCGTTCATTCATGTGAACTACTCTGTCCACGATTATTCATTGCAATGAAGAAAAATCGCTATGATGATCCGCGACGGCCTGTCACCGTTGGCGAGCACGGGTTGAATGCATGCTTCAAGCCGGCCGGCAGGCAGGCAGTCGCCGCGGCGGTGCAGGGTGAAATACTATTACTCACTTCCACTTCCACCATTTCAACAAAAGCACATACAACCCACTCCACATGAACGAGAACGATATTGATGTAGGCCTAAACAGGAGATTTTATTGGGGTCTGAGTTGTTCTGTGGGGTGCTTATTGCTGCTGGTGTTGTTCAGTTTCACACCACCCAACCATGCACTATACATAGCGATTCTCATCATTTCAATAGGCTTACATATTAAATCATAAACATACTATTTCACATGAACAATGTTAGTGAAACTAAGATATGGGGATAATATTATACATTGCAATTGAAATCGCATCGCGATCGCGTTTTCATTATAATACTGCAGTGCTGGGTTGAACACACCGTCACAGCCTCGCGCTGCAATTGGCTAAAAGTTTAAATCCCCTCCGACGTCCCGAGTAGTAAACAGTAGTGGATATAAACAGTGCATTCAGCCACAGGGGGGAAAGGGGGAGTGTGCTGTTGCAGGAGAACACCTCAGCATCATAATATAGGGAAAGATACAGGGGGGAAAGGCCAAAAGAATACATTTATATATATTTTAAATTATGGCTGAAAACTTGTCTATATCACCTTTAAGCTCTTTACATTAAAATATCATGTGGTTCAATTTTGGATCAACTTACCCCTTACCTGGGGCAAATTGAGCCACTTTTTTTTTTGTTTTTTGAAAAGGTCATATTTTCATGGCCCTTTGTCACAGCTGCTTACTCATCATTTCAATTGATAGAGGACATCCTGAAATATGTGTAGATCATTAGATTTGACTGCCATCTCATTTTGCCTTGCTTCCAGGACAACTTAAGTAAAAAGTGGTTAATCTTCCCCCATCCTCCCCTACAGTGGGGGGGGGGGGGGGGGGGGGGACAAAACATAACATAAAACAAGAGAACAACAACAAAACAAAACATAGATAAATAGAGTAAAATAGAGGGAACATTTGCATAGTGCTCAATTAAAACAGGTACAGTTGATATTTACCAGCGTTGATATGTCAAGATGAAAGCGATATAGAGAAGGAAGAGAGCTGTATTTTAGTGAAGTCTGTAAGGTGTTCCAAGTGTGTGGGGCAGCGCACTTGAAGGTGCACTTGTGGCGTTTGAGGAGGTCACAGAGGTATGGGGAGCCAGGTAGTTTAGTGCTTTGTACAGTAGGTGGTCAGGAGTGTTTTGAAGTGGATTCTTTGTTTGATATGATCTGGTCTCCAGGGATACGTCCATGTCGTCGGTGATCAGCCACTCCTCCAGCAGCAGCTATGACACCTCGGTGGAGGCTCGGATCCAGAAGGAAGAGGAGGAGATCCTCATGGCCAACAGGAGGTGCATGGACATGGAGAGCAGGTAGCGCACGCACACACACACACACACACACACACACACACACACAGACACACAAACACGCACGCTAGGCCCCTTTCTGAAACCAGTCCCTTGACTTGAAGTGCTCTCGGGAGGTTCCCTCGTCAGGAAGTGCCCCTCCAGCTGAATCCAGTTCCCTTGATTAGGGTTCCTGGTTTAAAAAACTGTTTGGAGATACACTAGCCCTCCGTGTGAAGAAACAGGAAACAGACACCATTCGTTGCCATGGTTACCGTCATGGTGTTACCTGTTATTTTGTTTGTACAGTTATATTGCATTGCATCGTGTATGTTTGTGTGACATGTGGATTTCATTAATATGGAAAAAGGAAATACAGCATGACTGTCAAAAATGACATGTCATATACATCCATGGTGTTTATAAATCATTGTGTTAAAAGTTGCTTTGTTTGTGTGGTTTCATTTATAGTTTTTCACGGTGGGGTAAATAAAGAGTTGGAGCGTTGTCTATCCTGCATCAGATGAAGTTGTTTAGGAGGAGTTTATTTATCATTTATTTGTGGCGGTACTTCCATTTGTAGGTGGCGGTTTCCATGCGGACAGAGAGCAGGGCTGCACAAGGCAATGGAGTCTAGATCGGCACAGACTCGCTCTTGAGGGCTTTATAAACCACTTCCACTCAAGGCTGCTTTGGTTTCAGACGACGCTTAATATGGCGCAGCCTCGCGTGAACGCGCATATCGATATGTGTACGGCGAGTGGCGAGGAGCTGGTTTCAGAAAGGGGGTCGGGCTTTAAGCAGCTAGTTGCTGGTACTAGTTGACTAGTTGAAGGAACAAATAAAATGGTGGATTCGTTTTGTTTTTTTCCCCGTTTTTGTAGGCCTCAAGATCAGCTAGAATGCTAGATTATAGTCACCAATTGTACGCAGTTTTTAAATGTATACGAAATAGGTATAGTTAGACAACTAGTCGTCTAGTAAACGAGGCAACTAGTACAAATCACTAGAAGTGAACGCCCTAACGCACACGTACGGGACGCAAGTTCAGGTTTTCTTTTAAATATAAGACCCATATTTCCCTCTGTCTGTCTGTCTGTCTGTCTGTCTGTCTGTCTGTCTGTCTGTCTGTCTGTCTGTCTGTCTGTCTGTCTGTCTGTCTGTCTGTCTGTCTGTCTGTCTGTCTGTCTGTCTGTCTCTCTCATATCTCTATCTCTCTATCTCTCTCTCTCACTGTGTCTGTCTGTCTGTCTCTCTCATATCTCTCTCTCTCTGTCTGTCTGTCTCTCTCATATCTCTCTGTCTGTCTGTCTGTCTCTCATATCTCTCTCTCTCTCTCTGTGTCTGTCTGTCTCTCTCTCATATCTCTATCTGTCTGTCTGTCTGTCTGTCTGTCTGTCTGTCTGTCTGTCTGTCTGTCTGTCTGTCTGTCTGTCTGTCTGTCTGTCTGTCTGTCTCTCTGTCTGTCTGTCTCTCTCATATCTCTATCTCTCTATCTCTCTCTCTCACTGTGTCTGTCTGTCTGTCTCTCTCATATCTCTCTCTCTGTCTGTCTGTCTCTCTCATATCTCTCTGTCTGTCTGTCTCTCATATCTCTCTCTCTCTCTCTGTGTCTGTCTGTCTCTCTCTCATATCTCTATCTCTCTCTCTCTCTCTCTCTCTCTCTCTCTGTCTGTCTGTCTCTCTCATATCTCTCTCTCTCTCTCTGTCTGTCTGTCTGTCTCTCTCATATCTCTCTCTCTCTGTCTGTCTGTCTGTCTGTCTGTCTCTCTCATATCTCTCTCTCTCTCTCTGTCTGTCTGTCTGTCTGTCTGTCTGTCTGTCTGTCTGTCTGTCTCTCTCATATCTCTCTCTCTCTCTCTCTCTCTCTCTCTCTCTGTCTGTCTGTCTGTCTGTCTCTCTCATATCTCTCTCTCTCTCTCTCTCTCTCTCTCTCTGTCTGTCTGTCTGTCTGTCTGTCTCTCTCTCTCCCCCCCTCCCCGCCACGGGGGGGGGGGGAGGAGGGGGAGGGGGGGGGGGCTCTGGGGGCCTCCTGTCCCACAGCCTGGGTCTGAGCAGCTCGCCCAACGCCCTGCTGCTGTCCCACCACACGCTGCAGGGCCTGAGGAGCGGCTCGCCCAGCAGCAGCGCCCAGGCCGGGGGGGTGGGGGGGGGCAGCTCCATCCTGCTGTCCTCCCACCACAGCCTGGGTCTGCTGGGCAGCTCACCCATCACCGAGGAACGCCGCAACGACTCCTCCTCCGGCTGGAAGGGCAGTCTGGGTGAGTTATGTGCTTTAACCAAGGAAGCTCTGAGAATGAGAAGGAAGTGAAGTGGTCACGTGACTGGGCTGCGCCGTGACACTTTCATGGACACTTTCACAGGAGCCAAACTACCCGGAAGTTTGGCAGAATGCACTGGAGTCAATGAGAGCTCAGTGACCAGCTCATGAACACTGGAGTCAATGAGAGCTCAGTGACCAGCTCATGAACACTGGAGTCAATGAGAGCTCAGTGACCAGCTCATGAACACTGGAGTCAATGAGAGCTCAGTGACCAGCTCATGAACAAACATTATTTATGAACAATTGAGACCTTTTGTAAAGTAATCACTTCTGGAAAATAACAGAAGACATGTAACACATTATTGTCTGCTGTGTTGTTATTCGATGTGTACACTGTGTAATTTTTATAGAGGTATGGTATCTCTATAAAAATAGAGATACCATAAAGTACAAAGTACATTTCTGAACGCACCAAGTATCGCGAGACTTCCCACCGTTTCCTGTCTGGCAGCCAAATATCGCGATACTTCGGAGCCAGAAACGATACCTGCTGCTGTTTAGATCCTCAGATGAAATTATATACTGTGCACTCTGTGCACATCGAAAAGTAAGCGATTAGAAAACAACCTGTGATAATTATGTCTTCTGTTATTTTCCAGAAGTGATTACTTTACAAAAGGTCTCAATTGTTCATGAATAATGTTTGTTATGAGCTGGTCCAGCCGGCTCCATTCACTGCCATGTATTCATGTCACTTCTGGTGTGAGTTTGGCTCCCATGAAAGTGTCCATGAAAGTGTCATGGCGCAGCCCAGTCACGTGACCACTTCCCTTCCTTCTCAGAGCTTCCTTGGCTTTAAGCAGGAGGGAAAACAGCTTGTGCGAAACTCCCCTTTAAGCCACTAAACACGGTTGCTTTGTTCTCTGAAATGGAATTCTCCCTCAGGGCTCCTGTTGGGTCCAGAGTTCTGTGGTTTACTTAGACGACATTGTTGTTCTCCCTCCATCAGGGCTCCTGTTGGGTCCAGAGTTCCGCACCGACTCCCTGCGGACGGGCTCCATCTCCTCGTCTCCGTCTCCCGTCCTGCCCTCCACGCCCATGTCGGCCATGATGGTGTCCGCCCTGTCGTCCACGCCCGTCCTCACGTCCTCCGCCGGACACTCCAAGACGGGCAGCCGCGACAGCTGCACGCAGACGGACAAGAGCAGCAGCAGCGGACAGCCGCCGCCGCCGCAGAGCAGCGCCGCTGCTGACTGCAGCAGCAAGCAGAGCAGCATGACGCTGCCCGCTCGCCTCTCCTCTCCCAGCCCCGTCTACGTACCTGACCGCCTCGCAGGTCAGTAAATAAATACTAACTGCCATAATACCCCACGAAGAAGAAGGATTGTAAATCTGTGTTCCACCGAATGGGTCTAGAGAGGAAAAGCCAGGCTCTGCATTCAGCCAGGCTTTATGATCCTGGCTCGATAAATCCACACGTTCTCTAAGCCTCACTTGGCTTCAGTGGAACGGAATAAACCAGGCTTGAACAAGCCTGGTTTTGGTTTAAATCCTGGATTAGTTAATCCAAGATTAGTGAAACAGGCCCCAGGGCTACTTTAGACCACAGATTGGTTTGACTGAAATGTTGTGCTGTTAACTAGTGATGTTTACCTAGTTCGTGTGTGTGTGTGTGCGTGTGTGTGTGTATGTGTGCACATGTGTGCGTGTGTGTGTACGTGTGTTTCTAGACATCCCAGGGTTCCACAGCAGTACTCTGGAGAGGCGGGCTCCCGTTCAGTCCCACCCCCAACAGGCTCCGCCCCCAACCCAACAGGAAGTGGACAATGACATGGTGGAGATCCTCATCTGACCTCTGTGACCTTTGAGGTCAGGTGAAGGTCATCCTGAAGACCACACACACACACACACACACACACACACACACACACACACACACAGGTGAAGGATTGTATTTCCCGTTAACTCCTATAGCCGCTAGCTGTGAGTGGCAGTTAGGAGCACCAATGACATTTCAGCCACAGATGTTTGAAGCTCCTCCCCAAAACAATGCTTCCATGTCAAAAGCCTACAATCTGCATTCCTGACTGGTCGAAATCTACAATCTAGCATTCCTATTGGCCAAACATGGTCACAACATGAAAGTTTTGTAGTTTTGTTTTTCAGTTCAGTTAAAGGTATATTCAGTGATTTCACTTAATTCAAATATCACTTATTTTTTTGTTTTGTTGTGATAGTCCTCCCTACTATAGAGTGTGCCGACAATATAAGGAGTTCCTCCCTGTCCCCAGTTAACCCCTGGGGGTCAAAAAACCTTAGGTTTCGTTTTTGCCTCTCTATCCTTATTGGATGAAAGGCTTAGGTCCCAGCCAAAAACGAAACCTAAGGTTTTTTGAGTGAAATCACTGAATATACCTTTAAAAAAGACGACAGAAGATTAAAGTTTTCATAACATATATTTTTTCTTTTCTTTTCTTTTCTTTTCTTTTCTTTTCTTTTCTTTTCTTTTCTTTTCTTTTCTTTTCTTTTCTTTTCTTTTCTTTTCTTTTCTTTTCTTTTCTTTTAGGTTTCATGACCTCAATATTACACCCAAACACAACAAGCTGAACTTTGAGCATTCAGTGGATGTTCTGTGGTCTGGGGGGGTTTTCTCTGTGTTCTGAAGCCTTTTGAGCTGCAATGATCACATGGCAAACAGGCCTCAACAGTGACTTCATCTGCTGGCAAATCCTTACGTCATAATATAGGATTTGTGGCCAGAAAACCGCCAGACCACAGAAATTCTACTGAATGTTAAAAGTTCATGTTTTTTTGGGTGTGATTGAGCTCAGAAAACAAAACAAAAAAAGAAAAATGACAAAAACTCAATGTTTTATGTCACGAACCCTTTAAAACAAAACCATGGCAGGCTGCATAAGGCTGAGATGTTCAGATCTTACATTTCAGTTCTATTTTAGTTCTATGTTTCACTTCTTATATTTCACTTCTTATGTTTTATCTAAAATCTAATACCCAGACCGGTAGGGAGGGAGGGAGAGAGAGAGGGGGGGAGGGAGAGAGGGAGAGAGAGAGAGAGAGAGAGAGTGAGTTCTGGCATAGGTCACTGGCATAGACTCCCATTGTATGAATCCATCCATCTTCAACCGCTTATCCGTAGTCGGGTCGCGGGGGCAACAGCTCCACCAGAGAGCTCCAGACTTCCCTCTCCAGAGCAACATTAGTGACTTCTTCCTTGGGGGGATCCTGAGACGTTCCAAGGCCAGTGAGTCGATGTGTTTCCTCCAACTGCCCCTTGGTCTGCCCCAGGGTCTCCTCCTAATGGGACGTGGTCCTTGGTCTGCCCCGGGGGTCTCCTCCCAGTGGGACGTGGTCCTTGGTCTGCCCCGGGGGTCTCCTCCCAGTGGGACGTGGTCCTTGGTCTGCCCCAGGGTCTCCTCCCAGTGGGACGTGGTCCTTGGTCTGCCCCGGGGGTCTCCTCCCAGTGGGACGTGGTCCTTGGTCTGCCCCGGGGGTCTCCTCCCAGTGGGATGTGGTCCTTGGTCTGCCCCGGGGTCTCCTCCCAGTGGGACGTGGTCCTTGGTCTGCCCCGGGGTCTCTTTCTATCTCAATGCAGAAGTTCCACTGTTTGGAACTACATGAGGCAACATCCCGCTTGGTGGCGAGATCAAAACGCGACACAACTCTCTCTCTCTCTGTCTACGGGTCTGCTGTTTGACGTTCCTCACTAAAGATGAAACACTAGAGGGCGCTATAGCGGGTTCAGCTCATATGTACAGTGTTGCTAACTGGAGGCTAACTGGTTTAGCTTAGCCTCCGACCTTTGGACCAAATCTATGGACTCTACCTTCCTGTTGCATATTATTGCACTACTTATTTGTTTTTTAATGATTTTGTAGTTTTGACTGTTTGTGACTGTTATTTGCTCTTTTTTTTTCTCCCTTCATTACATCAAATCATTTGACGGTAGATATTTGTATTTATGTTTTAGTCGTTTTTATTTGTTTGGATCACGGCAGCGCATTGGGTTTACTGATCGGACATTTCATCTGATTGGCTGAGAGGAGGAGGTACATTCCCGCCCAATCAGGGGCTGACATTCCTATGGATGAGTTTAAAGTTTAGAAGTGTGTCTCTGGACTTGACCGACAATGCACAGGTATAAAAAGCTCAGACACCTCATTGGCCGCTGCGGTTTCATTGGAGCCACGTGATTGGCCGCTGCAGTTCCGTTGGAGCGACGTCGGGTATGTCACACAGTAAAGCGCAAGTCAGGCGGAAGTGCGGAAGGCGCGATGCGTCGGTCCAGGCCTGACTTATCTGATTGGCTGAGAGGAGGTACATGCGTCGGTCCAGGCCTTTTCCTCATCTGATTGGCTGAGAGGAGGTACATGCGTCGGTCCAGGCCTTTTCCTCATCTGATTGGCTGAGAGGAGGTACATGCGTCGGTCCAGGCCTTTTCCTCATCTGATTGGCTGAGAGGAGGTACATGCGTCGGTCCGAGCCTCCGTCATCTGAGAGGAGAAAAGCCTGGGAAGGCAGAGACGGCGTCGGCGGAAGTGTCGTTATATTTTTCGACCCAATCACAACACTTGATTGATTAGATGTTTAAAGCGTCAACGTCATTTCCTTGAGCGGTAGGCCTACTGTACTTCCGCCAAAATCCTGCAAATTCCGCCCACCCCCCCAAAAAACGAGCGTATATGTCTTGCCTAGCGAGATTGGCATGAGAAAACAAACGTTTACAATTTTTACATTGCCTCTGATTGGCCTGCCGAACGACAGAGTGATGTAGTAAGAGAGTGGTGACACTATAGCGTTGACTCCCATTATTGTAACAATGGAATGCGTAAGTGCTCATTCTATCTCAATGGGATAGTTCTGGCCATAGGAGCAATGTTTGGAACTATAGCCCATAGGCACCCGCTTTGTCTCAATGGGATAGTTCCAGCCACAGGAGCAATGTTTAGAACTATAGCCCATAGGCACCCGCTTTGTCTCAATGGGATAGTTCCAGTGATAGGAGCAATGTGTGGAACTATAGCCCATAGGCACCCGCTTTGTCTCAATGGGATAGTTCCAGCCACAGGAGCAATGTGTGGAACTATAGCCCCGCTTTAGCCCTGCGAGATCAAAGTGTGTCGCTACTCTACACTCTGCCGAACGCCACGCGTCCCTGTGCGTCCCAGAAGCTTTCCCCACCTCCAGATACCCGAAAGGAGGCGTCTACCTTTTCTATGTCAATGTCCACAATGCACTGCTGCCTCTATGACATCACCACCACCACCCACCACAGACAGAGAGACCCACAATGCACTGCTGCCTTTATGACATCACGACCACGGACCACGATGCACTGCTGCCTTATGATGTCACCACCACGCACGGACCACAATGCACTGCTGCGGCGTTATGACATTTTCCACAGTGGTTTCGTTTTGATGCCCGTTAGGACCCCACTGGATGGGGTTCAGAGGTCATGTAATGAAGAAGAAGAGTTTAAACATGTTACTTAATTATCCAAATAGTTACTGAACCGTCTGTCTGTCTGTCTGTCTGTCTGTCTGTCTGTCTGTCTGTCTGTCTGTTGGACCTATCGGTTGGTTTTGAACAGTGGTGGACTCAAGTACTCATTCACCAGAAGGTCCCCAAACTTAAACAGCTATGTTTCTATGTCAGCCGTTCTTCGATTTAAAAAAAATAGCAGATTTACAAGCTCGTAGCGAACTTGTAGATCTGTCGTGAACTTGTAGATCTGCTATTTTTCAATAGCTTGACAAAACACCAAAATGGGTTTTAAAGTATGTACTAATGTTACAGTATGGCGTACAATAAATGATTTCAAAGTACAGATACTCCAGATATTACTCCACTACACATGGAAGTATTCTAAACTAACAAACCATATAACGCTTGATCACATTTTGAAATAAAATAATCCCCCTAAAATGTCAAAAACAAATTTAAAGGAGAATTCCATGCTTAGAAGGCTTTCTTACCTTTATTTGTAGTTGTTACGTCCCCACCAAAGAGGTCCAGGCGTTATTTTGTGTATAAAATGCATTATTGGCTATTTCCCCTAATATAAGACCTCAATGGGGGTTGGGTAGCGACGTAACTACTACAAATAAAGGTAAGAAAGCCTTCTAGTAGAATTCTCCTTTGATCTGTTTATGCATGATGTGTGTGGGTTTTTTTCTTTACATGTGGTCTTTTCCTAGAAATGTAGTGGAGTCCAAAGTACAATATTGGTATTTTAAATATTGTAAAGGACAGATACTGTACTTTAAAGTACAGTACAGTACGTCGTTACTGTCCACCACTAAGTTCTGACGATGACTCGGATTGTAAACATGTTTAATAGTATTCACAAACATTAATGCATTCATAATTAATGCACATATAATGAAAATTAATAATTGTTTTTTGACATTTGTGTTTCAGACTACAACGTAAAATGAGATTCACAATGAATGAATGAATGTGTTTGATATTGATAACGTCTCGTGTTGGGTTGGTTGACAATCATTTAATTTGATGTACGTCCTAGTGTTTATCATTTAACTGTGACAAATTAAACTCAACAGTCTTGTGTATACAACTGGTGTATTTTTCTTTTTTACTATTTTTATCCCACGATTTTGTAACCCATCTTTTCACCCCTGTGTCAATTATCTAATGTGATCCTGGGCTCTACACACCCTCCCGCCAACCTGGGGAGAGCAACGGACTGACCTCATGCTGGCATTCCATATGTTGATCTGACCTCATCAAACCCTGTACACTCAAGTCACGCTCCATATATAGCTAGTACAGAATTCTTTCCATATAATATATGGAAATAATCAACATATTATGTTGATCTGACCCCCAATGCCAAAGCGCTCGCCCATGATTGATTGATTGAAATATTTATTAACAGTTTGCAGAATTTACAGTACATTTTAAGCACAAACTCAATACAAAGACTGTCAACTGTGAGTGGACGACCCAATTAAGCATTACACTTGTTTACAACAGGGTCCACATTGTTCAATTCATCAAAACATTTAGAGACATACAAACATTTAGAGACCTACAAATAGACATTTCTATGTAGCTAAAGAACAGAACAGGAATTCATCATATAGGAAGCAAAAAAGGGAAAAGATACATATACAGTGAGGGGAAATGGGGGGGGGGGGGGGGGGTGGGGGGGATTCAGATTTTACAGAGGCCAGTTTCGAATTGCAGCCATCCGTAGGTGCCCTTTGAGATCGGTTTTGAAGGAGTCAAGGGATTCACAAAGTCTTACCTAATACTTCGGTAGACTCATGCGTATGGGCGGAGATTTGGGGATTCTTGCATATTACATTTTCTGCGGTTTGCCTTCACACTGTCATCCGTAGCAATTGGAAACGCAGCAGGGGGGACCTTTATCAATGTGTTCCATTCATAAACTATAGCCTACACAGTGAAATCTATGGTGATAAAATTACACTCATAACGTGCATGTGTCGTGCCGTCTGGGACCCCCCCCCCTCTCTCTCTCTCTACGCACGCAGCCGCCACACACTGTTCTTTTGGGCATGGAGGCACAGCGCTGCTTGAGCGCACTGATATAACTCATTTTTTGTAGCAATGTTTATGTTGTTTGTAGCAATATTTTTTTTAGCAATTTTTGTAGCCTTATGTAGACTATGGGCTATATCTTCATCTTGTGCCACCCCTTATCCCTTATCCCTAAACTTATTTTGCCATTTTTTACTATTTAAAAAAACCTTTTAAAATAGTACTTCAAATAGCTGCAAGTCATTTTAGTGGACGGGAGCAGGACGGTAAACGGAACAGGACGGATGTTAAAATATTAAATCTTTTTACCGTGCCGTCCAGCAGGTTTTGCTGTTTGCCATCTACCGCTTGCCTGATTCCATGTGAATGGTGAATGCATTAGATCAGTGAAGATCACCCATTATTTTGAATTATACATACACAGCGCTCCAGGTCAAACCATGCAGTTGTTTTTCATGAAATGTGGCAATATGGCTATGTCACCCTGCTTAGAGACAAAGACCACAACCATTGGCCAAAGGGTGGCGCTATAGCACTCAATTGAAAAACAGGCATAGATCATGAACTGCCAGCTCATGAACCGCCAGTAATAATTACTAGGTAATTACTGTCTATTACATAGGTAGGCCTACTAATTCAGACTCCCTGAGTCCCTGATGTTGGAGTCCAGTCATCAGTGGTGGACAAAGTAGCCTACGCATACTCAAGTATTCAAAATGAAAAATTGCAAAGTACCTTTTCCTATTAATATCAATGAATCACGGATTTAAAATGTCAAATATGCAAAAAGCTGATCTACAAGCTCAAAGCGTGTCACACCGCAATACGAGGTTGTAGATATTTTAAGATTCGAAGGCAGTTTAATCTATCTATCTATCTATCTATCTATCTATCTATCTATCTATCTATCTATCTATCTATCTATCTATCTATCTATCTATCTATCTATCTATCTATCTATCTGTGACAGTTACACACCTCCACCACCAGAGGGCGAAAGGCATTAAGGTAACAGTGCTTGGATTATTTTGGTGCGCATGCGTGGGAACATTTGACCCGGAAGCGCTTGTTTGCACAACGTAACGGCTGCGTCTAGTTTTCCATTACGGCGATGGCCGCTGTTGAAGAAGTCAGACATATTGTCGTGTCTCTCGGGAATTGTTGATGTTTGTGCCTTTATTACACATTCTATATTACAGTAGGAACAGAAAGCTTGGTGGAAATGTCTCCTAAAGGAGGTGAAAAGCGTCAAATGGAGTCTGTACGGCTGGAGATAAATGAACAGCTAGCGTCGGTGGGAGAGGAGATATTGTTTGTTGTGGACAAACAGCAGCATGGCGCTGCTGATGTTTGTAATGTGGAGCTTAGCGTCAGAGTGTTTGTGTTGGAGCGCCTCAGCGCGGTGGGAAAGTTCATGGTCAACCTCTTCCAGAGAGAGATGGAGACACTACAAACTCTGCTGGAGACACAAAACAAACTGCTGGACATTGATTTTGATATGGACATCGAGCTACACACTGCAGGTTAGTAGACTCTGAACAACACCAGCTTAGCTTAAGTAGCATTAAGCTATTTATTATGTTCCACAAATGTCTACTTGAATAATCAAACTGAAAAGGTCAAATTAATAGCTCCAAAATAAATAAGAAATAAATTAGTATGCTAGTAAGGTATGAAATAAGGTCAAAAACTGTATGCCTTCCCAGCTTCACCAAACATTTTCCATTGTTCTCAAAAGGCATGTCAAGAGACCGTAAACAGGCTAGCCCACTTCCTCCCCCACTGAGCCTTTCAAAATAAAATACAAGTTACAATTCACTGTTCCAGAATCACTGCAGAGGAGGTTTTACTTTGAAGGGGATACATTATAAAGGAAGTGCAAAGGGGCTCACTAAATTGACATGACATAGGCCTACTTAAGTTTCTAATTAGAGGTGGGGGCTTCTATTAATCCAAATTATAACTTTATCTTTTCCAAAACAATATTTGATATACCGGTATATGAAAATGAAAACGAAAGTGAAAGAGGTGAACAAATAAATAAAACAAAACTGGCTCCAACACTTGTCATGACGCAACTGAAGCCAGTTTTACACAATCTCTACATTTACATGGAAAACGTGTACATAAACATTCAGATTTCAAATATAAAGTCCTCACCACATGTGCCATGGGTATTTGCTGGGACAGCGATTAGCATTGCTGCATCCCGCGTTGTTTAATAAAAAGCATTTGTATCCGAGCACCCCGACTACTTTTCTCAAACGGGGTTCGTTTGGGAAATTCACAGTTGCACACCGAGAGCGCACTCGCCTATTTGTCTGTATTGGCAGTGCGGTCAGCGTGCCTATATCAAACACACCCAGTGCCACAAAAAAACAGCTCGGATAAAAATGCCTTCTATTACACAACGCGGGATGCAGCAATGCTAACCCCTTTTTGGACGACTGGGTCAAATTTGGCACATACCAGTTAATGGCCAAATATAGGCCGTCAATGTCTAGTGGGTCAGTTTTTTGCACATGCCAAGGTAGGACTGGAAGTACTTTGGCGCCATCAAGTGGTTTGGAGAATACATTCCATTCATTTGAAAAAGCAGGAAGTGGAGATGACAGCACATGGCTCTAGGCTGCCAGTGTAAGACTTACTGCCCAAATCTGAGATTAGTTGTGCTAAAATAAAAATACACACCAGCTAACTCACGGTGAGTACCATCGGTGAGACCGATGTCGGGCTCTACTCACAACACCTTGCTCTGCGAGGCGTTGTGAAGAGACTTGAGACATTTTTTAAACGATGGTTATCCTGACCAAACGAATAGGAGAATAAATGTCATCTTTCAGTTTGAGTTGCTCTGCTGATGCTACCTTCTCTCTCCTCCTCCTGTCTGTGTGTAAAGAGGTTTCATCTGAATATGAGGAGAGGAGATCCAGTCTGGTCCAGGAGGAACCACAACCTCCACAACATCAGGAGAGGAGATCCAGTCTGGTCCTGGAGGAACCACAACCTCCACAGATTAAAGATGAACAGGAAGAGGAGACTGGTGAGTCAACTTTAGCCTCTGAAACCCAGACGTTTTTATTTCCATGGAGAAAAATAAAAGTCTGGGGCAGAGTCCACTTCAATTCGGCATAGAGTAGCGCAAACGTCGATCACTCTCTGCTGATTTCTGATCGCCTGCACCTTTGTTAAATTGACGCACACCCGTAAACACACACACACACACTCCTCTCTCTCTCTGTCGCTCTAATTAATTAGTCTCATGTCTAGCAGCTGCGCACAGTTTCTCCCGGCGGATCCTGCCGGGAGCTGCCTATGCCATAGATAGCATAGGTGAGTTCCAGGCTGAGTCAACTTTGACATTACTACGTAGGAAGATGTGGTGCAATACTCTCTCAGGTAAAACAAATTAATATTTTATTAGTATTATTCTAACAAGACTAAAGGGTCATTCAGCAACTGTAACGATACAAATATAGTTTGGTAACTCATGGTCCCCTAAAAGACAGACAGACACACAGCATGTTGTTTCTGCTTGTGCCGCTACATAAGTATAGCACAATAAGTTTGAACCCATAACCATGTTTAGCTATGAAGATATTTGGCATAAATGGTCAGAGTCACAGGCACGGCGTGTGCAGTGCCTTTTAAATCCATTCTCTGCAGCTGTAAGAAATTGATAATTATCAAACTGAAAGAGCGCGTTTCATAAGGGCGTATTACATTCTTTTTTTATTGAAGTATTTATTAACTGTTTACAGAATTACAGTACATTTCAAGCACAACTCAATACAAAAACTGTTAACTGTGAGTGGACGACCCAATAAAAGCATTACACTTGTTTACAAGAGGGTCCACCTTGTTCAATTCATCAAAACATTTGGAGACGTACAAATATACACTTCTATTTAACAGAACAGGAATTCATCATAAAGGAAGTAAAAAAGGAAATATACAGTGAGGGGAAAAAGAGGTGGTTGGGTGGGGAAGGGTAGATTACAATAATGATGATAAAAAAATACTTCGGCCACATTGGTGAAATAATGTCGGGCATCGGCGCCAAGAATGACGGATACATCGGTGAGACCGATGTCGGGCTCTACTCAACACCGTGCTCTGCGAGGCGTTGAGAAGAGACTCGAGACACTCATTTTTTAAACGATGGTTATCCTGACAAAACAAATAGGAGAATAATCTTTGAGTTGATAAAAGCACTTTGAGTTGCTCTGCTGATGCTACCTTCTCTCCCCTCCTCCTGTCTGTGTGTAAAGAGGTTTCATCTGAATATGAGGAGAGGAGATCCAGTCTGGTCCAGGAGGAACCACAACCTCCACAACATCAGGAGAGGAGATCCAGTCTGGTCCAGGAGGAACCACAACCTCCACAACATCAGGAGAGGAGATCCAGTCTGGTCCAGGAGGAACCACAACCTCCACAGATTAAAGAGGAACAGGAAGAGGAGACTGGTGAGTCAACTTTGACATTACTAAATGGTAAATGGTGCATTTATATAGCGCCTTTATCCAAGGCGCTTTACAGAGATTGTGCATTACATTCACCCATTCATACACTGATGGCAGCGGAAACCATGCAAGGCACCAACTAGCACATCGGGAGCAATTAGGGGTTCAGTGTCTTGCTCAAGGACACTTCGACACTAACTCTGGGGGAGCCCGGGTTCGAACTGGCAACCTTACGGTTACCATCCAGGCACTCTACCCCTGAGCCACCGCCGCCCCTACGTAGGAAGATGTTGTGCAATCCTCTCTCAGGCATTTACCATTTCCGCAAAACCTTTAACTTGAACGTGTGCCAGGACAAAAATCATGTTGGGTCGGGAGCTGTTGTACGCTTTGTCCTCACCTGTTTTTCTGTCGTACACAAGCGGAGCAGCATTGTCTGAACTGCTGACATGCTGTCACAGGCATCTAAGCATATGTATTCACTCCTAAAATGTTAATATAAAACGATGTATATGCATGTAAAAGTAGATTTCCAACTTTAAAAGCAATTAAAATCATGCAATAATTAAAAACAATATAACATGTTTACAATGTATTAGTTTGTGCTTAACCCATTTTGGGGGGGAACCCCTTTTGGTGTTAGCATTATGTTATGCTTTAGCTATTGAAAAATAGCAGATCTACAAGCTCTGTAGATCTGCTATCTGCTACTGAGCTTGTAGATCTGCTATTTTTGAAAAATCGAAGAACGACTGACATAGAAACATAGCTTTTCCAGAAAACTGTCAGGATGTAGAAGACCTTTTTAGAATCTGATCTCAGGTCAAAATGGGTTAATCAAACAGTTCTTTACTGGCCTTGTTATGCGAGCGCACTGGTGAGATGATTTGGGAGCAGATGAGCGTGACATCAGTTGCCTTTATAATCACTGATATTATTTAAAAAATATTTAGGCATAAATGGACTGCACGCCTTTATTTCCAAGTGACAATGACAAGCATACAGCTTGCCTATTTGTCGGGAGGTCAGGACCGCGGCGTGCGTCGCCAGCACATCCCAGCACACATGCAAGCCTTCATCCGTATGTTTATGATTCGTTCATCAATGATCAAATCACTCCATAAACGTTGATTATGACTGCCTTGACGACATTGTAGTAGCCTATCTCTCATGCAGGCATCACTCACCCACAACACTTATCACAGCAGTGCGCAGTCTCACTGATCGCCTTCGCCGTGCACTGCGCACGAATGGGTAAAATTAATATAGGCCTAGCCTACAAACGTATTCCATTCATGGCAATGTGTCATGTAGCCTTGAGGTGTGTGCGTGCATGTGTGCGTGGACATGACAGCAAGGCAAGCGAGGTGAGAGGGAAACAGACAGGGTAGGCCTACAGCTTTATTTAATTCATGCAGGTGTTCGTTTATTTATTTAAGATACAAAGTTGGGCTTGCAAGTTGCGTGTGCGTGCGTGCCTCTGTATGTGTGTGTGTATGAGAGAGGGGTGAGGCGGGCAGCAAGGAAACTTTTCCCCCTGTAACCAGGGTTTCCATGTCGGATTGCAGTTGTTCATGTCGCAAAAATGAGGGCGAGTCTTGATTTCATAGGGCGTGCCAGATAGATTTCAGCCGTCACATTTATTAACGTCGGAACGAAATTAAGGAAGGATCAGCTGTTTGCGATCACTTTATAAATGCCGTGGCGACGTGAGTGTACTACAAAACCAACAATCGAATTTGGGTCAGATTTTACACTCAATTGATGTATATTATGTCTGTTTATGAGTCTGGCGTAGAGGATTTCATCCTGTGCTGGAAAACTTTTCAATACATTTCAATAAATGTGCTCCGCGCTCCGTTTGTACTCGCCCAATAAATATGTCCAAAGACGTGGAGTGAGATATTGACCTCTAGTTATCCATTTATAAGTTCTGGCAGAAAACGCTTGTTTATTCAAACATCTCTCATATATTTTTACGGGCCTGTACACAAATGACATTTTCTGAGGGCGAGGGGTCCGGAATGACAGCTGGACTTCCATTTATGACAGTCACTCGCAGGGCAGATTTTTCAGTCACAGGCACGACGTGCACAGTGCGTTCCATTCTCTGCAGCTGTTAGAAATGAATTAATATCAAACCAAAAGAGCGTGTTTCATAAGGGTGCCTCATTTTACAAGTGTAGGTTACATTAACACTTACAGCACGTAGGACGCCTGAGAACGTCATAGAGTAGAGTAGAGTAGAGTTCAAATGACGTGTGAGGACGTCCTAGCGACATCCCAGCGATGCGGGGCGAGATATTAATATTCAGAATTTTTCCTATTTATTTTTTTGGCATTTCGCTTTTCGCTTGCCGTATGCTAACGCTCAGTGCAACTATTAGCTTATTATTGACTCCCACGTTAGCGAGACGGAAAGAATGACTCGTAGCTCCTAATCCAGGGCGCTCTCCGTGGTGATGAATAGAGCGATATGCTGGCGCTTATTTTCTGCTCCTCATCCGTCTCCCGCAAAATATGAACGCTTTTTGGAGCGTAAAACAATATATTAAGATGATCGGGGATGTTGAGGTCACTTTGTAAAGTCAACTTTTTTAGGAAAGTGTTTCCGGTTCATGGCTTTCAAAGTAAAAGCGATCAGACACCTCCGGTATTCTATAGCCTATATTTTGAAGGCAGTCGGCGTACTCAATGTGTTAATGATGATAAAAAAAGACTTCGCCCACATCAGTGAAAATGACAGATACATCGGTGAGACCGATGTCAGGCTCTATTCGAAACGCCTTAAGGCGAGACACTTATTTTTTTAAACGAGGGTTATCCTGACAAAACAAATAGGAGAATAAATGTCATCTTTGAGTTGCTCTGCTGATGCTACCTTCTCTCCCCTCCTCCTGTCTGTGTGTAAAGAGGTTTCATCTGAATATGAGGAGAGGAGATCCAGTCTGGTCCAGGAGGAACCACAACCTCCACAAATTAAAGAAGAACAGGAAGAGGAGACTGGTGGGTCAACTTTAACATTACTACGTAGGAAGATGTGGTGCGATACTCTCTCGGGTAAAACAAATGTATATTTGTATTAGTATTATTCTCAGAATCCACTACTCCTGAATGAAGTGTCTGGTGCTGGGTGTCTGGTCCAACGCACAGGTCCTGGCTGTACTCGTGGTGAGAGCAGGAGTGGACCTGGTGAGACGTAGGAGGGGCCCGGACTGGAGGCAACCCACAGAGCCTAGTCCCTCCACCTGGTCTTTCCCTAGTGGGTCTGATCGAGGGTAGCCTCGGAAACCCAGACGTTTTTATTTCCAGGGAGAGAAAAAAGTCTGGGGCAGAGTCCACTTCAATTCGGCATACAGTAGCGCAAACGTCTGTCTCTCTCTGCTGATTTCTGATCGTCTGCACCTTTGTTAAATTGACGCAGACACGTACACACACACTCTTTTTTGGCATAAATGGTCATCAATCAGCACCAGACACTTCATTCAGGAGTGGTGGATTCTTGAGCCACAATGGTTCTGCAGGCTCCACCTGGGCAACAGTGGTGCTGCAGACTCCTCTTGCAGCCTGAATGGCCCTCCTAAAGGCCTCACCGTGGGGTTGTTGGGCTTCCTCCTCACGGAAGACACAGGCTTGGGCGCCAACCAACATACTGCTCCCGGGTGCCGTCTACATTCCGGCTGTCACGCGTCTCTCCGGTGGTCAACAGACTACTCCTGGTTGTTCAGTTGTTCAGTAAACCCTTATTGAATGAGTACAAGTACAAGTTGTTTCTACTGGTGATTTCCACAGAGCACCACAGGGAGAGGTCTCCCGTATCTATAGAGATGGCCTCCAAAAGACATTCAACGTTGTCAGAGGAACAGCCAGAGATGAACCAGAGACGTGGACTGTTTGATGCGAAGATGCAGCCTGTAGTAAAGTTGTACCGTATTGGTATGTGCTGTTTTATTTACCTACTTAAATAAAGGGATATTTCACTTTCAAAATAATGGTGGGTAATGTTATCGTCTACTCTGGCTTTTTGTGAACACTCTGGACAGTTTTTAATTTGCTCGATTCAGTATTTAGATATTTTATATTATATTATCAGACCAGCCCATTGTAACTACAAACTCCATTTTAACCATCGTAGATGCACAGAAAACACCCATCCCTGGTTCTAGTGACTGATATTGTCCTTCCTTAGAGAGGGACAGCCATAGCTGAATGGGTAGAGAGCCCGTCTAGGAAACGGAATGTACAACAGTGATGTTAGGTCTGCAGTGGGTCCCAGGACCCACGGGTGGGAGTCTTAATAAAACATGTATTTTCTTTTTAGAAATTGTAATTGTTTAATATTATTGCATTTATACAAATCATGCATCAACTAAAGATTAAGACCTGGAGTCACCACTACACACTATGTAAGACACACTCAAACATCATTGTATTATTGGAACATGTTTGTTGAAACTTCCAACAACCAGTTTGAGTTTGTGTCAATTTAAACAGTTTACAGTTTTCTTTAATTTTTTTCTTGTGTCATTTTGTCATAACCTTCTGTTGAACATTATGCAAATGCAACATTATAATCAATACAAACACAAGATGTCTTCTAAAATCTTTACTTGGACAAGTAAGTAAATGTTCGTCCAAATGACAAGTGGCTCAAAAATATAATGTCAAGCCCTGAAAATAGTCTTTGATTAGAAATGCAAAGTTCAAACATTAAATGTTTTTCTCTCTTTGTGTCTTTTTTCTAGCCGTCTCGCACCTCCCTGTGTGTAAAGAGGAGGTTTTTACTGAACAACAGGAGAGGAGCTCCAGTCTGGTCCAGGAGGAACCACAACCACCACAGATTAAAGAAGAACAAGAGGAGCTACTTCAAAGACCAATGGAGGCTGATGGGTCAACATTGACATTACAAGCAGTGAAAAGTGAAGATGTTCATGATGATGAAAACGGAGAGACAGAGCCTGTAGCCGGCACCTCAACTCAACACATGAAAACACAAGCTGATGTAGAGGACTGTGGAACATCACAACCAACTAGTGACGACCAGCTCCTCTCTTCACACTGTTCTGAATCTGACACTGAAGACAGTGATGAGTGGCAGGAGCCCTGTGAAGGTCAGTCAACTTTAAACACACTGAAATCACACAAGACAAATGTGGAAGGACAAAGATTGTCTTTGAGCAGCAAGCTGTCCAAGGACCTGAAATCATTAAAACAAACTCACTCCATGAGGAGCCACACAGGGAAGAAACGCTTTAGTTGTACAGACTGTGGCAAATGTTTTAATCAGAAGTATAATCTGACGATGCACACAAGGATTCATACAGGGGAAAAGCCCTACACTTGTGCAGTTTGTGGTAAAGGCTTTATTCAGAGTGGTAAACTAAAAATACACATGATGACTCATACAGGGGAAAAGCCCTTCAATTGTACAGTTTGTGGTAAAGGCTTTATTCAGAGTGGTAAACTAAAAATACACATGAGGACTCATACAGGGGAAAAGCCCTTTACTTGTAATGTGTGTGGTAAAGGCTTTGCTCATAGTGGTGTTCTAAAAATACACATGAGGACTCATACAGGGGAAAAGCCCTTTACTTGTAATGTGTGTGGTAAAGGCTTTGATCGGAGTGGTGTTCTAAAATTACACATGAGGACTCATACAGGGGAAAAGCCCTTTACTTGTAACGTGTGTGGTAAAGGCTGTACACATAGTGGTGATCTAAAAACACACATGAGGACTCATACAGGGGAAAAGCCCTTTACTTGTAACGTCTGTGGTAAAGGCTTTGCTCAGAATGTTAATCTAAAATCACACATGAGGACTCATACAGGGGAAAAGCCCTTTACTTGTAAGGTCTGTGGTAAAGGCTGTACACATAGTGGTGAACTTAAAAGACACATGAGGACTCATACAGGGGAAAAGCCCATTACTTGTAACGTGTGTGGTAAAGGCTTTGCTCAGAGTTGTGATCTAAAAACACACATGAGGACTCATACAGGGGAAAAGCCCTTTGCTTGTAACGTGTGTGGTAAAGGCTTTGCTCAGAGTGGTGATCTAAAAACACACATGAGGACTCATACAGGGGAAAAGCCCTTTACTTGTAACGTCTGTGGTAAAGGCTGTACACGTAGTATTGAACTTAAAACACACATGAGGACTCATACAGGGGAAAAACCCTTTAATTGTAACGTCTGTGGCAAAGGCTTTGCTCAGAGTGTTAATCTAAAATCACACATGAGGACTCATACAGGGGAAAAGCCCTTTACTTGTAACGTCTGTGGTAAAGGCTTTGCTTGGAGTGTTAATCTAAAATCACACATGAGGACTCATACAGGGGAAAAGCCCTTTACTTGTAACGTCTGTGGTAAAGGCTGTACACAGAGTAGTAAACTAAAAATACACATGAGGACTCATACAGGGGAAAAGCCCTTTACTTGTAACGTGTGTGGTAAAGGCTGTACACACAGTGGTGAACTTAAAACACACATGAGGACTCATACAGGGGAAAAGCCCTTTACTTGTAACGTGTGTGGTAAAGGCTGTACACAGATTGGTGATCTAAAAACACACATGAGGACTCATACAGGGGAAAAGCCCTTTACTTGTAACGTGTGTGGTAAAGGCTTTGCTCAGAGTGGTGAACTAAAATCACACATGATGACTCATACAGGGGAAAAGCCCTTTACTTGTAACGTCTGTGGTAAAGGCTGTACACAAAGTAGTCATCTAAAATCACACATGAAGACTCATACAGGGGAAAAGCCCTTTACTTGTAACGTGTGTGGTAAAGGCTGTACACAGAGTAGTGATCTAAAATCACACATGAGGACTCATACAGGTGAAAAGCCCTTTGCTTGTAACGTGTGTGGCAAAGTCTTTGCTCAGAATAGTAAACTAAAATCACACATGAGGACTCATACAGGAGAAAAGCCCTTTGCTTGTAACGTCTGTGGCAAAGGCTTTCCTCGGAGTGATCAACTAAAATCACACATGAGGACTCATACAGGGGAAAAGCCCTTTACTTGTAACGTCTGTGGTAAAGGCTTTTCACAGAGTAGTAAACTAAAAATACACATGAGGACTCATACAGGGGAAAAGCCCTTTATTTGTAACGTGTGTGGTAAAGGCTGTACACAGAGTAGTGATCTAAAAACACACATGAGGACTCATACAGGGGAAAGACCCTTTACTTGTAACGTGTGTGGTAAAGGCTTTGCTTCGAGTGTTAATCTAAAATCACACATGAAGACTCATACAGGGGAAAAGCCCATAGATGAATGAGGACTCATACAGGGGGGGGGGGGGGGGGGGACCCTTTAGTTCCTGTTAGTGGCAAATGCTTGGGTCAAAATGCACATCTGAGGATAATGAGGAGGAATCATACAGGGAAGAAGTGGTTAGTTGTAATAGTAATAAATCCACATTTTCCCCACTTGAGTTGACACATGATATAACATACAATCGAATGATCATTCATTCTATTCCAGGATGACAATGACAAGTGGTAGATACTAAAGTCCTGGAATCACATAATCTGACACTATCAACATGACCACCACAATGTAGTTTAAGTATCTTTTGTATGTAAAACCTGTATACACATGGCACAAAAAGTTGTTGTCTTTGGTAGATTATTTTTCTATTGTAACTCTGTTTAATTATACCGTCGGATGTTTCAGACATTAACCCATCTTGGGGCGTGAACCCTGTTTGGTATTTTAAGCATTATATTATACTTTAGCCATTGAAAAATAGCAGATCTGCAAGCTCATAGCGCAGCACCAGGTGCCGCGCTACGAGCTTGTAGGTCTGCTATTTTGTTTTTAATCGTGAAAATGTGGCGCAAATCTTTGAATATATATTCTTTCAGAGTGAACGTTTTTAACTCTACGAATCTTTGCTTCTGATCTTTTAGTCGACAAAAACATAGATATAGACATAGATATATAGACAAAAATATCACACCCATGTGAAGTGAGGGGCGCTAATATATTAAAGTCTAACTCATGTTGATTAGGTGCTGTAATTGTGATGTAAAACAAACAAACAAAATGGTTGCTTGAAAACCAAAGCTGCAACCATTCATGATTATTTTAGGTGTATTTCTTTTTTTATGCTGTGTTCCCTATGTAATGTTATGTAAATGTGTTCCACTGTTTGCCTGTCTGTTTTCGGTTTTGTGTTTCTTGTGAGGACTGCGGATGAAAATTAGCAACTGTGCTATATCCGGTGTATTTACGTCCATTAATACGCATTGTCCTGTCCAAATAAACAACTGAAGTAAAAGTAAAACATTGGGAGTAAAAAATGTTTTGTGAAAAAATGAAGGTTAATTGAGTCAATGCAAATTGCAGTTTAATGAAAATTCTTCTTCTGCCCCTAATACATCCATGCAGAGTCAAGTGTTTATGAAACGTTGCAGTATATGGTGTAGAGGGTCATGCCAAATAACGCTGAAACAAGTCTTGTCCAGAAGCACTTCAAAATGAACCGCTTCAACCCTATGGATGGACAGTGGGCTTGGTTTTATGGACCCACTGAAAAATCTACAATTTATTTCCCATAGAGATTTACAAAAAAGTATTTTAAGCCTATAGAATCCAAGCATTTAAGGTCCTGGTGAATCACGACCATATATATAACACCTATGATTCTGAAAAACCTTTCCATTGTGAACAATGTGACAAGAGCTTCTCCCAGATGCTACGCTGACAAGACACCAGCGTCTACACACCGGAGAAAGACCTTATTGCTGTAAACAGTGTTACAAGAGTTTCATTGACATATGTTGTTTGCGGACACACCTGCGTATCCACACTGGAGAAAAACCTTACCACTGCAAACATTGTGACAAGAGTTTCAGTCAGTCAGGTACTCTGCAGGCACACCAGCGTCGTCTCCACCAGTGTTGATTTCGTCGACTAAGACGAAAAATGTTCGTTGACTACCTTTTTTTCACTGATGAAAACTAAATGAAAACTAAGCTATGGTGACTAAAACTAAGTATATTTCCAGTATAAGTCATTTTACAATTAGTTGCAAGCTGAAAATAGACAATCTACAAGCTCAAGCGCGACGCTTGAGCTGTGTAAAAGTGTAAGTGTAAAAAACAATAATTACAACGGCCTGCCAAAATAAATTTTGTTCGACTAAATCAACTGTAGATTTAGTCGACTAAAACTAGACTAACACTAAGACATTCCAGGTGACTAAAATGTGACTAAATCTAAATAAACTATTCAAGATTCTAAGATAACTAAAATCTAAATTTGCTGCCAAAAACAATACTGTTCTCCACCACACCTGGGGGAAACCTAAGCACCATAAACGGTGTGATAAGAAATAGCTGTCCTCAAAAATGCTGCGTTCAGGGCACGGTGGCACAGTTGGTAGTGCTGTCGCCTGACAGCTAGAAGGTCCTGGGTTCGATTCCCGCTGGGGACACTGTGGGTGCTTGGGGCGTGTTCCCTCCTCCACGTCATCAGTGCCCATACCCGAGGCGGAGTTGGCAAAAGTGCCTTTCTGTGTGGAGTTTACATGTTCTCCCCTTGTCCCCTAGGGTAGGTACCCTCACATGTTCTTCCCATGTCCCCTAGGGTAGGTACCCTCACATGTTCTCCCTGTGTCCCCTAGGGTAGGTACCCTCACATGTTCTCCCCTTGTCCCCTAGGGTAGGTACCCTCACATGTTCTTCCCATGTCCCCTAGGGTAGGTACCCTCACATGTTCTCCCTGTGTCCCCTAGGGTAGGTACCCTCACATTGTTCTTCCCATGTCCCCTAGGGTAGGTACCCTCACAAAAAACATGCAGTAATCCTGGTCTAAACTACCTCCCCCTGGGCCTGATGGAGGGGAAAGGAACTGGTTGGAATAACATGTTCCTTCCGCGCGCTACGTCCAACCAGGGAAACTCCCCCCTGTCAAGGTGTAAAGGAGCAACTTGGACACTCGGGCATGAAGGAAGCATGAGTTCAAGTCCGTTGCTCTCCCCAGGTTGGCGGAGGGTGGATCACATTAGATCATTGACACAGAGGTGGAAAATGGGTTACAAAAATCGTGGGATAAAAAAGAATGCTGCGTTCACATTGGCAGATGCAAAAGCTACACGGTACATTTGTATCTTTGCAGCTGAAGTTCATACCGGTCAACGTGATCAGAAATCGGGGGCCGATCACATATATTGCTTGACCCCGTCTTATCGCTGCTTGCAGCTATATTTTCTTCTTCATCTTCTTCTTCTTCTTCTCCTTTAGCCAAAAATAGCAGTTATGGCTGAACTGGTCGGTTTTCGCGGAACTTGGCATTATGGTATAGAGGGCTATGCCAAACGGTGAAGACATGAAGCCCACGACCACCAAAGGGTGGCGCTATAGCCTATAGCACTCAAATGAAATATGTATAAAAAAGGAATAGCTCATGAACCTGACAGTCAGCGGACTCCCTCTTTACCAAGCGTTTCCACCATGTAGGTTCCGCCTCGCGTAGATCATACACGCCCATTTAATCTAACGTGATGATGTTTATTGTCGCTATCGGGAAACGTTACTAACATGTTTCAAATCTATCAGATCTACAAGATAACAGCGTGTCTGTTGCGCACCGCATTACAACTTGTAGATCAGCTTATTCTGGCAAGCAAGCCCCTGTCCGATGGATCCACTGGTTAATAACGTAGCAATCTGTAGGATATCCTTCTCTCACGTCTAATGAGAAAGAAGTTAATTTATTTAAGTTCAACCTCAAGACTAAAGGCTAATACAACTTGGCAAGAATATTATCAAAGCCATTTGTATTGAACAATTGCTCACTCACCTTTACAGATGTAGTGTTTCGCAGGCAGCAGGGATTGAACCTCAGTCTCCCACTCGCCAGACCGACACACAGCCTGTCGTGCCAACAGGGCTGAGCCTGATTGGCTGGGCTGTTGTGGGCCGGGTCTTGATATCTTTCATTAGAGCTTATGATTATTATTTCATTAATATCATATCACTGTCGTACGTGTGTCGGAATGACTGGGGAAATGGATCAAATCTGGACACACGACACAGCTATCATGTATTTGTAAGATGGTAAGTCTACTGATGCGTTCTTGTGATGATATGTCGTCATGACATATTAAATGATTCACTGGACATTTGGAGTTACCGAGGCATGCATGTCTGCTGGCGTTCATGTTGTGATCAATATACAGTTACAGTAGCCTACAGTATAGCCGTGGCTTAGGTTTTAAGCCATGCTCTGCAAGCCAGCTCTCCTCCAAAGGTGAGACATGAGCAGGCTGTCTCATTGGGAACAGATGCACGACCATTTTGTCGTGGTATTTATATAAGTCACACATTCAACAAGCTTTGAACTGAGCAGATTGGGCAGATTGGCCAAAACGTCTTTAAAACGGCCACATTTTGCATTTCTTTCACCATCAGTAAATGCTACTTTCAGTACAGACGGGTAAAAGGGCAGGGGCTGAAGCCTATATGCAAGTGCCTGCCTTTTCTTAACGGTCACCAGTGGACCTAGAATACAGTACGACATGAAGTGACCACATTTATACTCCTGTTCACTGTGAGAAGTGTTTTGGGGCTCTTCTCTTGGCTGGCAGGGCAGAGGGTTGACATTAAAGATGTGGATTGATCCATCATGACATGCTGTGGTCTCACTCTTTATTGATCCATCGTGACATGCTGTGGTCTCACTCTTTATTGATCCATCATGACATGCTGTGGTCTCACTCTTTCTACCAACACCTCTTATTGATCCATCATGACAGGTGCAGTCTGTTTTCGTGAAACTTGGCAATATGGTAGAGGGGTGCCAAAGGGTGAGAACGCAAAGCCTACGGCCATTGGCCAAAGGGTGGCGCTATAGCACTCAATTGAAAATGCATTTGAACAGGTATAGCTCATGAACCGACCGAACCAACACTAAAACTTGGATAGACATATGCGTCTCCTGATGTGGAACAACTTGGTGTTCTGACTTTTGACCTCTGACCCTGCATAATGCTGCATTCACATGGAATCAGGCTTTTGATTGATTGATTGAAATATTTATTAACAGTTTGCAGAATTACAGAATTACATTTTAAGCACAAACTCAATACAAAGACTGTTAACTGTGAGTGGACGACCCAATTAAGCCTTACACTTGTTTACAACAGGGTCCACATTGTTCAATTCATCAAAACATTTAGAGACATACAAATAGACACTTCTATATAGTTACAGAACAGAACAGGAATTCATCATATAGCAAGCAGTAGCAGTTTGACCTCTGACCCTGGCTAGCAGTAGATGGCAAACCGGAAGTCATTTTAGTGGACGGGAGCAGGACGGTAAACGGAACAGGACGGCACGGCAGCCTGGCAGCCACATCCGGCCACGGTAACGGCAGACGGCATCAATGTTAAAACATTAAATCTTTTTACCGTGCCGTCCAGCAGGTTTTGCCTGATTCCATGTGAATGGTGAATGCATTAGATCAGTGAAGATCACCCACTATTCTGAATTATACATATTTTCTTATGTACGCACTCCAGGCCAAACTATGCAGTTGTTTTTTACTAAATGTGGCATTATGGTAGAGGGCTGTGTCCCCCTGCTTAGAGACAAAGCCCACAACCATTGGCCAAAGGGTGGCGCTATAGCACTCAATTGAAAAACAGCTATAGATCATGAACTGCCAGCTCATGAACCGCCAGTAATAATTACTAGGTAATTACTAATAGGTACTAATTTAGACTCCCTGATGTTGGTGTCCAGTCATCAGTGGTGGACAAAGTACGCATACTCAAGTATTCAAAATGACAAATTACAAAGTACTTTTTCCTTTTAATATCAATGCATCATGAATTAAAATTGTCAAAAGTGCATAAAAGCTGATCTACAAGCTCAAAGCGTGTCACACCGCAACATGAGGTTGTAGATTGTCTGTCTATCTATCTATCTATCTATCTATCTATCTATCTATCTATCTATCTATCTATCTATCTATCTATCTATCTATCTATCTATCTATCTGTGACAGTTACACACCTCCACCACCAGAGGGCGAAAGGGATTAAGGCAACAGTGCCTGGATTATTTTGGTGCGCATGCGTGGGAACATTTGACCCGGAAGTGCTTGTTTGCACAACGTAACGTGGGTTACGTGGCTGCGTCTAGTTTTCCATTACGGCGATGGCCGCTGTTGAAGAAGTCAAACATGTTGTCGTGTCTCTCGGGAATTGTTGATGTTTGTGCCTTTATTACACATTCTATATTACAGTAGGAACAGAAAGCTTGGTGGAAATGTCTCCTAAAGGAGGTGAAAAGCGTCAAATGGAGTCTGTACGGCTGAAGATAAATGAACAGCTAGCGGCGGTGGGAGAGGAGATATTGTTTGTTGTGGACAAACAGCAGCGTGGCGCTGCTGATGTTTGTAGTGTGGAGCTTAGCGTCAGAGTGTTTGTGTTGGAGCGCCTCAGCGCGGTGGGAGAGTTCATGGTCAACCTCTTCCAGAGAGAGATGGAGACACTACAAACTCTGCTGGAGACACAAAACAAACTGCTGGACATTGATTTTGATATGGACATCGATCTACACACTGCAGGTTAGTAGACTCTGAACAACACCAGCTTAGCTACAAGTATCATTAAGCTAGCTGAACGGAACTACATCTCCCAGTAGTTGCACTAGCCCTAGAATGTCTGTGATCATACATAAATTACATATATTCCTGTTTACACAGCCTTAGATCGGATGCCTCCGCTCCCAGTGAGCAAGGAGACTTGGGCAGCATAAATGTGCTCCGCGCTCAGTTTGTACTCACCCAATAAATAATTCCAAAGACGTGGAGTGAGATATTGTCCTCTAGTTTCACATCCATGTAAAAGTTCTCAGGGCGAGGGGTCCGGAATGACAGCTGGACTTTCATTTATGACAGTCACTCGCAGTGCAGGGTTTTCTGCTGCACCCTAGGCGTGCAGAGCCTCCATTCTCCGCAGCTGTAAGAAATTTATATTAAACCTAAAGAGCGCTTTTCATATGGTCGTATTACATTCTAAAAGACATGTGTAGGTTACATTATTGATAAACGCATCGGTAAAATAATGTCTGCATCAGGGCCAAAAATGACGGATACATCGGTGAGACCAATGTCGGGCTCTACTCGCAACACCTTGCTCTGCGAGGCGTTGTGAAGAGACCTGAGACATTTTAAACGATGGTTATCCTGACGAATAGGAGAATAAATTTACTTTGAGTTGCTCTGCTGATGCTACCTTCTCTCCCCTCCTCCTGTCTGTGTGTAAAGAGGTTTCATCATTTGAATATGAGGAGAGGAGATCCAGTCTGGTCCAGGAGGAACCACAACCTCCACAACATCAGGAGAGGAGATCCAGTCTGGTCCAGGAGGAACCACACCCTCCACAGATTAAAGATGAACAGGAAGAGGAGACTGGTGAGTCAACTTTGACATTACTAAATGGTAAATGGTGCATTTATATAGCGCCTTTATCCAAGGCGCTTTACAGAGATTGTGCATTACATTCACCCATTCATACACCGATGGCAGCGGAAACCATGCAAGGCACCAACTAGCACATCGGGAGCAATTAGGGGTTCAGTGTCTTGCTCAAGGACACTTCGACACTAACTCTGGGGGAGCCCGGGTTCGAACTGGCAACCTTACGGTTACCATCCAGGCACTCTACCCCTGAGCCACCGCCGCCCCTACATAGGAAGATGTGGTGCGATACTCTCTCAGGCATTTACCATTTCCGCAAAACCTTTAACTTGAACGTGTGCCAGGACAAAAATCATGTTGGGTCGGGAGCTGTCGTACGCTTTGTCCTCACCTGTTTTTCTGTCGTACACAAGCGGAGCAGCATTGTCTGAACTGCTGACATGCTGTCACAGGCATCTAAGCATATGTATTCACTCCTAAAATGTTAATATAAAACTATGTATATGCATGTAAAAGTAGATTTCCAACTTTACAAGCAATTAAAATCACGCAATAATTAAAAACAATATAACATGTTTACAATGTATTTGTTTGTGCTTAACCCATTTTGGGCGGGAACCCCTTTTGGTGTTAGCATTATGTTATGCTTTAGCTATTGAAAAATAGCAGATCTACAAGCTCTGTAGATCTGCTATCTGCTACTGAGCTTGTAGATCTGCTATTTTTGAAAATTCGAAGAACGACTGACATAGAAACATAGCTTTTCCAGAAAACTGTCAGGATATAGAAGACCTTTTTAGAATCTGATCTCAGGTCAAAATGGGTTAATCAAACAGTTCTTTACTCGCCTTGTTATGCGAGCGCACTGGTGAGATGATTTGGGAGCGCATGAGCGTGACATCAGTTGCCTTTATAATCACTGATATTATTTAAAAAATATTTAGGCATAAATGGACTGCACGCCTTTATTTCCAAGTGACAATGACAAGCATACAGCTTGCCTATTTGTCGGGAGGTCGGGACCGCGCCGTGCGTCACCAGCACATACCAGCACACATGCAAGCCTTCATCCGTATGTTTATGATTCGTTCATCAATGATCAAATCACTCCATAAACGTTGATTATGACTGCCTTGACGACATTGTAGTAGCCTATCTCTCATGCAGGCATCACTCACCCACAACACTTATCACAGCAGTGCGCAGTATCACTGATCGCCTTCGCCGTGCACTGCGCACGAATGGGTAAAATTAATATAGGCCTAGCCTACAAACGTATTCCATTCATGGCGATGTGTCATGTAGCCTTGAGGTGCGTGCGTGCATGCGTGCGTGGACATGACAGCAAGGCAAGCGAGGTGAGAGGGAAACAGACAGGGTAGGCCTACAGCTTTATTTAATTCATGCAGGTGTTCGTTTATTTATTTAAGATACAAAGTTGGGCTTGCAAGTTGCGTGTGCGTGCGTGCCTCTGTATGTGTGTGTGTATGAGAGAGGGGTGAGGCGGGCAGCAAGGAAACTTTTCCCCCTGTAACCAGGGTTTCCATGTCGGATTGCAGTTGTTCATGTCGCAAAAATGAGGGCGAGTCTTGATTTCATAGGGCGTGCCAGATAGATTTCAGCCGTCACATTTATTAACGTCGGAACGAAATTAAGGAAGGATCAGCTGTTTGCGATCACTTTATAAATGCCGTGGCGACGTGAGTGTACTACAAAACCAACAATCGAATTTGGGTCAGATTTTACACTCAATTGATGTATATTATGTCTGTTTATGAGTCTGGCGTAGAGGATTTCATCCTGTGCTGGAAAACTTTTCAATACATTTCAATAAATGTGCTCCGTGCTCCGTTTGTACTCGCCCAATAAATATGTCCAAAGACGTGGAGTGAGATATTGACCTCTAGTTATCCATTTATAAGTTCTGGCAGAAAACGCTTGTTTATTCAAACATCTCTCATATATTTTTACGGGCCTGTACACAAATGACATTTTCTGAGGGCGAGGGGTCCGGAATGACAGCTGGACTTCCATTCATGACAGTCACTCGCAGGGCAGATTTTTCAGTCACAGGCACGACGCACACAGTGCGTTCCATTCTCTGCAGCTGTTAGAAATGAATTAATATCAAACCAAAAGAGCGTGTTTCATAAGGGTGCCTCATTTTACATGTGTAGGTTACATTAATGATGATAAAAAAAGACTTCGCCCACATCAGTGAAATAATGTCCGATATCGGGCCTCTGCGCCTAAAATGACGGATACATCGGTGAGACCGATGTCAGGCTCTATTCGAAACGCCTTAAGGCGAGACACTTATTTTTTTAAACGAGGGTTATCCTGACAAAACAAATAGGAGAATAAATGTCATCTTTGAGTTGCTCTGCTGATGCTACCTTCTCTCCCCTCCTCCTGTCTGTGTGTAAAGAGGTTTCATCTGAATATGAGGAGAGGAGATCCAGTATGGTCCAGGAAGAACCACAACCTCCACAGATTAAAGAGGAACACCAGGAGAGGAGATCCAGTCTGGTCCAGGAGGAACCACAACCTCCACAGATTAAAGAAGAACAGGAAGAGGAGACTGGTGGGTCAACTTTAACATTACTACGTAGGAAGATGTGGTGCGATACTCTCTCGGGTAAAACAAATGTATATTTGTATTAGTATTATTCTCAGAATCCACTACTCCTGAATGAAGTGTCTGGTGCTGGGTGTCTGGTCCAACGCACAGGTCCTGGCTGTACTCGTGGTGAGAGCAGGAGTGGACCTGGTGAGACGTAGGAGGGGCCCGGACTGGAGGCAACCCACAGAGCCTAGTCCCTCCACCTGGTCTTTCCCTAGTGGGTCTGATCGAGGGTAGCCTCGGAAACCCAGACGTTTTTATTTCCAGGGAGAGAAAAAAGTCTGGGGCAGAGTCCACTTCAATTCGGCATACAGTAGCGCAAACGTCTGTCTCTCTCTGCTGATTTCTGATCGTCTGCACCTTTGTTAAATTGACGCAGACACGTACACACACACTCTTTTTTGGCATAAATGGTCATCAATCAGCACCAGACACTTCATTCAGGAGTGGTGGATTCTTGAGCCACAATGGTGCTGCAGGCTCCACCTGGGCAACGGTGGTGCTGCAGGCTCCACCTGGGCAACGGTGGTTCTGCAGACTCCACCTGGGCAACGGTGGTGCTGCAGGCTCCACCTGGGCAACGGTGGTTCTGCAGACTCCTCTTGCAGCCTGAATGGCCCTCCTAAAGGCCTCACCGTGGGGTTGTTGGGCTTCCTCCTCACGGAAGACACAGGCTGGGGCGCCAACCAACATACTGCTCCCGGGTGCCGTCTACATTCCGGCTGTCACGCGTCTCTCCGGTGGTCAACAGACTACTCCTGGTTGTTCAGTTGTTCAGTAAACCCTTATTGAATGATAAGTACAAGTTGTTTCTACTGGTGATTTCCACAGAGCACCACAGGGAGAGGTCTACCGTATCTATAGAGATGGCCTCCAAAAGACATTCAACGGTGTCAGAGGAACAGCCAGAGGTGGACCAGAGACGTGTACAGTTTGATGCGAAGATGCAACCTGTAGTAAAGTTGTACCGTATAGGTATGTGCTGTTTTGTTTACCTACTTACATAAAGGGATATTTCACTTTCAAAATAATGGTGGGTAATGTTATCGTCTACTCTGGCTTTTTGTGAACACTATTATATTATCAGACCAGCCCGTTGTAACTTCAAACTCCATTTTAACCATCGTAGATACACAGAAAACACCCATCCCTGGTTCTAGTGACTGATATTGTCCTTCCTTAGAGAGGGACAGCCATAGCTGAATGGGTAGAGAGCCCGTCTAGGAAACGGAATGTAAAACAGTGATGTTAGGTCTGCAGTGGGTCCCAGGACCCACGGGTGGGAGTCTTAATAAAAATTGTATTTTCTTTTTAGAAATTGTAATTGTTTGATATTATTGCATTTATACAAATCATGCATCAACTAAAGATTAAGACCTGGAGTCACCACTACACACTATGTAAGACACACTCAAACATCATTGTATTATTGGAACATGTTTGTTGAAACTTCCAACAACCAGTTTGAGTTTGTGTCAATTGTTTACAGTTCTCTTTTATTTTTTTCTTGTAGTGTCATTTTGTCATAACCTTCTGTTGAACATTATGCAAATGCAACATTATAACCAATACAAACACAAGATGTTTTCTAAAATCTTTACTTGGACAAGTAAGTAAATGTTCTTGTCCAAATGACAAGTGGCTCAAAAATATAATGTCAAGCCCTGAAAATAGTCTTTGATTAGAAATGCAAAGTTCAAACATTAAATGTTTTTCTCTCTTTGTGTCTTTTTTCTAGCCGTCTCGCACCTCCCTGTGTGTAAAGAGGAGGTTTTTACTGAACAACAGGAGAGGAGCTCCAGTCTGGTCCAGGAGGAACCACAACCACCACAGATTAAAGATGAACAAGAGGAGCTACTTCAAAGACCAACTGAGGCTGAAGATGTTCATGATGATGAAAACAGAGAGACAGAGCCTGTAGCCGGCACCTCAACTCAACACATGAAAACACAAGCTGATCTAGAGGACTGTGGAACATCACAACCAACTAGTGACGACCAGCTCCTCTCTTCACACTGTTCTGAATCTGACACTGAAGACAGTGATGAGTGGCAGGAGCCCAGTGAAGGTCAGTCAACTTTAAACACACTGAAATCACACAAGACAAATGTGGAAGGGCAAAGATTGTCTTTGAGCAGCAAGCTGTCCAAGGACCTGAAATCATCAAAACAAACTCACTCCATGAGGAGCCACACAGGGAAGAAACGCTTTAGTTGTACAGACTGTGGCAAATGTTTTAATCAGACGTCTACACTGATGATACACACAAGGATGCATACAGGGGAAAAGCCCTTCACTTGTGATGTGTGTGGTAAAGGCTGTACACAGAGTAGTAAACTAAAAATACACATGAGGACTCATACAGGGGGAAAGCCCTTTACTTGTAACGTCTGTGGTAAAGGCTGTACACACAGTAGTCACCTAAAAACACACATGAGGACTCATACAGGGGAAAAACCCTTTACTTGTAATGTCTGTGGTAAAGGCTTTGCTCAGAGTAGTAAACTAAAATCACACATGAGGACTCATACAGGGGAAAAGCCCTTTACTTGTAACGTGTGTGGTAAAGGCTTTGCTAAGAGTGATCAGCTAAAATCACACATGAGGACTCATACAGGGGAAAAGCCCTTTACTTGTAACGTGTGTGGTAAAGGCTTTGCTCAGAGTAGTGATCTAACATCACACATGAGGACTCATACAGGGGAAAAGCCCTTTACTTGTAACGTCTGTGGTAAAGGCTGTACAGATAGTAGTAGACTAAAAAAACACATGATGACTCATACAGGGGAAAAGCCCTTTACTTGTAACGTGTGTGGTAAAGGCTTTGCTCGGAGTGAACATCTAAAAACACACATGAGGACTCATACAGGGGAAAAGCCCTTTACTTGTAACGTGTGTGGTAAAGGCTTTGCTCATAGTGGTCTAAAAATACACATGAGGACTCATACAGGGGAAAAGCCCTTTACTTGTATCGTGTGTGGTAAAGGCTGTACAGATAGTAGTAGACTAAAACAACACATGAGGATTCATACAGGGGAAAAGCCCTTTACTTGTAACGTCTGTGGTAAAGGTTTTGCTCAGAGTAGTACACTAAAACTACACATGAGGACTCATACAGGGGAAAAGCCCTTTACTTGTATCGTGTGTGGTAAAGGCTGTACACAGAGTAGTGAACTAAAATCACACATGAGGACTCATACAGGGGAAAAACCCTTTACTTGTAACGTGTGTGGTAAAGGCTTTGCTCAGAGTAGTGAACTAAAATCACACATGAGGACTCATACAGGGGAAAAGCCCTTTACTTGTAACGTGTGTGGTAAAGGCTTTGCTAAGAGTGATCAGCTAAAAATACACATGAGGACTCATACAGGGGAAAAGCCCTTTACTTGTAACGTGTGTGGTAAAGGCTGTACACAGAGTAGTGAACTAAAATCACACATGAGGACTCATACAGGCGAAAAGCCCTTTACTTGTAATGTCTGTGGTAAAGGCTGTACACAGAGTTTTACTCTAAAATCACACATGAGGACTCATACAGGGGAAAAGCCCTTTACTTGTAACGTGTGTGGTAAAGGCTTTGCTCGGAGTGATTATCTAAAATCACACATGAGGACTCATACAGGGGAAAGACCCTTTACTTGTAACGTGTGTGGTAAAGGCTTTGCTCGGAGTGATTATCTAAAATCACACATGAGGACTCATACAGGGGAAAAGCCCATAGATGAATGAGGACTCATACAGGGGGGGGGGGGGACCCTTTAGTTCCTGTTAGTGGCAAATGCTTGGGTCAAAATGCACATCTGAGGATAATGAGGAGGAATCATACAGGGAAGAAGTGGTTAGTTGTAATAGTAATAAATCCACATTTTCCCCATTTGAGTTGACACATGATATAACATACAATCGAATGATCATTCATTCTATTCCAGGATGACAATGACAAGTGGTAGATACTAAAGTCCTGGAATCACATAATCTGACACTATCAACATGACCACCACAATGTAGTTTCTTAAGTATCTTTTGTATGTAAAACCTATATACACATGGCACAAAAAGTTGTCTTTGGTAGATTATTTCTCTATTGTAACTCTGTTTAATTATACCGTCGGATGTTTCAGACATTAACCCATCTTGGGGCGTGAACCCCGTTTGGTCTTTTAAGCATTATATTATACTTTAGCCATTGAAAAATAGCAGATCTGCAAGCTCATAGCGCAGCACCAAGTGCTGCGCTACGAGCTTGTAGGTCTGCTATTTTGTTTGCTTCTGATCTTTTAGTCGACAAAAACATAGATATATAGACAAAAATATCACACCCATGTGAAGTGAGGGGCGCTAATATATTAAATTCTACTCATGTTGATTAGGTGCTGTAATTGTGATGTAAAACAAACAAACAAAATGGTTGCTTGAAAACCAAAGCTGCAACCATTCATGATTATTTTAGGTGTATTTCTTTTTTTATGCTGTGTTCCCTATGTAATTTTATGTAAATGTGTTCCACTGTTTGCCTGTCTGTTTTCCGTTTTGTAGTTCTTGTGAGGACTGCGGATGAAAATTAGCAACTGTGCTATATCCGGTGTATTTACGTCCATTAATATGCATTGTCCTGTCCAAATAAACAAATAAAGTCAAAGTAAAACATTGGGAGTTCTTTTTTTTTTTTTTTTTTTTGAAAAAAATGAAGGTTTTATGAGCCAATGAAAATTGCAGTTTAATGAAAATTCTTCTTCTGCCCCTAATGCATCCATGCAGAGTCAAGTGTTTATGAAACGTTGCAGTATATGGTGTAGAGGGTCATGCCAAAAAACGCTGAAACAAGTCTTGTCCAGAAGCACTTCAAAATGAACCGCTTCAACCCTATGGATGGACAGTGGGCTTGGTTTTCTGGACCCACTGAAAAATCTACCATTATCTTCCTGTAGAGATTTCCAAAAAAAATATTGATATAAATTATTTTAAGCCTATATAATTCAACCATTTAAGATCCTGTTGAATCACGACCATATATATAACACCTTTGATTCTGAAAAACCTTTCCATTGTGAACAATGTGACAAGAACTTCTCCCAGATGCTACGCTGACAAGACACCTGCGTATCCACACTGGAGAAAAACCTTACCACTGCAAACATTGTGACAAGAGTTTCAGTCAGTCAGGTACTCTGCAGGCACACCAGCGTCGTCTCCACCAGTGTTGATTTCGTCGACTAAGACGAAAAATGTTCGTTGACTACCTTTTTTTCACTGATGAAAACTAAATGGAAACTAAATGAAAACTAAGCTATGATGACTAAAACTAAGACTAAATATACCAATATATTTCCAGTATAAGTCATTTTACAATTAGTTGCATGCTGAAAATAGACGCAAGTGTAACTAAAAAACTATAATTACAGTAAATATGTTCGACTAAATCAACTGTAGATTTAGTCGACTAAAACTACCTTGAGACATTCCAGGTGACTAAATCTAAATAAACTATTCAAGAGACTGAGTAAACCTAAAATCTAAATTTGCTGCCAAAAACAACACTGTTCTCCACCACACCTGGGGGAAACCTAACCACCATAAACGGTGTGATAAGAAATAGCTGTCCTCAAAAATGCTGCATTCGGGGCACGGTGGCACAGTTGGTAGTGCTGTCGCCTGACAGCTAGAAGGTCCTGGGTTCGATTCCCGCTGGGGACGCTGTGGGTGCTGGCGGCGTGTTTCCTCCTCCACGTCATCAGTGCCCATACCCGAGGTGGGGTTGGCAAAAGGGCCTTTCTGTGTGGAGTTTGTTCTCCCCGTATCCCCTAGGGTAGGTACCCTCACATGTTCTCCCCGTGTCCCCTAGGGTAGGTACCCTCACATGTTCTCCCTGTGTCCCCTAGGGTAGGTACCCTCACATGTTCTCCCCGTATCCCCTAGGGTAGGTACCCTCACATGTTCTCCCCGTGTCCCCTAGGGTAGGTACCCTCACATGTTCTCCCCGTATCCCCTAGGGTAGGTACCCTCACATGTTCTCCCCGTGTCCCCTAGGGTAGGTACCCTCACATGTTCTCCCCGTGTCACCTAGGGTAGGTACCAGTGTTGGGTATATTACTTTATATTTTTAATATATTACTTATTAGTTATTACCTTAATTCTAAAGTAATATATCATATTACATATTACTGTCTGAGCAAGAGTAATATATTAATATTACTATTACAGTTAAATATTACTTTTCTTTTTTTAAATGCTCAAATTGAACAATTAAATCTTTTGTATTATATATTGGACAGAATGGACAGAGATGTGCACTGTGCAGGCAGATGAATTATAAGATTTTTAATTACATGAATTTATTTATTTAAATTTTTTGTAGGCGTTTTCATATGACACACAATAGACCTACTGTATACCTTCTAGCCTATAATGACATCACAAGACACAAACCACTTTCTATGCCTTTTATTAAAGTCCACATACAGAACAGGGACTGCCTAGATTTCTGTCTGCTCCTCGTACAGTGAGGACGCTTCGCTTCGCCGCTCTCGCCTATGCTTGCATTCCTCAACTGATATCGCTGTTTTATTTTATTTTTTTATCTCTACAAATGGATCCTAGATACTTGTAAACCGATGGGACTGTTTTTGTTCTTTAGACAGAAGTTTTTGCCTACTTCAAAATACCCTTTTTTTACCTTCTGTGACTGGGTACGTGGCACATAGCTAGCTACATTGCTAACTAGCTCTGGACATTTGGCTAATAGCCAGCCATGCCCCCAACAATCTCCTCAGAGGACCTTCAGAAGCTGCTTCAAAAGATCGCTCTGTTGGAAACGGAATTACACCTATTAAAAGTGAACCTGGGAGTAAAACACGGGAAGGAAAATCTCACGCAGAATGACGCATCCGTCTGGTTCACTCGCGGCGCAAGGCCAAAGGAAAAAACTGTGAGTAACGGGCAGGCGGTGAGAACCCCACCTGCAATAACAATAACACCAACTATCTCTACAGTGAATTCTAACAGAGATAACATGATAGGACGGCTAAGTGGGAGGACTAGGAGCCCTGATAAGACCAGGCCTGGGCCCCCAGCCCGACCCAAAACCACCCCTCCGCAGTGGAAAAATGCGAAAGGAAAATCAAAATACACACCTCCCCAAAGTGAGAATTTACGGCTGACAAACAGGTTTAGCCCTCTGCTGAATGTTGCTGGCTCTAATGGTCAATCAGATAACCGTGTTAACGCCACTCCGAGCAGGGTAGCTAATGGAGAGCAAATGACTGAATGTCTGATTGTCGGCGACCAGGCTGTAAAATATGTTAAAAGCAACAAAAAGCGAAAAGCTACAGTATTATGCTTTCCCAATGACACTATCTCTGATATGGTGGAGAGAATCCATAAGATTATTGAGGCACACCCCATGGTAAAAACGCTGATATTGCACATCGGTGCACGTGATGCAGAAAAACGAGAAGGAAGCAAACTAAAAAAGGATTTCAAAGCCCTACTGTTCACTCTGAGTGAACATGGTGATATTGACTTCTGGATCTCCGGACCTCTACCTCCGATGGCAGGGTGTGAGCGTTTTAGTAGGCTGTTTGCATTCAACGAATGGCTCTCAAAGACATGCACTGAAGAAACACCCTTGCAAAAATCATTCAATTTTATTGACAATTTCAATTTTTTCTGGGACAGAAGGCATCTTTTTGTAGACGCAACTCACCTAAACAAGTTGGGTGTTAAATTATTTTTCACCAACCTCTTTCATAACATGGAGCATGGAGCCACAGCGCCCCCTGGTGGAAAGAAACTCACAGAGCGTGAAGTCACAGCGCCCCCTGGAGGAGAAAAGATCACAGCGCATGCCACAGCGCCCCCTGGTGGAGAAAAGATCACAGCGCATGAAGCCACAGCGCCCCCTGGAGGAGAAAAGATCACAGCGCATGAAGCCACAGCGTCCCCTGGTGAAGAAAAGATCGCAGCGCTTGAAGCCACAGCGCCCCCTGGTGGAGAAAAGATCACAGCGCATGAAGCCACAGCGTCCCCTGGTAGAGAAGAAATCTCAGAGCATAAAGTCACAGCGTCCCCTGGTGGAGAAAAAACCACAGAGCATGAAGAAATCTCAGAGCATGAAGAAGCCACAGCGCCCCCTGGAGGAGAAAATATCACAGCGCTTGAAGCCACAGCGTCCCCTGGTGAAGAAAAGATCACAGCGCCCCCTGGTGGAGAAAAGATCACAGCGCTTGAAGCCACAGCGTCCCCTGGTAGAGAAGAAATCTCAGAGCATAAAGTCACAGCGTCCCCTGGTGGAGAAAAAACCACAGAGCATGAAGAAATCTCAGAGTCACAGCGTCTCCCGGTGGAGAAAAGACCACAGCGCAGGAAGCCTCAGCATCCCCTGGTGAAGAAAAGACCACTGCGCTTGAAGCCACAGTGTCCCCCGGTGGAGAGAAGATTACTGCGCTTGAAGCCACATCGTCTCCTGGTGGAGAAGAAATCTCAGAGCATGAAGCATCCCCTGGTGGAGAAGAAATCGCATGAAGCTACAGCGTCCCCTGGTGGAGTAAAAATCTCAAAGCATGAAGTCACAGCGCCCCCTGGTGGAGAAAAGATCACAGACCATGAAGCCACAACATCCATCGGAGAACAATGGGAAGCAGTTCGACAGGCGATGGAAGCACTGATGATGAGGCCCCTCACCACGGAAGATGCTCAACGGGCGATTGAATCTGTGTTGCTGAATCAAAGTGATGATGATGACTTTGTGACTGAGGAAGAATTTCTAACACTCTCACCAGTACATCTCTCTTTCACCCCGGCCATGGTGGAACGGATGAACATTGGAGTAAAGTCGACCCCACGTACCAGACGTTGCCTCCAACTGTCACCAAACCCAGCTACCGTTTTTCAGACTTCTGATTGTCATTTTACATTTGACAACTGATATGAACAGGGTCCATTATGCGCAGCAACAATCATGTATGGACCCCATGCTTCTAGAAAGCCTGGTGTTTCAATCACTGTACAGGTTGAAGTGCACAACATTCCTACTGTTATTTCAAATAGATTGTCCAACACAAGGAGTGGTCTGAAGAGAGAATGCTGTTTGGTTAATGTACCTCTCAGGCATCACAGCCCCCAAAAATGTGATAACAAGCTTAATCTTGCCTTGTTTAACATCAGGTCACTAACAAATAAGTCCTCCTCTGTAAAAGATATAATCTGTAAAGAGAAGCTAGATATAATCTTTCTAACAGAGACATGGCTGGGCTCAGATGGAGCTGTTCTCCTAGCGCCAGCCTGTCCCGCAAACTACAGTTTCATTCACTCTGTTCGCGAGGCTAAGAAAGGAGGTGGACTGGCAATAATTTTTTCAGACACGTTAAAATTCAAGGCTCTGACCCTTGGCAGCTTTACATCCTTTGAATACCAGGCCACTATACTACATGGTGCCTCCATGCCAATGATTAGCATTTATCGCCCGCCAAAATGCAGTAAAGCAATATTTCTAACAGAAATATCAGAACTTCTATCTATCTGCTCCACTAACTATGACAGAACTCTTATCTCAGGTGATCTTAATCTTCACCTGGATGATGCTACAGATGCTATGGCTATGGGTTTCCTAGAGTTATTGCACTCCTTTGATTTTATCCAACATGTTGTTGGGCCTACACATAAACATGGGCACACTCTGGACCAGGTGATTTCTAGAGGGCTGAACATCACTGTGGAAAGGACTATTGAAAGGCCCGAGCTGTCAGACCACTTTCTGCTGTGTTTTAATATGACTGTCTCTGATCTAGAGAAAAACATCACTGAATATACCATAAAAAAGCTAGAGTCCTATTCTCTACCATTGATCGACTTTTAAACCCCCCCCAGTCCTACAAGCAGTCATTCCCGGCCTCTAAAGCTAAGTGTAATGAGTTTGCATGCTTTTTTGACAACAAAATTTCAAACATTAGAGCCGATATTATGAATGGTGCTGCTGCTAGCGCAAACCGTCAAACAGCAGTAAATGGTCCCAGGGTAGATCTCTCCAGGGGGAGCCTATCATCGTTCTGCGAAATTGAGGAAGACGAACTCCGCAAAACTATATCACAGATGACATCATCCTCCTGCTCATTAGATACAATTCCCACCAACTTTCTCAAAGAAGTCTTAGACAGTGTGATTGGAGATATCCTAAAAATTGTAAACAGCTCTCTACAATCAGGCGTTTTCCCAGACTCACTGAAGACTGCTGTAGTTAAGCCCCTTCTCAAGAAACACAATCTTGATCCCTCTGTTTTGGGTAACTACCGACCCATTTCAAATCTACCCTTTCTGGGCAAGGTTTTAGAAAAATGTATCTTTCATCAATTGGATGTGTTTCTACAGAACAATAATGTACACAACAAATTCCAATCTGGCTTTAGGAAAGGCCACAGCACAGAAACAGCACTTGTAAAAGTAATGAATGATCTGAGGGTGTCTGCTGACAAGAAACATGTATCCGTTCTCTTACTTCTAGATTTAACGGCTGCATTTGACACGATTGATCACTCAATTTTAATACAGCGTCTGGAGCACTGGATAGGCCTGTCTGGTACGGCCCTGTCCTGGTTTTCCTCCTACCTATCAAACAGAAGTTACTTTGTCAATCTAGCCGAGTTTGACTCAGATAAACACGACATCAGTTCTGGTATTCCACAGGGCTCGATTATTGGCCCTCTGCTTTTCTCCTTGTACATACTGCCACTGGGCGAACTCATTGCCAATCACGGAGTCAATTTTCATTTCTATGCTGATGATACCCAATTATATCTATCTGTGGCTCCAGATGATCCCTGTGCTTTAGACCCGCTGCTTACCTGTCTGTCTAGCATCAAATGTTGGATGAGTGAGAACTTTCTCAAGCTAAATGAGGACAAGACAGAAGTTCTCATAATCGGCTCTAGTGAGCAGAAAGAATCAATATTAAGCAGACTTGGCAACCTGACTGTAGACAGTAACAGTACAGTAAAGAACCTGGGGGTTATTATTGATTCCGAATTGAATTTTAATTCACACATTAATCATGTTACCAAGATTGCCTTTTTTCACCTTAGAAATATTGCACGAATCAGAGCCTGTGTCCTTGGACGATGCAAAAACGCTAATCCACGCCTTTGTTTTCTCTCGGCTTGATTACTGCAATGCACTTTTTTCAGGACTGCCTAAGAAAACAACTGACAGATTACAACTTGTCCAAAATGCAGCAGCCAGAGTTTTAACTAGAACTAAGATGAGAGAACATATTACTCCAGTTTTGGCATCACTGCACTGGCTTCCGGTTGTTTTTAGGATTGATTTTAAAATTCTTTTACTTGTCTATAAAGCCCTCAATGGTCTCGCACCTTCCTACCTACATGACTGCTTGCCTGAATATGTCCCAAACCGCCCGCTAAGGTCTTCTACTGCTGGCCTGCTCGCTTTGCCTAAAAAAATGGCAACTAAAAAATACGGGGAAGCAGCTTTTTGCTTCTACGGGCCATCGGCATGGAACAAGCTCCCTCTGTACCTTCGTCAGGCAGCCTCTGTAGACATTTTTAAAGCTCAGCTCAAGACCCACTTCTACAACATTGCCTTTAAGTGATCTTATATTTTGTGTTATTCATGTCCTCACTGTATTGCACTGCTTGTTTTTTAATGTCGTTGCCTTGCTTTTCTTTTATGCTTTGCTTTTATTTTATTCTCCATTGTTCTGTAAAGCACTTTGAGCTGCATTTGATGTCATGAAAGGTGCTATACAAATAAAGTTTTATTATTATTATTATTATAGAGTTCTCATCGGGCCTGAAAATGAAGGCCTACCCTAGCCAAAATGTCTGGGTTTCCGAGGCTAACCCTACCCTAACTCAGGAAAAAGAAAAATGCCACTATATGGCCGCGGCGCCCACAACTGACTAATGTGAACGGACTAATCGCCGAAATAAAGGATTAATATGTAACTCACGTTCCATTTCCAACATTCTAATGGTGTCCAGCGATTTCCAGGGGTGAGTAAACATCTTTGAATCAAAGTAGCAGCGATCCTCTGAAGTGACGCAGCATGTCCAATACTGTCCTCGTTAACAAAGTGCAACTTTTTCATCATTCACCGTTGGCTAACGTTGTGCAACAGTCCAGAACAGAGCTATACAATATTATGACAACTGTCAACTTGGCTATAATCTACTACTAGGCTACTGTAGGCCTACATTAATCATTGCCTCTCAAACACACACACACACACCATGCGTAATGTGCCTTGCCTAACCAAAATAACAGACATACAAACTATCAACATGCCACTCGATTGCGTGTCGACAGCTTGCAGATCTGTTCTTTTGGGAAACACATGAGGCGCGCAGTGCTGGATGGGGAAATTAAATTGCTGTAGGCTACAGGCAGCGCTACGATTTGGAAACCAAATAGCTGTAGCCTACAGTGGACTGTAACATTGCTTGGTCAACTGTGTATGCAGTGAACATTAACATTAGCGCTTTCATAGTTATATAGAGCATTTACCGTGGTGAGGTTGATTAGGTAATTTAGGTTATTCACCCAGCTGGCTTCAACGAGACAGCAGTGTCTCGTTAAGCCATTGCGGATGAATCGATGGGCGTATAGAACATTAAGCATATGGCAAGTTAACTTAAGTTATATACTTTGATGCTGAGTGTGATAGAGTGATATAGATGGGATCCATGGCAGTGATCTAGTTGGACAATTCATTTAGCAAATAATATGTTCTGTGATTCAGATTTAATAGTTAAAAGGAGAACAGAGTCAGAATAGATCAGTGCATCTGTAATCTACTACTTCACACTTGGTGTTGGTAATCGATTGGTCTTGTCTGTAGAGGGAGCAAGTGAGAGAGCGCGGGCTTGTTGTTTCATTCTCATACTGCTGACAGAGAGGAAACACTGTGTCCAGCTTTCTTACTGAGATCTCCCCTTTTACAGGGTACTACATTTTGGGGGCTCGAGCCGGGATGAATGCAACGAGGGCCAGCTGTCTAAGATAGACGTCCCCGATCAACATTCAACCATTTTTCATCTACAACCAACCAGGGTGGAAGATAGTGTGTGGTGGTTCAACAACTGCGTAGAGAGACTTGTATGCAATCTGAGGTTAACCACTGGTGCCAGGAAAGCTGCGTTTACTCTGCAAAGAGAGTCTCCACCACACTGATGTCCACAGGTTCACAAGTTGTGTTGTCGACTCTGCAAGGAGGTCCCACACCACGCCAACATCCATGTGTCAAATAACCGTTGCCGTTCCTGCAAGAAAATTCTACACCGCAGAATCAACGGGCCAAAGAACTGTGTTGCCTATTCTGTGAAGAAAATAATTCTACACCACAGAATCAACGGGCCAAAGAACTGTGTTGCCTATTCTGTGGAGAAAAAAATTATACACCGCAGAATCAACGGGCCAAAGAACTGTGTTGCCTATTCTGTGAAGAAAATAATTCTACACCACAGAATCAACGGGCCAAAGAACTGTGTTGCCTATTCTGTGGGGGAAGAAATTCTACACAAAAGAATCGACGGGCCAAAGGACTGTGTTGCCTGTTCGGTGGAGAGAGGGTTTTGGATCACACTGACATCCACGGGTCAGAGAACAGTGTGGTCTATTCTACAAAGAAAAGGTATTTTATCGCACTGACATTTCCCACAGGCCAGCGACTGAGATGTCTGATTCAGACGCTGACATGGGTTCCTCAGCACTAGAGGAGTTGAAATTAGAAATTGGTGGTGCTCTATATACATTGAGAAGGGGTGCCTTGATTGAAATTTGTGATTTTCTGTCAATTGCTGGTTCAAAGCGTGAAAATGTAAAGGGGAAAGGTCGCCCTGCTCTCATTGCCCATGTCACAGGACATTTGGAGAGGGAAGGTTTACTTGAACTTGAGGACCTGGGTATGGCAGAGTTACTTTGCCTGAAAGATAAAATTACTGAGTTAAAACGGGGTGAACAAATGGAAAAAGAAAAACAGGTGTCCCCTGGTGCAAAAGAGACGGGCTTGGGGCAACAGGTTGTTCAACCCTCAGAAACTGAGAGGTTGCAAAAGGAGCTTGAGATGTTAAAATTAACATTATCATTAGCACTACACGAGAAATCGAACCAGAGAGCCAACAAAATCAGTGGGGGGGAGGATAATGTTGGTAAGGACCTTGCCTCTGTCCCCCAACCGCATGTTTCATTACAGTGGAATAGAGAATACAAAATATCAGGCCAAATTGGCGAACCGGGGCAAAAAGATAAACTCACATTCTCCAGTCTAGCCCACCAAATTGAGCAAGGGATCAACAAGGGATTTCCTGAGATTGAAATAGTTGATGCAGTGATCAGGGCAATTGCACCAGGCTTACAATTACGTAGTTACCTGGAGGGAAAAAGCAACCTCACACTACCTACTTTGAGGAGAATTCTCAGGTCCCATTACCAAGAAAAGGGAGCAACAGAACTGTATAAACAGCTCACGTCAGAGGCCCAAAGTAGTAAGGAAACGCCACAAAACTTCCTTATCCGGGCCCTAGATTTAAGACAAAAAATACTATTCGCTTCACAGGAAGCAGAGTCTGGTCTAAAATATGATCCTGTCCTTGTACAGAGCATGTTTCTCCATACCGTTCTCACAGGTCTGCAAAATGATAGCATTAGAAGCGACCTTCAGCCTTATCTGCAACAAACAACAACTAGTGATGAGCTACTCCTTGAAAAACTAAACATTGCATGTGCAAACGAAACAGAAAGACAGGATAAAAAGAAACTACTTACCCACCAGCGGCCAACCTCTGTGCACACAGTCCAGTCTGATGACACAGATAAAAAAAATAAACCCTCAAACTTAGAATCCACCAACAAAACTCATCCTGATGTACTAAGTCAACTAAAAGAAATGCGTTCCGACATGGCATTATTAAAAAACATAGGCGCTGAGGTTGCACAAATCAAAGAGTCAATCCGCCAGCCTAACTCAGCACAAACACAGTATTTTGCCTCCCCAGTAGCGCAGGAATGCATCCCCCCTCCCCAGTTCCAGTATCCCCCACAACACTACTGGCCTTCCCCAGGACGAAGAGAAGAGAGAGCACAGTATCAGCAAGGGTTCTCACCACAGCAATACCCGACCCAGAATCGTGCTCGTCAGAACAGATGTGTTGGCTGCCAGCAAAGTGGAAATGAATATTGCACCCACTGTTACAGATGCGGTAGTAGCGAACATTTCATCGCAGGCTGCAGAGTGAGAGGAACCAGACAAGACAAAGAGGGTCCTTTAAACGGGTGAGGGTTGCCCCCACGGGACTGGGAGTAACCAGCAACAGTATAATGTCCCAACCACATTGCTCAAACTGTGGTGCCCCTGGGAGAGACCAAAGGCTTATGAGATGTGCAACATGTAAAAATGACACTTACTGTTCAAAAACATGTCAAGTGGAGCATTGGCCAAGACATAGAAAACGGTGCAACCAGTACTCTCACCCAAAAGTAAAAGCTGTCTACACAGAAAAAGAGGACAGCCGTCCTCGTCTTGTTGGGCTGGTCGGAAAACGCTGTATAGTTGAATGCTACATACAAGGTCTTAAAACCAGAGCATTATGGGATACAGGCTCCCAAGTTTGTATTGTTGATGAAGAGTGGAAAAACACAAATTTGCCACAGGCACAGTTAAGAGATGTGTCTGAACTACTGGATGCCCCTGGGGATTTGAAGATCACAGCCGCTAATGGAGGGAGAATGCCATATAAGGGTTTCATTGAGGTCACTTTTGGATTAGCTGCAGAGGGAACTGACCCCACGAAACTTGTTGTCCCCATGCTAGTGATGGAAGGCGGATGTCTTTCACAGCCCATCCTAGGCTTTAATGTCATTGAGGAAATTGTCAAAACCAGCACTACAGAACAACTTGATACTATGAAGAGAGAACACTTGCATGAGACATTGAGAACAGCGTTCCCAAGTCTTGAGAGAGAGAATGTCACGGCATTCATTGATCTGGTTACTGCAGAACAGTCATGTGACTATGTTGTGAGGACAACAAAAGAAAAAGTAACTGTCCCAAAACACACCTCTGTTCAGATTGACTGTAAAGCACAGACATGGCCATTGAAGAAGGCTACCACACTAGTATTTGAGCCTGACATAAATCCTCAGTGGGCTGAAGGCCTAGAGTTTTGTGAGACTTTGGTAACCCTCAGAAGTGGGGCCCCACCTTACATTGTCCTTGATGTCCAAAACCCCACTGATCATGATATTGAGTTGTCAGGGAGAACTGTTGTGGGCACCTTACAGCAGGTGCAGGCTGTGTATCCAGCTACTGTTTTAGAGAAGCCCAAACACCGACCCCCAGTGTCAGTGAGTCAAGTGAATGCAGAGGGTGAGCTGGTTACTGACACTCAATGGAGTCCACCAATTGACCTCAGCCACTTGGATGAGCCCGAACGAGAAATAGTAAAGAATATGCTTCATGAAGAACGTTCATCTTTCTCTGAATCAGACAATGACATTGGATGTGTCGAGAAATTGAAGTTGAGCATATCATTGAAAGATATGGAGCCTGTAGCGCGTACTTACCTGTCGGTGCCGAAGCCATTATATAAAGAGATGAAAGACTACCTGCACAATCTGATTGCACAAGGGTGGGTGAAGAAATCCAACTCACCTTATGCCTCACCGGTTGTCTGCGTAAGAAAAAAGGATGGCAGCCTACGCCTTTGCATAGACTACAGGGAACTAAACAAAAAGACCCACCCTGATAGACAACCCATTCCACGAGTGCAGGACATCCTTGACAGTCTTGGTGGCAACTCGTGGTTTTCATTACTAGACCAAGGAAAGGCCTACCATCAGGGCTTTGTGGATGAAGACAGTAGACAGTTGACTGCATTTGTGACTCCATGGGGTCTGTATGAATGGGTAAGGATCCCATTCGGGTTGATGAATGCGCCCGCAGTCTTCCAGCGCTGTATGGAGGAGTGTTTGGAAGACGTACGAGACAACATTTGCATTCCATATTTGGATGACACACTTGTGTACAGTCAGTCATTTGAGGATCATGTAAATCATGTCAGGAGAGTGCTTCGGCTGTTGAGGAAATATGGGATCAAACTAAAACCGAGCAAGTGTGAGTTGTTTAAACGAGAGGTGCGCTATCTGGGAAGAGTCGTTTCGTCCGAAGGTAGTAAAGTCGATCCAGCTGACACTATTGCTGTGCGAGCCTTGAAAGATAAGAGACCGAGCAACGTAGGAGAGCTACGAACTGTCATGGGACTATTAAGCTACTACAGACAATACATAAAGGACTTTTCCCGTATCGCTGGGCCACTTTATGACTTGCTGAAAGCAACGGAAGACAACAATGTGCCACAACTTAAGACAAACACCAGGCGGGTGACGAGGAAGAGTAAAGGAGTGCCGTCAAACAAACCAATTGTCTGGATTGAAAAACATCAAGCCATATTGGAGCGGCTAATAGATTGTCTGGTTGAGCCACCAATCCTCGCATTCCCAGACTTCTCGCAGCCATTTGTCCTCCATACTGATGCGTCAAATCAAGGTCTCGGGGCAGTTCTATACCAACAACAAGAAGGTAAACTCAGAGTGATAGCCTACGGTTCCCGGACACTGAACACAGCTGAACGAAATTATCATTTACACTCAGGAAAGTTGGAATTCCTAGCCTTGAAGTGGGCAATCACAGAAAAATTTAGGGATTACCTGTATTATGCACCGACTTTCACTGTGTTCACGGATAATAATCCACTCACTTATGTCCTGTCAAGTGCCAAGCTCAATGCAACTGGATATAGATGGGTAGCGGAGCTCGCTGACTTTCATTTCACCATCCGATATCGTCCAGGGAAAGAAAATGTGGATGCCGACAGCCTGTCGAGAATGCCTGTGAATATTGAGAAGGTGATGGAACAGTGTACAGAAGAGTTGGCATCAGATTGTGTGGCAGCAACAAAGCAAGCTGTTGAAATGCAAGACTCCAGCTCGCCGTGGGTCTGCTCGATACTTACCGATCTTCAATGTACGGCATTGAGTGAAGATACACACAGACCGCTCTCGATTAAAAAGATTCAGCAAGCACAACAAGATGATGAAAGTATTGGTCTAATAATGCAGTGCAAATTGAGGGACAGCAAGCCCCCAGGACATGTAATTAATGCCCTCAGTAAGCCAAGCAAGTGTCTACTGCGTGAATGGGAAAGACTTCATATTGATGAACATGGCATTCTCCGCAGGAAAACATCAAACAAAACGCAGCTTGTACTACCTGAGAGGTATAAGGCCACTGTACTGAAGGAGTTGCATGATGACATGGGCCATCAAGGCATTGATCGAACAACATCACTGATCAGGGACAGATTCTTTTGGCCCTACATGCAAAAGGAAATTGAACATTATGTGGCTAGAACTTGAAGCCTTGAAGCCTGAAGCAAAAGAGGCCATGCAGAGAAACACGGGCACCTCTTACCAATATTGTCACCACGCAGCCATTTGAACTTGTGTCGATCGATTTCCTCCACTTGGACAAATGTAAAGGCGGCTACGAATATATATTGGTGATCGTTGATCACTTTACTCGTTTTGCACAGGCTTATGCCACCACCAACAAGTCTGCCAAAACAGTTGCTGAGCGAATATTCAACGATTATGCCCTGAAGTTCGGCATGCCAGCACGGATCCACCATGATCAAGGAGGCGAATTTGAGAATCAGCTTTTCGCACAACTGAAAAGGAACTGTGGCGTAGCAGGATCGCGAACGACACCCTATCACCCGCAGGGAAACGGGCAAGTCGAACGCTTTAACCGGACATTGCTGCAAATGCTAAAGACACTTACCGATAAGCAGAAAACCAACTGGAAAGAATCCCTGAACAAGTTGATCTATGCATATAACTGCACACGATGCGATGTTACAGGTTTCTCCCCTTTTTACCTTCTATTTGGAAGGTCCCCAAGGTTACCCATTGACCTTCTGTTTGGTCTTACCTCTGAAAAAGGAAAAGCAGACCACCGTGCATACATGGAGAAATGGAAGAGAGAAATGCAGGAAGCATATGAAATAGTGCAAGAGAATGCAAAGACGTCAACAGACAGAAGTAAACGACACTATGATGAAAAAGTGAGGAGCTCATTGTTGCATCCTGGTGACCGTGTCCTGGTCAGAAATCTGACACCAAGAGGAGGCACTGGAAAGCTTCGCAATCATTGGGAAGACCACATCTATGTGGTGGTCCGCCAGGTTGGAAAAGACATCCCGGTCTACGAAGTTAAGCCTGAGCATGGACAAGGAAGATTGAGAGTCTTGCACCGCAACTTGTTGCTACCATGTGACCACTTACCGTTGGAAGTCCAGCCAAAAGCAGCACCTATGGAAAAGGAAAGAAGGACAAGAACAGTCTCAGAAAACACGAGCCAGGAAGAGGAATGTGACAATGATGAATGGGGTTTTTATTATGAGCCGGTGGTGCAGCGTCAAGTACCCAATGCAGAAAGTGCTATTGAGCGTGATGACATTGACTCACAAGAGGACAGTGAACAAGAAACACCTGTTGGGAGTGCTGACGACCCAATAGTTGAAGAAAGGCCTGTAACGAACACGGAGGAGTCTGAGACACAGGATGACTATGTACAACCAGTGGAAGAAGCCCAGTATGGAAACCCCATAGGCCTATCCCCATGTCCAAGTTCAAGCGAAGATGAGGGAGAACGAGTGCATGGCAGGCCGAGTAGGGAAAGACACGCCCCTAAAACCTTTACTCATGACCAACTAGGCACCCCATCATGCTATAGTGCAGCACATGCCAATGGAGTGTTTTATCAGTATCAGCCCCAATATAGAGAAATGCAACCCATGCCAATATGGCCGAACCCATTCCAGGTTTACCAACCCTTCTTTCTGCAGGGATACTAGACATAAAATAGGGTTTGGACTGAATATGAGAAACTGATACCAGGTTGAGAACCTTTGGTTCCTAAATGTGATGTCGGGACGACATCTAATGTTGCAGGGGAGTGTGTGATAGAGTGATATAGCTGGGATCCATGGCAGTGATCTAGTTGGACAATTCATTTAGCAAATAATATGTTCTGTGATTCAGATTTAATAGTTAAAAGGAGAACAGAGTCAGAATAGATCAGTGCATCTGTAATCTACTACTTCACACTTGGTGTTGGTAATCGATTGGTCTTGTCTGTAGAGGGAGCAAGTGAGAGAGCGTGGGCTTGTTGTTTCATTCTCATACTGCTGACAGAGAGGAAACACTGTGTCCAGCTTTCTTACTGAGATCTCCCCTTTTACAGGTATAAAATGAGTATTTCTGTTCATGACTGATTACAGTGTTGTTATGATGTGTTGTGTATATCTTGAGTAACTTTGTGACCAAATATAAAGTGTTTTGGAAGTATTATTTTGAGAGTTTGGATCATACAGTATGTGGATTCAGTGCACAATGCAACACAACGTGGCCATGCTACATGCAGTGTACAACGTTGCTAATGTGTGTGTGTGTGTGTGTGTGTGTGTGTGTGTGTGTGTGTGTGTGTGTGTGTGTGTGTGTGTGTGTGTGTGTGTGTGTGTGTGTGTGTGTGTGTGTGTGTGTGTGTGTGTGGGTAACTTGCATGCATTCATGCAGGCAAGAGAAATAAGAGAAAACGATTTTGTGTTTATGTTATTGTGAGAAAAGAGACATGTTATTATGCTAAAAATGGTATTTACCTGCATAGAGAAAGGTTGATATTGCAATGAAACATTGTGACTATGTTATTTCTGAACTAAAAGTGAATAAACCATTCTCATACTGCTGACAGAGAGGAAACACTGTGTCCAGCTTTCTTACTGAGATCTCCCCTTTTACAGGGTACTACAGAGACACCTGACCACTTTTTTTAAAACAATCATATTTTCACTGCCCTTTGTCTTGGATTCATTCTAATCATTTCCATTTTTAGGAAACATCCCAAATGAATGGGAAATATGTAAATTTGACTGATATATCATTTTAGCTCTCCTACAGGGGAGCAAATGTAAAAAGTGTCTCACATTACCCCCGTCTCCCCTACTTACTAAACCTAGACCACTGTGTAACTGTTGCCACTATGAGTAATATAATTAGTTAATTTCTCTAAAGACAAAGTTTATAAGAAGGCTAAAATAAGTTCATAATTAAGAAGTTCATATTCATGTTAAAACATTATTTCATTGCTTTTCTTGTCAAGTTGTAATGCCTTTATTTTGAAGAGTCAAAGTCCTGTTCTGTCTGTGTCTCGTTTGGTCTGCGCATGTCAATTGGTAACACGGATCAAGCCACAAGAAACAGCAGCAAGGTGCAAAGCAGCTCCAGCTTGCACTGGTCACAAAGAGACTGTAAAGTTACAAGAATTAAGAGACTGTCTAACTGATAAGAAAGGGTTATAAGGACCTGAAGATTGCAGAGTATCCCCCCCTTTGTTACGCACGCAGCCAACGAGGTATTTGTTGTTTGTTTTGTCTGTGTTTTGCTACGTGAAATGTTTGCATCTACATGCTGTGTTGATTGTAACGTCCTTGTTTATTGTTTTTATTGTTTAGTTTTCACGGTGATTTGGAGGACCAACAACCTACAAATAAATCAGTTTCAAGGAAACCACTTGTGTCTGTTTGTGCGCGGAGGGAGTTACAGTGAAAACTCGCACTGTTCATCGACGCAGTGGACAACGCACGCTAATTGACAGTCTGCAAGATCAAAGGACCAGGCCAGCTGCACGGAGTGATCGTCAGCAAGCACCGCCAGATGAGCTGTTCAGCACAAGAACAAGAAACCTAACAGAAAAGGGTAAAGAAATGCAAGCGGACAAAATTAAAATTTTGCAACAAAGCTTCAACTACTGCTATAACAAATGGAGATCACAGGCTAAATTGTCTAAGGAGTGGTTATCACAAACGGAGCCTCTGAGTGAGACATTGATTAACGACATCATTTGTGAACTCAAAGGCTTCACTGCACATGTCACAGGTGCTTACGATAACCTGCGTCAAGTCTCAGCTCCAGAGCAGGACATCCGACGAAAGGTTGATCAGTGTGTGGGAAATCTCTAAGTTCATTCTCTTCAGAGCCGCAAGTCGACGGGATGGAAATATTCCAGCAGAGGAGCCAGAATGTCCAGAAGCAGGCTCTATCTTTGACTCAAGTTGTAAATCACTCTCTGTCGCTTCTATCGGGAAAGGCGGCTCAGACCATTCCACTAGGTCTTCTGTAAGAAGACAAGAAGCTGCCGCTGAAGCTGCTGCGAACCAAGCTGTTCTAAAAGTGATAGAAGAACAAGAAAAAGAACAATCGGAATTAGACCACTTGGAGGCAGAAGCTAGAAAGTTTGCCAGAAAGCGAGAGGAAGAGGCAGCTCAAATGAAAGCTCAACTAGAAGAAGAGCATATAGCTCTACAAAGGACTCTGGATGAAAAACGGAGAAAAATAAAGAAATTGGAAACGGTGAAAAATCTTAATGCAGCACAAGCAAGAATGCTGGTGTATGATCAAGGGAGCATCAAAGAAGAACGGAAAGACATATTACTGGAAAATAAGAGAGTAGCAGATAAACAAGTACCTGCTCTCACAAGTCATCAGTCCAGTCATACGTCTCCCGTGCCACAAGCCTCTCATGACAGTACAGCAGAGCTCGTTAAGATGCTGGCAGGCGCTTTAAGTGCCAACAGAATACCAATTCCTGAACCTCCAGTATTCAGTGGGGATCCATTGAAGTACATCGACTGGAAACTATCTTTTGAAATACTGATAGACCAGAAGAACATACAAGAGAAGGAGAAGATATACTACCTACGAAGATACATCGGTGGTCAAGCAAAGAAGGCTCTTGATGGCTACTTCCTGCTCGGAACCGAATCTGCCTATGTTGCAGCATGGGAGATTCTGGAGGAGAGATACGGAAACCCATTCACAATTGCCAAGGCGTACAGAGACCAGCTCCAAGCATGGCCTAAGATTGGGTCGAAGGACAGCTTTGAGCTCAGAGAATTTACAGATTTTCTCCGCAGTTGTGAAGCTGCCATGATCAACAACAAGACATTGCAGATCCTGAATGACTGTAATGAGAACAGGGAAATCCTTTCTAAGTTACCAGATTGGCTAACGGCCGCATGGAATCGGAAGGTTATGGAAATGGAAGAAGAGAGAAATCAATTTCCCTCATTCAGCCACTTTGTCAGATTTCTAACAAGAGAAGCAAGAATTGCCTGCAACCCTGTCACTTCACTGCAGTCATTGAAACAAGGTGAAGCTGACAACCCAAAGTCCCAAAGACAACAAAGTTTTGCAGCAAAGTCACTGAACACAAGCACCAATGAAAAGACTGTCATAAAATGCAGTTTCTGCGAAAAGATGGGACATGAGTTACACCGATGCAGAAAATTCATGGAGAAAGAAATGTCAGAAAGAATCAAGTTTGTTCAAACCGAACGACTTTGCTTTGGTTGTCTCAAGTCTGGGCACCAATCAAAAAGCTGCGACAGTAGGAGTGTTTGTGACACATGCCAAAAGAAGCATCCTACTTGTCTGCATGAGGAGCGAGCCAGGGAAGAACAAAGCACACCTCAAGCTAAGCCAAGTACAAGTCAAGAAGATCAGTCATCACAGTACCAAGAAGCTATTTCAAATAGAGTAATTCTACATGAAGCTAACAGAGAAACAGCTGCAATAATTCCAGTCTGGCTTTCATCTACAACTCAACCAGCACGAGAAATACTTGTATATGCTCTGTTGGATTCTCAAAGTGACACAACCTTTGTACTAAGCGACGTAGCAGAAGCGTTGGAAGCAGACAAAGAACAAGTCAAGCTCAAGCTCTCGACTATGACTGCAAGAAGTACAGTTGTAAGCTCGCAAAGAGTAAGCAATCTAAGAGTCAGAGGCTTTTACTCCAGTAAAATAATCTCTTTACCACCAGTTTACACCCGTGGGTTTATTCCAGCCAACAGAACTCACATACCAACAAGTGAAACTGCAAAAGCTTGGCCTCATCTAGAGCATCTCGAAAATAAGTTACAAACACTGAAGGACTGCAAAGTAGGTCTGCTCATCGGAAGTTGTGTCTGGTAAAGACAACCAGCCTTATGCGCAGCGTACAGACCTTGGGTGGAGTATTGTCGGCCATGGGAATCCCTGTGTAGACAACAGTGATGCCAACAGAATCAGTAGTGAGACAAGTGACACCAGGTTTAGAGCCAGTGCTCCAAGAAGATCTCAAGCCACCTGGCGGAGAATGCAAGGTGGGAGAAATCAAGAAAGAACTCCACAAGGCTCTCGTGTGGAGCACTAAAGCAAAAGAAGATAAAGGTGCGAAAGAAAGAACCAGAAAAAGTGAAATCTTAAAGGAAAGGAAAGAAAATCTCACTAAAGTCAAGAAAGTAGTTGCCAAGACCCAACACAGTAAACTGTGCAAGTTGAATCCATTCCTGGATGAAGAAGGAACACAGGCAAAGCATCCATCAACACCAAAGTACAGTCACAAGGAACCAAGACGAAAGTGGCACAGGAACAGAAGGAACTTGAAGGTCAATGATGTCATCCTTCTAGAAGAGGATCTGGCACCACCCTACAGAGAGAAGATGGCCGGGATCACTGAAGTCTATTCAGGGTCAGATGATAGGGTGAGAAAACGAAAATTGATGATCAGTGACACTACATTTGATGAAAAGAGAAAACCTACAACTAAAAGAGTGTACATTGAAAAGCCTGGATAAAAGGTTGTTACTCTGCTTGAAGCAGAGGAAAGGGTTTAATGTTTTGCTTGACATTTCATTGTAAAAGTGTTAAAGAAATCCCACTTGAAGGTTTGTGAGATTTGGTGGGAGTGTAACTGTTGCCACTATGAGTAATATAATTAGTTAATTTCTCTAAAGACAAAGTTTATAAGAAGGCTAAAATAAGTTCATAATTAAGAAGTTCATATTCATGTTAAAACATTATTTCATTGCTTTTCTTGTCAAGTTGTAATGCCTTTATTTTGAAGAGTCAAAGTCCTGTTCTGTCTGTGTCTCGTTTGGTCTGCGCATGTCAATTGGTAACACGGATCAAGCCACAAGAAACAGCAGCAAGGTGCAAAGCAGCTCCAGCTTGCACTGGTCACAAAGAGACTGTAAAGTTACAAGAATTAAGAGACTGTCTAACTGATAAGAAAGGGTTATAAGGACCTGAAGATTGCAGAGTATCCCCCCCTTTGTTACGCACGCAGCCAACGAGGTATTTGTTGTTTGTTTTGTCTGTGTTTTGCTACGTGAAATGTTTGCATCTACATGCTGTGTTGATTGTAACGTCCTTGTTTATTGTTTTTATTGTTTAGTTTTCACGGTGATTTGGAGGACCAACAACCTACAAATAAATCAGTTTCAAGGAAACCACTTGTGTCTGTTTGTGCGCGGAGGGAGTTACAATGGGTAGGCTATACTTACTAAACCTAGACCACTGGGTAGGCTATACTTACTAAACTAGACCACTGGGTAGGCTATACTTACTAAACCTAGACCACTGCGTAGGCTATACTTACTAAACTAGACCACTGGGTAGGCTATACTTACTAAACTAGACCACTGGGTAGGCTATACTTACTAAACCTAGACCACTGGGTAGGCTATACTTACTAAACCTAGACCACTGGGTAGGCTATACTTACTAAACTAGACCACTGGGTAGGCTATACTTACTAAACCTAGACCACTGCGTGGGCTATACTTACTAAACTAGACCACTGGGTAGGCTATACTTACTAAACTAGACCACTGGGTAGGCTATACTTACTAAACCTAGACCACTGGGTAGGCTATACTTACTAAACCTAGACCACTGGGTAGGCTATACTTACTAAACTAGACCACTGGGTAGGCTATACTTACTAAACCTAGACCACTGGGTAGGCTATACTTACTAAACCTAGACCACTGGGTAGACTATACTTACTAAACCTAGACCACTGGGTAGGCTATACTTACTAAACCTAGACCACTGGGTAGGCTATACTTACTAAACCTAGACCACTGGGTAGGCTATACTTACTAAACCTAGACCACTGGGTAGGCTATACTTACTAAACTAGACCACTGCGTAGGCTATACTTACTAAACTAGACCACTGGGTAGGCTATACTTACTAAACCTAGACCACTGGGTAGGCTATACTTTCTAAACCTAGACCACTGGGTAGGCTATACTTACTAAACCTAGACCACTGGGTAGGCTATACTTACTAAACTAGACCACTGTGTAGGCTATACTTACTAAACTAGACCACTGTGTAGGCTATACTTACTAAACTAGACACTGGGTAGGCTATACTTACTAAACCTAGACCACTGGGTAGGCTATACTTACTAAACTAGACCACTGGGTAGGCTATACTTACTAAACTAGACCACTGGGTAGGCTATACTTACTAAACCTAGACCACTGGGTAGGCTATACTTACTAAACTAGACCACTGGGTAGGCTATACTTACTAAACTAGACCACTGGGTAGGCTATACTTACTAAACCTAGACCACTGGGTAGGCTATACTTACTAAACCTAGACCACTGGGTAGGCTATACTTACTAAACCTAGACCACTGGGTAGGCTATACTTACTAAACTAGACCACTGGGTAGGCTATACTTACTAAACCTAGACCACTGGGTAGGCTATACTTACTAAACTAGACCACTGGGTAGGCTATACTTACTAAACTAGACCACTGGGTAGGCTATACTTACTAAACCTAGACCACTGGGTAGGCTATACTTACTAAACTAGACCACTGGGTAGGCTATACTTACTAAACTAGACCACTGGGTAGGCTATACTGACTAAACCTAGACCACTGGGTAGGCTATACTGACTAAACCTAGACCACTGGGTAGGCTATACTTACTAAACTAGACCACTGGGTAGGCTATACTTACTAAACCTAGACCACTGGGTAGGCTATACTTACTAAACTAGACCACTGGGTAGTTTATACTTACTAAACCTAGACCACTGGGTAGGCTATACTTACTAAACTAGACCACTGGGTAGGCTATACTTACTAAACCTAGACCACTGGGTAGACTATACTTACTAAACCTAGACCACTGGGTAGTTTATACTTACTAAACCTAGACCACTGGGTAGTTTATACTTACTAAACCTAGACCACTGGGTAGGCTATACTTACTAAACTAGACCACTGGGTAGGCTATACTTACTAAACCTAGACCACTGGGTAGACTATACTTACTAAACCTAGACCACTGGGTAGTTTATACTTACTAAACCTAGACCACTGGGTAGGCTATACTTACTAAACTAGACCACTGGGTAGTTTAAACTTACTAAACCTAGACCACTGGGTAGGCTATACTTACTAAACTAGACCACTGGGTAGGCTATACTGACTAAACCTAGACCACTGGGTAGGCTATACTGACTAAACCTAGACCACTGGGTAGGCTATACTTACTAAACCTAGACCACTGGGTAGGCTATACTTACTAAACTAGACCACTGGGTAGGCTATACTTACTAAACCTAGACCACTGGGTAGGCTATACTTACTAAACTAGACCACTGGGTAGGCTATACTTACTAAACTAGACCACTGGGTAGGCTATACTTACTACACTAGACCACTGGGTAGGCTATACTTACTAAACCTAGACCACTGGGTAGGCTATACTTACTAAACCTAGACCACTGGGTAGGCTATACTTACTAAACCTAGACCACTGGGTAGGCTATACTTACTAAACTAGACCACTGGGTAGGCTATACTTACTAAACTAGACCACTGGGTAGGCTATACTTACTAAACCTAGACCACTGGGTAGGATATACTTACTAAACCTAGACCACTGGGTAGGCTATACTTACTAAACTAGACCACTGGGTAGGCTATACTTACTAAACCTAGACCACTGGGTAGGCTATACTTACTAAACCTAGACCACTGGGTAGGCTATACTTACTAAACCTAGACCACTGGGTAGGCTATACTTACTAAACTAGACCACTGGGTAGGCTATACTTACTAAACCTAGACCACTGGGTAGACTATACTTACTAAACCTAGACCACTGGGTAGGCTATACTTACTAAACCTAGACCACTGGGTAGGCTATACTTACTAAACTAGACCACTGGGTAGGCTATACTTACTAAACTGGACCACTGGGTAGGCTATACTTACTAAACCTAGACCACTGGGTAGGATATACTTACTAAACTAGACCACTGGGTAGGCTATACTTACTAAACTAGACCACTGGGTAGGCTATACTTACTAAACTAGACCACTGGGTAGGCTATACTTACTAAACCTAGACCACTGGGTAGGATATACTTACTAAACTAGACCACTGGGTAGGCTATACTTACTAAACTAGACCACTGGGTAGGGTATACTTACTAACCTAGACCACTGGGTAGGCTATACTTACTAAACCTAGACCACTGGGTAGGCTATACTTACTAAACCTAGACCACTGGGTAGGCTATACTTACTAAACCTAGACCACTGGGTAGGCTATACTTACTAAACCTAGACCACTGGGTAGGCTATAGGCTACTTACTAAACCTAGACCACTGGGTAGGCTATACTTACTACACTAGACCACTGGGTAGGCTATACTTACTAAACCTAGACCACTGGGTAGGCTATACTTACTAAACTAGACCATTGGGTAGGCTATACTTACTAAACTAGACCACTGGGTAGTTTATACTTACTAAACCTAGACCACTGGGTAGGCTATACTTACTAAACTAGACCACTGGGTAGGCTATACTTACTAAACCTAGACCACTGGGTAGACTATACTTACTAAACCTAGACCACTGGGTAGTTTATACTTACTAAACCTAGACCACTGGGTAGGCTATACTTACTAAACTAGACCACTGGGTAGTTTATACTTACTAAACCTAGACCACTGGGTAGGCTATACTTACTAAACTAGACCACTGGGTAGGCTATACTGACTAAACCTAGACCACTGGGTAGGCTATACTGACTAAACCTAGACCACTGGGTAGGCTATACTTACTAAACCTAGACCACTGGGTAGGCTATACTTACTAAACTAGACCACTGGGTAGGCTATACTTACTAAACCTAGACCACTGGGTAGGCTATACTTACTAAACTAGACCACTGGGTAGGCTATACTTACTAAACTAGACCACTGGGTAGGCTATACTTACTACACTATACCACTGGGTAGGCTATACTTACTAAACCTAGACCACTGGGTAGGCTATACTTACTAAACCTAGACCACTGGGTAGGCTATACTTACTAAACCTAGACCACTGGGTAGGCTATACTTACTAAACTAGACCACTGGGTAGGCTATACTTACTAAACTAGACCACTGGGTAGGCTATACTTACTAAACCTAGACCACTGGGTAGGATATACTTACTAAACCTAGACCACTGGGTAGGCTATACTTACTAAACTAGACCACTGGGTAGGCTATACTTACTAAACCTAGACCACTGGGTAGGCTATACTTACTAAACCTAGACCACTGGGTAGGCTATACTTACTAAACCTAGACCACTGGGTAGGCTATACTTACTAAACTAGACCACTGGGTAGGCTATACTTACTAAACCTAGACCACTGGGTAGACTATACTTACTAAACCTAGACCACTGGGTAGGCTATACTTACTAAACCTAGACCACTGGGTAGGCTATACTTACTAAACTAGACCACTGGGTAGGCTATACTTACTAAACTGGACCACTGGGTAGGCTATACTTACTAAACCTAGACCACTGGGTAGGATATACTTACTAAACTAGACCACTGGGTAGGCTATACTTACTAAACTAGACCACTGGGTAGGCTATACTTACTAAACTAGACCACTGGGTAGGCTGTACTTACTAAACCTAGACCACTGGGTAGGATATACTTACTAAACTAGACCACTGGGTAGGCTATACTTACTAAACTAGACCACTGGGTAGGCTATACTTACTAGCCTAGACCACTGGGTAGGCTATACTTACTAAACCTAGACCACTGGGTAGGCTATACTTACTAAACCTAGACCACTGGGTAGGCTATACTTACTAAACCTAGACCACTGGGTAGGCTATACTTACTAAACCTAGACCACTGGGTAGGCTATAGGCTACTTACTAAACCTAGACCACTGGGTAGGCTATACTTACTACACTAGACCACTGGGTAGGCTATACTTACTAAACCTAGACCACTGGGTAGGCTATACTTACTAAACTAGACCATTGGGTAGGCTATACTTACTAAACTAGACCACTGGGTAGGCTATACTTACTAAACCTAGACCACTGGGTAGGCTATACTTACTAAACTAGACCACTGGGTAGGCTATACTTACTAAACTAGACCACTGGGTAGACTATACTTACTAAACCTAGACCACTGGGTAGGCTATACTTACTTGGTGCGTCTTGGAAAGTCTGGTGACACGAGGTTGATTATAGGTGTGTCTTCTCTTGAATCTATAGGGGGACGCGTTCTAGCCTCATGCACGCTGTGGCGTCTCGGTCCGGGACCGCGCGCCACGGCATAGCCACCTCGGGGAGAGAGGGAGAGAGACAGGCAGAGCGAAGCGTTGCCAACGGCAACGAGGGCGGGTCCTGGAAGGGAGGTACGTCCCAGCCCGTCTCCTCGTCGGCCTTAATGAGGCACCTGCTGTGCGTCCACACCCAGGCAGGTTAAAAGCCTCTGTCCTGCTCACACTCTCAGAGACTCTCCCGAGAGACAGGCTGGCGTGCGGCAACCGGTAAGACTGAACCAAACATATTCCCTTCCCTACTCGTAGTATACCGTTTATTGAATGGAACTTGATATGATGACAGTATACTAATTGTGTGAATCTCATCTCTCAGGCTCACCGACCCAGTACATATCCGTGAACGCTGGGCTCTGGGAATTAGGCTCATACTGGCTGGGACACTGGAGTGCCCCTAGCCCCCCCCCCCCCCCTTTGATGAATATTGTGGGACCAGCTCCCCAATCCTAAATGCTGAAGAAACCTAAGTTATTATGTGACCATGCTCTGACAACCCAAGAGCCCCTGAGTCAGAACCCCCACCGTTTCCCTAGTGGGCGGACATTTGAGTTATTCTGTGATTCAACAACAAATAAAAGTGCCGTTTGTTCTTGAACTCTGTGTGTTTTTGGTTTGGTGAAACAGTGCCCCCACAACGCGCACATGCACCGTTTCGTTCCGTCCCTGTGCGTGTGCACGGCGTGGTACTGCGTTCTACGAGCACTGCATGACACAACTGATCATAATGCAACACATAATTATAATGTACAGTAACATTCCATAAGGACACATTTTGTATGGCCTGCATGAGGCTCCCTCCTTAACCCATTCTGACCTGAGATCACTTTCTAAAAATGTCTTCTACATCCTGACAGTTTTCATTCTGACCTGAGTTCAGATTCTAAAAATGTCTTCTATGTCAGTCGCTCTTCGATTTTTCAAAAATAGCAGACCTACAAGCTCGTAGCGCGCCACTCGGTGGCGCGCTATGAACTTGTAGTTCTGCTATTTTTCAATAACTAAAGCACGACATGATGCTAACACCAAAATGGGTTAAAATGTATTCAATTCGTTGTGGCCTGGCCAGATCAGTCATGTGACATTGTGTTTTCAACTGAACCTTAATGGTCAGATTCCTAACCTCTGATCCTGGCTAGCAGTAGATGGCAAACCGGAAGTCATTTTAGTGGACGGGAGCAGGACGGTAAACGGAACAGGACGGATGTTAAAATATTAAATCTTTTTACCGTGCCGTCCAGCAGGTTTTGCTGTTTGCCATCTACCGCTTGCCTGATTCCATGACTGTGAATGGTGAATGCATTAGATCAGTGAAGATCACCCATTATTTTGAATTATACATACACAGCGCTCCAGGTCAAACCATGCAGTTGTTTTTCACGAAATGTGGCAATATGGCTATGTCACCCTGCTTAGAGACAAAGACCACGACCATTGGCCAAAGGGTGGCGCTATAGCACTCAATTGAAAAAAACAGGCATAGATCATGAACTGCCAGCTAATGAACCGCCAGTAATAATTACTAGGTAATTACTGTCTATGACATAGGTACTAATTCAGACTCCCTGAGTCCCTGATGTTGGATTCCAGTCATCAGTGGTGGAAAAAGTGCCTATGCATAGCCTACTCAAGTATTCAAAATGAAAAATTGCAAAGTACCTTTTCCTAATAATATCAATGAATCACGGATTTAAAATGTCAAATGTGCAAAAAGCTGATCTACAAGCTCAAAGCGTGTCACACCGCAACACAAGGTTGTAGATATTTTAAGATTTGAAGGCAAATATCTATCTATCTGTGACAGTTACACACCTCCACCACCAGAGGGCGAAAGGCATTAAGGCAACAGTGCCTGGATTATTTTGTTGCGCATGCGCGGAAAACCTTTGACCCTGAAGTGCTTGTTTGCATCACGTGATGCCATCACGTCACGTGACTGCGTCTAGTTTTCCATTACGGCGATGGCCGCTGTTGAAGAAGTCAGACATGTCGTCGTGTCTCTCGGGAATTGTTGATGTTTGTGCCTTTATTACACATTCCATATTACAGTAGGAACAGAAAGCTTGGTCGAAATGTCTCCTAAAGGAGGCGAAAAGCGTCAAATGGAGTCTGTACGGCTGAAGATAAATGAACAGCTAGCGGCGGTGGGAGAGGAGATATTGTTTGTTGTGGACAAACAGCAGCGTGGCGCTGCTGATGTTTGTAGTGTGGAGCTTAGCGTCAGAGTGTTTGTGTTGGAGCGCCTCAGCGCGGTGGGAGAGTTCATGGTCAACCTTTTCCAGAGAGAGATGGAGACACTACAAACTCTGCTGGAGACACAAAACAAACTGCTGGACATTGATTTTGATATGGACATCGAGCTACACACTGCAGGTTAGTAGACTTTGATCAACACCAGCTTATCTTAAGTAGCATTAAGCTATTTATTATGTTCGACAAAAGTCTACTTGAATAATCAAACTGAAAAGGTCAAATTAATAGCTCCAAAATAAATATGAAATAAATTAGTATGCTAGTAAGGTATGAAATAAGGTAAAACACTGTATGCCTTCCCAGCTTCACCAAACATTTTCCATTGTTCTCAAAAGGCATGTCAAAAGAGACCTTAAACAGGCTACCCCACATCCTCCCCCACTGAGCCTTTCAAAAATAAAATACAAGTTACAATTCACTGTTCCAGAATCACTGCAGAGGAGGTTTTACTTTGAAGGGGATACATTATAAAGGAAGTGAAAGGTGCTCACTAAATTGACATGACATAGGCCTACTTAATAATAATAATAATAATAATAATAATAATAATAAACTTTATTTGTATAGCACTTTTCATACATAAATGCAGTTCAAAGTGCTTCACAGGGCAGGACATATAAAAATAAAATACAATAAAACACAAGTAGTTAAAATGATAGAACAATAGCAGAGAACAAAACCGAATATAAGAACATAAAATAAATAAAAACACATAAAAAAATAAAAATAAAAAATAAAACTCAACTAAAAGCAAGGGTGAAGAGGTGAGTCTTGAGTTGAGATTTAAAAATGTCTACAGAGGGTGCGTGTCTGAGCTCGAATGGAAGTTTATTCCAGGCTGTTGGGCCATAGAAGCAAAAAGCTGCCTCACCATACTTTTTTGTGCACATTCTTTTAGGCACTTCAAGTAGGCCAGCATTGGAGGACCTGAGGGGGTGGCTAGGGACATATCTAGGTAGGCAGTCACGGAGGTACGGAGGTGCGAGACCATTGAGGGCTTTATAGACAAGTAACAGAATTTTAAAGTCAATCCTAAAAACAACAGGAAGCCAGTGCAGTGATGCCAAAACTGGAGTAATATGTTCTCTCATCTTAGTTCTAGTTAAGACTCTAGCTGCTGCATTTTGGACAAGTTGTAATCTGTCAGTCGTTTTCTTAAGTTTCTAATTAGAGGTGGGGGCTTCTATTAATCTAAATTATAACGTTGTCTTTTCCAAAACAATATTTGATATACCGGTATATGAAAACGAAAGTGAAAGAGGTGAACAAATAAATAAAACAAAACTGGCTCCAACACTTGTCATGATGCAACTGAAGCCAGTTTTACACAATCGCTACATTTACATGGAAAACGTGTACATAAACATTCAGATTTCAAATATAAAGTCCTCACCACATGTGCCATGGGTATTTGCTGGGACAGCGATTAGCATTGCTGCATCCCGCGTTGTTTAATAAAAAGCATTTGTATCCGAACACCCCGACTACTTTTCTCAAACGGGGTTCGTTTGGGAAATTCACAGTTGCACACCGAGAGCGCACTCGCCTATTTGTCTGTATTGGCATTGCGGTCAGCGTGCCTATATCGAACACACCCAGTGCCACAAAAAAACTGCTCGTATAAAAATGCCTTTTATTACACAACGCGGGATGCAGCAATGCTAACCCCTTTTGGACTGATATTGAATTGAATTTGGCACATACCAAGGTAGGACTGGAAGTACTTTTCAAGTGGTTTGGAGAATAAATTACATTCATTTGAAAAAGCAGGAAGTGGAGATGACAGCAAATGGCTCTAGGCTCTAAGACTTACTGCCCAAATCTGAGATTAGTTGTGCTAAAATAAAAATACACACCAGCTAACTCACGGTGAGTACCATCGGTGAGACCGATGTCGGGCTCTACTCACAACACCGTGCTCTGCGAGGCGTTGTGAAGAGACTTGAGACATTTTTTAAACGATGGTTATCCTGACAAAACGAATAGGAGAATAAATGTCATCTTTCAGTTTGAGTTGCTCTGCTGATGCTACCTTCTCTCTCCTCCTCCTGTCTGTGTGTAAAGAGGTTTCAACTGAATACGGGGAGAGGAGATCCAGTCTGTTCCAGGAGGAACCACAACCTCCACAACATCAGGAGAGGAGATCCAGTCTGGTCCAGGAGGAACCACAGCCTCCACAGATTAAAGAGGAACAGGAAGAGGAGACTGGTGAGTCAACTTTAGCCTCGGAAACCCAGACGTTTTTATTTCCATGGAGAGAAAAAACGTCTGGGGCAGAGTCCACTTCAATTCGGCATAGAGTAGCGCAAACGTTGATCACTCTGCTGATTTCTGATCGTCTGCACCTTTTGTTAAATCGACGCACACACACGCACACCCGTACACACACACACACACACACACACACACACACACACACACACACACACACACACACACACACACCCACTCCTCTCTCTCTCTGTCGCTCTAATTAATTAGTCTCATGTCCAGCAGCTGCGCACAGTTTCTCCCGGCGGATCCTGCCGGGAGCTGCCTATGCCATAGATAGCATAGGTGAGTTCCAGGCTTTCAACTTTGACATTACTACGTAGGAAGATGTGGTGCAATACTCTCTCAGGTAAAACAAATTCATATTGTATTAGTATTATTCTAACAAGACTAAAGGGTCATTCAGCAACGATAAAAATATAGTTTGTTAACTCATGGCCCCCCAAAAGACAGACAGACAGACACACACACAGGATGTTGTTTCTACTTGTGCCGCTACATAAGTAGGGGAGGATGGGGGAAGATGAACCACTTTTTACTTAAGTTGTCCTGGAAGCAAGGCAAAATGAGATGGCAGTCAAATCTAATGATCTACACATATTTCAGGATGTCCTCTATCAATTAAAATGATGAGTAAGCAGCTATGACAAAGGGCCATGAAAATATGACCTTTAAAAAAAAAAAAAAAAAGTGGCTCAATTTGCCCCAGGTAAGGGGTAAGTTGATCCAAAATTTAACCACACGATATTTTAATGTAAAGAGCTTAAACTTGAACAGATAATGTATTCATGTATTGAAAATAATTTAATAACAGTTTTCCCTTTTGCAAATAGTCTTATTTATCTGTTTATTTATTATTTAAACAATATAAAGACAATTAAATAAAGTTTGTTATTCAGAACCTTATAATATTTGCAATATTGTTAATACAATATAGCAAATTTGCAAACATTTGCAAACATCCAAATTAAAGGTCATTCAGTATAATTTGAGTAGCTAATACTTAATACAAAAATATGAATGGTGATTCACATTAAGAAAATTGGCTCAATTTACCCCAAGGAATTGGTTCAACTTGCCCCATGGCCACTTTTTGACAAAACATGGCTAGCTTAATGCTCCAGGATAATGTTTAGCTAAATGATTCACATGGGTTTTATACATTGGTATATCATCAACATGCATGATATATAAGTTTAGACCTGGGTGCTTTTGCTTTAATATAAAAATGATTATTCCAGAAAAGTTTATTTTTTTACTTTGACCAGCAAAAAACACTTTTTTGTGTATAAATGTACTTTCCACTTTGTCCATGTGTCTCTCATCTTCACAGTCAGGTTGAAATGGTGGGTGTGTCCTGATTTTGAGGTCACATGACAACTCATGTGTGTAGTTTTAAAGATACAGGGGGTGGTTCAACTTACCCGACGGTTCATCTTCCCCCATCCTCCCCTATAGCACAATAAGTTTGAACCCATATTCATGTTTAGCTATGAAGATATTTGGCATAAATGGTCAGAGTCACAGGCACGGCGCGTGCAGTGCCTTTTAAATCCATTCTCCGCAGCTGTAAGAAATTGATCATTATCAAACTGAAAGAGAGCATTTCATAATGGCGTATTACATTTTTTTTTATTTAAGTATTCTGTTTACAGAATTACAGTACATTTCAAGCACAACTCAATACAAAAACTGTTAACTGTGAGTGGACGACCCAATAAAAGCATTACACTTGTTTACAACAGGGTCCACCTTGTTCAATTCATCAAACATTTGCAGACGTATAAATATACACTTCTATTTAACAGAACAGGAATTCATCATAAAGGAAGTAAAAAGGGAAATATACAGTGAGGGGGAAAAGGGGTGGTTGGGTGGGGAAGGGTAGATTACATTAATGATGATAAAAAAAAGACTTCCGCCACATTGGTGAAATAATGTCGGGCATCGGCGCCAAGAATGACGGATACATCGGTGAGACCGATGTCGGGCTCTACTCAACACCGTGCTCTGCGAGGCGTTGAGAAGAGACTCGAGACACTCATTTTTTAAACGATGGTTATCCTGACAAAACAAATAGGAGAATAATCTTTGAGTTGACAAAAGCATTTTGAGTTGCTCTGCTGATGCTACCTTCTCTCCCCTCCTCCTGTCTGTGTGTAAAGAGGTTTCATCTGAATATGAGGAGAGGAAATCCAATCTGGTCCAGGAGGAACCACACCCTCCACAGATTAAAGATGAACAGGAAGAGGAGACTGGTGAGTCAACTACGTAGGAAGATGTGGTGCGATACTCTCTCAGGCATTTACCATTTCCGCAAAACCTTTAACATGAACGTGTGCCAGGACAAAAATCATGTTGGGTCGGGAGCTGTCGTACGCTTTGTCCTCACCTGTTTTTCTGTCGTACACAAGCGGAGCAGCATTGTCTGAACTGCTGACATGCTGTCACAGGCATCTAAGCATATGTATTCACTCCTAAAATGTTAAAATAAAACTGTATATATATGCATGTAAAAATAAATAAATGGATAGATTTCCAACTTTACAAGCAATTAATTTACAAGCAATAATTAAAAACAATATAACATGATTACAATGTATTAGTTTGTGCTTAACCCATTTTGGGCGGGAACCCCTTTTGGTGTTAGCATTATGTTATGCTTTAGCTATTGAAAAATAGCAGATCTACAAGCTCACCGAGTGGCGAGCTTGTAGATTTGCTATTTTTGACAAATCGAAGAACGACTGACATAGAAACATAGCTTTTTCAGAAAACTGTCAGGATGTAGAAGAGCGTGTTTCATAAGGGCGTATTACATTCTAAAAGACAAGTGTAGGTTACATTAATGATGATAAAAAAAAAACTTTGGCTACATCAGTGAAATAATGTCCGATATCGGGCATTGGCGCCTAAAATGACAGATACATCAATAATAGGCCGTGCGGTAAGCCCCGCCCGCTCGCTCAGCTGCCCTCGATACCGTTGTTAAGCAGGACAAACATCAGCGAACCTCCATTGAGGACCGTGTAAAGTCGGCGTTTTCCGAAGAGGAATAGAAGCATTCACATCAACAACATTCATACTATAATAACGCCATAGTGAAACGTTGCTGTTGGGCGTCCTGCAACAGTGCTTAATAAGTACCCAGAACGTTTGGGGCATTTCTTTGTATTCCTTTTCCCGTGGGTGCGCACATGTCAATGTTTACATTCTGGAGGTGGAGGACGCGGCGGTCACTCATTCACCCTCCCTGCTACTGAATCATAATATTAACGTCAACTTTTACTAAACAATGTTTAAATCAATCGTCTAATAAACAACTAACAACTTACCTTGGAGCAAATGGTGTGCTTTGTAACTTTCTAATCTCCACGCTCAGTTGCTTGTGTTGGTCGGACGGCAGCCACAGGCTCCAGCCTCCAGTCACGTTCCCTCCCACTGCGGTTCAGAAAAAGAACGCTGCTTACCATTTTCTGCACATTGTATCCAAAAAGTGAAGGTCCGCTAATGGTCTAAACTATTTTGAATTTAGGAACGGCAAAGAAAATAGTTTAGACCATTAGCGGACCTTCACTTTTTGGATGCAGAAGGGGGTAAGCAGCGTTCTTTTTTTTCTGAACCGCAGTGGGAGTGGACGTGACTGGAGCCTGTGGTTGAAGACAGTTAAGTGGCTGCCGTCCAACACAAGCAACTAGAAAGTTACAAAGCACACCATTTGCTCCAAGGTAAGTTGTTTGTTGTTTATTAGACGATTGATTTAACCATTGTTTAGTAAAGGTTGGTGTTAATACTAGTATGATAGTAGCAGGGAGGGTAGCCTGACCCAAACAGAGACATTTCTAGTCTAGAGGGGCGGGTCGCGCCTCAGAAATGCGCGCACCCTGATTGGATCTCATCGATCTGTCCGTCACCCCCGGCCCCTCCTCTCCCCCCTAGTGCAGCGCTACGTCACATCATTTAGAGCGACGCCCACCCGGAAGGGTTGACTCCCACTTTTAGACTGGTTCAGCCCACGGCTTTTTCCAGGCTTTCATCTTTCGCGCAGACGAAATGAAAGCCTGGTATCGAGGCTACAGGGAGGGTGAACGAGTGACGCCACCGCCGCTTCCTCCTCTAGAATGTAAACATTGTGCGCACCCACGGGAAAGGAATTAAAAGAAAATGCCCCAAACGTTCTGGGTACTTATTAAGCACTGTTGCAGGACGGCAACAGCAACGTTTCACCATGGCGTTATTATAGTACGAATGTTGTTGATGTGAATGCTTCTATTCCTCTTCGGAAAAACGCCGACATAACACGGTCCTCAATGGAGGTTTGCTGATGTTTGTCCTGCTTAACAACGGTATCGAGGGCAGCTGAGCGAGTGGGCGGGGCTTACCGCACGGTCTATTGAAAACAATATAACATGTTTACAATGTATTAGTTTGTGCTTAATCAAACAGTGCTTTACTGGCCTTGTTATGCGAGCGCACTGGTGAGATGATTTGGGAGCGCATGAGTGTGACATCAGAAGCCTATATAATCACCTATAATATATATATTATAAAACTAATATTTAGGCATAAATGCACTGCACGCCTTTATTTCCAAGTGACAATGACAAGCATACAGCTTGCCTATTTGCAATTGTAGGCTATAGGTGTAAACTAAGGGCTTAATCATTCACCATTTAAATAAGTGCTTTGACCGTTCAGATAAAAGCGGGAGTCGGGAGGTCGGGACAGTGGCGTGCGTCGCCAGCACATCCCAGCACACATGCAAGCCTTCATCCATATGTTTATGATTCGTTCATCAATGATCAAATCACTCCATAAACGTTGATTATGACTGCCTTGACGACATTGTAGTAGCCTATCTCATGCAGGCGTCACTCACCCACAACACTTATCACAGCAGTGTGCAGTCTCACTGATCGCCTTCGCCGTGCACTGCGCACGAATGGGTAAAATTAATATAGGCCTATCCTACAAACGTATTCCATTCATGGCGATGCGATGTGTCATGTAGCCTTGAGGTGCGTGCGTGCGTGCATGTGTGCGTGGACATCACAGCAAGGCAACGAAATTAAGGAAGGATCAGTTGCTTGCGATCACTTTATAAATGCCGTGGCGACGTGAGTGTAGGCCTACTACAAAACCAACAATCTATTTTGGGGCAGATTTTACACTCACAACGCCTTGCTCTGTGAAGCGTTGTGAAGTGAATCGAGACACTTCTTTTTTGAAACGAGGGTTATCCTGACAAAACAAATAGGAGAATGAATGTCATCTTTGAGTTGCTCTGCTGATGCTACCTTCTCTCCCCTCCTCCTGTCTGTGTGTAAAGAGGTTTCATCTGAATATGAGGAGATGAGATCCAGTCTGGTCCAGGAGGAACCACACCCTCCACAGATTAAAGAGGAACATCAGGAGAGGAGATCCAGTCTGGTCCAGGAGGAACCACAACCTCCACAGATTAAAGAGGAAGAGGAGACTGGTGAGTCAACTTTGACATTACTACGTAGGAAGATGTGGTGCAAAACTCTCTCAGGTAAAACACAATGATGTTTTTATTAGTATCATTCTAACAAGACTAAAGGGCCATTCAAGCACAGCTTATGTGCCTCCCACAGACAGACACACACACACACACACACACACACACACACACACACACACACACACACACACACACACACACACACACACACACACATTTGGCATAATTGCTAAGGTATGAAATCGTCCCCATTTCGATAACTAAACACTAAGTTTAGTTCCCAGAAATAACTTCTGATGTCTGTCTGTGATTCACCCTATAAAAGCCATTCCTTTTAAAGGGGGGATGACACGGCCCTCGGGAGGTAATGAGGCTATTAAAATTAGCATCTTGGATTATGACGTCAGATCGGGATCGCACAATTTGACCAATGAAATTGATCTTTTATCTGGGCTAAGGGCAGAGCGCCTCTGGGCTCTGCGAGTTAGCATTCCTGGTGGCTATCAACTCATGCTAGTGGTTTTGGTGTCAGACTTAGCTTCATAATTGTTGAAAGTGTCAACCAAAAAAAATCTTCGTTACAATGACATTTAGTTGACGTGTACGTTTTAGGGTAAACTGTTGCATAATCGCAATTTCGCGTGACGAGTTCCATGCCCCGGCAGAGAGCTGGGATGCAGCTCTCTGTAACCCCGCTAACATGGCCTCAAATTCAGCCTTGTGCAGAGCCCTGTTCACAGGTTCACTGCCTGTCTATAGCAGCACTGCACCGGGCTAAAATGCATATCCGTCTTCAAATATCTTATGTCCCACAGCATTGTTCAAGTGAACTGTGTGTTTATGCTTGTTCATGTTCACAGTAATAATCAATATCGCTATGATGATTTATCGCCGCGTCACTCGAGTCCCGTCCCGTGGCCGGGCCATCCAGTCCTCTGTCCCCGCCGTCACAGTGCCTCTACCCGGGGCAGTAACCTGACCGCGCTCTCTCTCTCTCTCTCTCTCTCTCTCTCTCTCTCTCTCTCTCTCTCTCTCTCTCACACACACACACTGCGTCTTGCATCAGCGCGCATACGGAGTGCCTTACGCACCGCAATTATCTCCCTCCGTATCTCTCTCTCTCTCTCTCTCTCTAATAATAATAAAGCGCGACAACTTGTGAAGATTAGATATATTCGAAGAAACTAGCATTTAGGAACCACTGGAAAAAATAACAAGTATCCGTGCGCAACTTGGAGCTCTCCAATAGCCACATAACATTCAGAAGGCATGTGATGTCTTCGTCACCACCAGATGAAACTTTCATCTCATTAATCATTGACATTTAGGCTATAATGATCAACTTGTATGGGTGATCATTTTATGTATATATAATATTATATTAACTCAAGGTAATTAATGCTACAGCTCTGAATATAAATGTCGGAACTGGTGTAAAATGGAGAATAAGCCTGTTTCAGTGTTGCGCACTGAAAACAGAACAGGTATGCTCGCCCCTTTTCCAACTCACCCCGACGAAAATTGAAGAACGGTCGCCCTGGAATTTCGAAAAGTGAAGACGGCTTGCCCCAAAGCCATAAATAGCTCGCCCCCAAAGTGTGGTTATCTCGCCCCACAGCGTGGATATCTCACCCCAAAGCACGGATATCTCGCCCCATGTTTATTTCATGTTTATTTTACCTTATTTCTCATATTAGAACCTTTAGAATCAATGTTATTTGTCAAAGGAGAACATTTAGAACCAGTTTGTTGTTGTTGGTCAAATGAAAATGATGCATGGTACCCAGGGGGCAAACCACCCTTTTTTTAGGAAAACTTTATTTGCCATGACCTCAAAGGTTGTCCACCAGAAATAATATCTTTGACCCCATAGGATCACAACCTATATGGACAACCCGGTCAATTTGTTTGCTGGAAATCCAATATGGCCGCCCCAATATTAGCCCCTATTAGTTATAATGGGGGGTGAATAGGGCGAGAGAGAGAGAGAGAGGTTACTTGAGCCGGCAACAAGGACTCGAGTGACGCGGCGATAAATCATCATAGCGATATTGATTATTACAATGAACAAGCATAAACACACAGTTCACTTGAACAATGCTGTGGTACATAAGATATTTGAAGACGGATATGCATTTTAGCCCGGTGCAGTGCTGCTATAAGCCAGATCCAAGAAGCTTGCTACACAAATTTGTTTCACAGCTTATTGGGATCTGGGATCGCGGAAGCAAATTCGATGACGGGGCTGTTCCTTTTTTTCAAGATACTTGGTAGATGATTGGATGGGACCGTCTGTCTATCACCGTGTGGGCGTGCAAACACAACCAATCATATTGACGTGTCTATATAGCTTCACGTCCGGTTTCGCACATATCCCGCCCTTAGCTCACGCTGATTGGTCCGGTACGGAACGGATTTTTGTCAGCTCAACTGCCTCAGAGATCCCAGATGAGTGCTGTGTTGGGGAACATGGTTACCCAATACCGCCCTCATCTGGCAGCGTCAGGTTAGTGCTGCTATAGACAGGCAGTGAACCTGTGAACAGGGCTCTGCACAAGGCTGAATTTGAGGCCATGTTAGCGGGGTTACAGAGAGCTGCATCCCAGCTCTCTGCCGGGGCATGGAACTCGTCACGCGAAATTGCGATTATGCAACAGTTTACCCTAAAACGTACACGTCAACTCAATGTCATTGTAACGAAGATTTTCCAGCGAAAATATATATTTTTTATGATACTTTCACCTAGTATGACGCAAAAAGTTACCTCAAAACTAGTAGCCTTTAGTGCGCTAGCCACTCAGCTTGCCTAGATGCTAGGTCACATCAGAGCCTGAGATATAGTCACGTGCCGTTTGAAACCGTTTTCATTCAGACCACGTGATGTACCTTATCAGCAATGTTAATCTCGGGCCGTGACATTCCCCCTTTAAGCAGTGCAGCCAACGTGTTTGTGTATCTGTGTGTGTGCGCGCGCACGTCTTTACAGATCTTATATTTTGAACCAGGTGATGTATGTGTGTCCATCATAATATGTCTGTCTGTCAGTCTGTCTCTGTCAAACAAGTGCTTGATAAAATATATTTTACATTGTCAAAGCACAATATTACGTGCATGTGTAACCATTTATTGCACGAGACATGGTACGTGCACCACTGCACAAAAGGATTAAGTCATCTGTCCAGGAAGGTTCAACTAAAGGGTGTTATTTTAACACATGGAGTGTAGTGATGTCAGTAACGGATAGTTTCCCAGCCGGTTAGCCGACAGGATTAACCGGGTCATTAACGGATAGTGGTTGATTTTTTTCTTTTTTTGAATAGGCTACCCCAAATGTAATATGCATGTATAGGCTACATAATTAAAGTTGGTAGACGAATGGTATACATTTATTTATGCTCCTTTTTTAAAAGACAAACAAAAAAGCAACATTTAACAATATAAATGAATTGTTGTAGGCTTAATCATCAATAAACAACGCATCGCATCTGCATGATGAATGCATCTGCGCGTCTACAGTACAGAGGTCCGCCGGTTCTAGTCCAAAACATAAATAAATCCAGTCCAGATCTGAGCAACCTATACCTATAAAGCCACTGGACGCATGGGTTAAGCCTTTTTTTTATTATTAAGGAAGATCAGCATGCATGTCACCGTGTTCTGTTTGTTGACTTTTCGCTGACGAGAAAACCCTCAAACATCGATAGCACATGGCTAACTTGATAGCCGTAGGTTGAGGAGGAAGCGGCAGCGGCTGTAAACGTTCTCCCTCCAGGCCAAATCGCCAGGTGCTAGCACCTGATGAAGCTCACGGCAAAACGCTGGTTGTCCGTCTCTGTTCCCTGGAGTGTGCAGTCCCTTCCTTGGAAGGTTCTCTCTCTCTCTCTCTCTCTCTCTCTCTCTCTCTCTCTCTCTCTCTCTCTCTCTCTCTCTCTCTCTCTCTCTCTCTCTCTCTCTCTCTCTCTCTCTCTCTCTCTCTATATATATATATATATCAGTCTCTCACACACACACACACACACACTTACTGAATTGTTTCTACTGGTGATTTCCACAGAGCACCACAGGGAGAGGTCTCCCGTATCTATAGAGATGGCCTCCAAAAGACATTCAACGGTGTCAGAGGAACAGCCAGAGGTGGACCAGAGACGTGTACAGTTTGATGCGAAGATGCAACCTGTAGTTAAGTTGTACCGTATAGGTATGTGCTGTTTTGTTTACTTACTTACATAACTTATTCTTATCCGTAGTCGGGTTGCGGGGGCAACAGCTCCACCAGAGTGTTCCAGACTTCCCTCTCCAGAGCAACATTAGTGACTTCCTCCTGGGGGATACCGAGACGTTCCAAGGGTCTGGTCTTGGTCTGCCCCGGGGTCTCCTCCCAGTGGGACGTGCCTCGAGGACCTCCCTAGGGAGACGCCCGAGAGGCATCCTACTGTAACTAGATGCCCGAACCACCTAAGCTGGCTCCTTTCCTGGCAAATAAGCAGCGACTCTACTCGAGTCTCTCTCGTGTGACTGAACTTCTCACCCTATCTCTAAGCACATTGAGTTGCACTTGCTGTATGAACTGTGCTATACAAATAAAGTTTTGATTGATTGATTGATTGAAGGGAGATGCCAGCCACCCGTTGAAGAAAACAAATTTTGGCCGCTTGTATTCTTGACCTTATTCTTTCGGTCATGACCCACACTTCATGACCATAGTTGAGAGTAGGAACACTTCATGACCATAGGTGAGAGTAGGAACACTTCATGACCATAGGTGAGAGTAGGAACACTTCATGACCATAGGTGAGAGTAGGAACGAAGATTGCTCGGTAGACAGAAAGCTTTGCCTTCTGGCTCAACTCTCTTTTCGTCACAACAGTGCGGTACAGTGACTGCAATTCCGCCCCTGCCGCTCCGTTTCTCTGGCTGATCTCCTTCTCCGTCCTCCCCTCACTCGTGAACAAGACCCCGAGATAAATGAACACCTTAACCAAACACAAACAAAGTTGATTCAGACAATATAGAGCATCACCAAAACTCGTGCCGTTTAATTATTTTAATAAAAATGTTTACTTCCCGTCGATTTTACTATTTGAAGGCCCGGATCCACGGATTGAGTCTGAGTTTTCTTCCTAATAAAAATGACATTATTAATCCATTATTAATCAGCATGCAATCTTCAGTTCAAACATATTTTCTTTAACGGATGCCCAAAGTTTACCCAACGATCTGGTGTGCGACCATAGGTTAGCAAGAGCACCATCTAGTGTAAAAACAAAACATATTTCACTTTCAAAATAATTGTGTTATTTTGTAATAACCTTCTGTTGAACACTTGCTACGTATTTGTAAATATATATAAATACAAACAAAAGATGCAAGACAAGTGCATGTCTAATGTACACATTTTTAGTGGCTCAAAAATGTAATTTCAAGCCCTGAAAACTGTTTTTGATTTAGAAATGGAAAAGAAAACTTTCCTCCAACACTACCAAAGCTATAAAACGGGAAACACTGCGTGGGGAAAATGCAAAGTTCAAACATTAAATGTTTTCTCTCTCTTTGTGTCTTTTTTCTAGCCGTCCCGCACCTCCCTGTGTGTAAAGAGGAGGTTTTTACTGAACAACAGGAGAGGAGCTCCAGTCTGGTCCAGGAGGAACCACAACCACCACAGATTAAAGAGGAACAAGAGGAGCTACTTCAAAGACCAACTGAGGCTGATGGGTCAACATTGACATTACTAGCAGTGAAAAGTGAAGATGTTCATGATGATGAAAACGGAGAGACAGAGCCTGTAGCCGGCACCTCAACTCAACACATGAAAACACAAGCTGATGTAGAGGACTGTGGAACATCACAACCAACTAGTGACGACCAGCTCCTCTCTTCACACTGTTCTGAATCTGACACTGAAGACAGTGATGAGTGGCAGGAGCCCAGTGAAGGTCAGTCAACTTTAAACACACTGAAATCACACAAGACAAATGTGGAAGGACAAAGATTGTCTTTGAGCAGCAAGCTGTCGAAGGACCTGAAATCATCAAAACAAACTCACTCCATGAGGAGCCACACAGGGAAGAAACGCTTTAGTTGTACAGAGTGTGGCGAATGTTTTTATAGTAAGAAAAATCTGACGAGACACACAAGGACTCATACAGGGGTAAAACCCTTTACTTGTAACGTGTGTGGTAAAGGCTTTGCTGAGAGTGAACATCTAAAATCACACATGAGGACTCATACAGGGGAAAAGCCCTTTACTTGTAACGTGTGTGGTAAAGGCTTTGCTCGGAGTGAACATCTAAAATCACACATGAGGACTCATACAGGGGAAAAGCCCTTTACTTGTAACGTGTGTGGTAAAGGCTTTGCTCACAGTTTTAATCTAAAATCACACATGAGGACTCATACAGGGGAAAAGCCCTTTACTTGTAACGTGTGTGGTAAAGGCTGTACACAGAGTGGTGATCTAAAATCACACATGAGGACTCATACAGGGGAAAAGCCCTTTACTTGTAACGTGTGTGGTAAAGGCTTTGCTCAGAGTGGTGAACTAAAATCACACATGGGGACTCATACAGGGGAAAAGCCCTTTACTTGTAACGTCTGTGGTAAAGGCTGTACACAAAGTAGTGATCTAAAATCACACATGAGGACTCATACAGGTGAAAAGCCCTTTACTTGTAACGTCTGTGGTAAAGGCTGTACACAAAGTAGTCATCTAAAATCACACATGAGGACTCATACAGGTGAAAAGCCCTTTACTTGTAACGTCTGTGGTAAAGGCTGTACACAAAGTAGTCATCTAAAATCACACATGAAGACTCATACAGGGGAAAAGCCCTTTACTTGTGACGTGTGTGGTAAAGGCTGTACACACAGTGGTGAACTTAAAACACACATGAGGACTCATACAGGGGAAAAGCCCTTTACTTGTAACGTGTGTGGCAAAGTCTTTGCTCAGAATAGTAAACTAAAATCACACATGAGGACTCATACAGGAGAAAAGCCCTTTGCTTGTAACGTCTGTGGCAAAGGCTTTCCTTGGAGTGATCAACTAAAATCACACATGAGGACTCATACAGGGGAAAAGCCCTTTACTTGTAACGTGTGTGGTAAAGGCTGTACACACAGTGGTGAACTTAAAACACACATGAGGACTCATACAGGGGAAAAGCCCTTTACTTGTAACGTGTGTGGTAAAGGCTTTGCTCAGAGTCATCATCTAAAATCACACATGAGGACTCATACAGGGGAAAAGCCCTTTACTTGTAACGTGTGTGGTAAAGGCTTTGCTTCGAGTGTTAATCTAAAATCACACATGAAGACTCATACAGGGGAAAAGCCCATAGATGAATGAGGACTCATACAGGGGGGGGGGGGGGGGGGGGACCCTTTAGTTCCTGTTAGTGGCAAATGCTTGGGTCAAAATGCACATCTGAGGATAATGAGGAGGAATCATACAGGGAAGAAGTGGTTAGTTGTAATAGTAATAAATCCACATTTTCCCCATTTGAGTTGACACATGATATAACATACAATCGAATGATCATTCATTCTATTCCAGGATGACAATGACAAGTGGTAGATATTAAAGTCCTGGAATCACATAATCTGACACTATCAACATGACCACCACAATGTAGTTTCTTAAGTATCTTTTGTATGTAAAACCTGTATACACATGGCACAAAAAGTTGTTGTCTTTGGTAGATTATTTCTCTATTGTAACTCTGTTTAATTATACCGTCGGATGTTTCAGACATTAACCCATCTTGGGGCGTGAACCCCGTTTGGTATTTTAAGCATTATATTATACTTTAGCCATTGAAAAATAGCAGATCTGCAAGCTCATAGCGCAGCACCAGGTGCCGCGCTACGAGCTTGTAGGTCTGCTATTTTGTTTTTAATCGTGAAAATGTGGCGCAAATCTTTGAATATATATTCTTTCAGAGTGAACGTTTTTAACTCAAATCTTTGCTTCTGATCTTTTAGTCGACAAAAACATAGATATAGATATAGACATAGATATATAGACAAAAATATCACACCCATGTGAAGTGAGGGGCGCTAATATATTAAAGTCTAACTCATGTTGATTAGGTGCTGTAATTGTGATGTAAAACAAACAAACAAAATGGTTGCTTGAAAACCAAAGCTGCAACCATTCATGATTATTTTAGGTGTATTTCTTTTTTTATGCTGTGTTCCCTATGTAATGTTATGTAAATGTGTTCCACTGTTTGCCTGTCTGTTTTCGGTTTTGTGTTTCTTGTGAGGACTGCGGATGAAAATTAGCAACTGTGCTATATCCGGTGTATTTACGTCCATTAATATGCATTGTCCTGTCCAAATAAACAACTGAAGTAAAAGTAAAACATTGGGAGTAAAAAATGTTTTGTGAAAAAATGAAGGTTAATTGAGTCAATGCAAATTGCAGTTTAATGAAAATTCTTCTTCTGCCCCTAATACATCCATGCAGAGTCAAGTGTTTATGAAACGTTGCAGTATATGGTGTAGAGGGTCATGCCAAATAACGCTGAAACAAGTCTTGTCCAGAAGCACTTCAAAATGAACCGCTTCAACCCTATGGATGGACAGTGGGCTTGGTTTTATGGACCCACTGAAAAATCTACCATTTATTTCCCATAGAGATTTACAAAAAAGTATTTTAAGCCTATAGAATCCAAGCATTTAAGGTCCTGGTGAATCACGACCATATATATAACACCTATGATTCTGAAAAACCTTTCCATTGTGAACAATGTGACAAGAGCTTCTCCCAGATGCTACGCTGACAAGACACCAGCGTCTACACACCGGAGAAAGACCTTATTGCTGTAAACAGTGTTACAAGAGTTTCATTGATATAGGTTGTTTGCGGACACACCTGCGTATCCACACTGGAGAAAAACCTTACCACTGCAAACATTGTGACAAGAGTTTCAGTCAGTCAGGTACTCTGCAGGCACACCAGCGTCGTCTCCACTAGTGTTGATTTAGTCGACTAAGACGAAAAATGTTCGTTGACTACCTTTTTTTCACTGATGAAAACTAAATGGAAACTAAAGGAAAAGCTATGATGACTAAAACTAAGACTAAATATACCAATATATTTCCAGTATAAGTCATTTTACAAGTAGTTGCATGCTGAAAATAGACAATCTACAAGCTCAAGCGCGACGCGTTGTGGGCTGGTAGATCGGCTATTTTCAAAAACAAAGTGTAAAAAACAATGATTACGACGGCCCGCCAAAATACATTTTGTTTGTCTAAATCAACTAGATTTAGTCGAGTAAAACTAGACTAACACTAAGACATTCCAGGTGACTAAAATGTGACTAAAACTAAATAAACTATTCAAGAGACTGAGTAAAACAAAAACAACACTGTTCTCCACCACACTTGGGGGAAACCTAAGCACCATAAACGGTGTGATCAGAAATGGCTGTCCACAAAAATGCTGTTCATACCGGTCAACGTGATCGAAAATCGCGGGCCGATCACATATATTGCTTGACGCCGTCTCATCGCTGCTTGCAGCTATATTTTCTTCTTCATCTTCTTCTTCTTCTCCTTTAGCCAAAAATAGCAGTTCTGGCTGAACTGGTCGGTTTTCGCGGAACTTGGCATTATGGTATAGAGGGCTATGCCAAACGGTGAAGACATGAAGCCCACGACCCTTGGCCAAAGGGTGGCGCTATAGCACTCAAGTGAAATAAATATATATATATATATATAAAAAAGGAATGGCTCATGAACCTGACAGTCAGCGGACTCCCTCTTTACTAAGCGTTTCCACCATGTAGGTTCCGCCTCACGTAGAACATACACGCCCATTTAATCTAACGTGATGATGTAGATAATCTTATTCTGGCAAGCAAGCCCCTGTCCGATGGATCCACTGGTTAATAAAGTAGCAATCTGTAGGATATCCTTTTCTCACGTATAATAAGAACGTTAATTTATTCATTTAAGTTCAAGACTAAAGGCTAATGATACTTGGCAAAAGCCATTTTTATTGAACAATTGTTCACTCACTCACCTTTGCAGATGTAGTGTAGCAAGGATGGGCTGAAGGATGGGCTGAAGCCTATGCACGTGCCTGATAAAAATAATATTATGAGATGTGTAGTCGGTTTTCGTGAAACTTGGCAATGGTAGACAGGTATGTGAAACGGTGAGAACGCAAAGCCCACGGCCATTGGCCAAAGGGTGGCGCTATAGCACTCAATCGAAAATGCAAACTTTGAACAGGTATAGCTCCGTTTGACCGTCAACAATAAAACTTGGATAGACATATGCGTCTCCTCATGTCGAACAACTTTCGTGTTCTGCCTTTTGACCTCTGACCCTGGCTAGCAGTAGATGGCAAACCGGAAGTCATTTTAGTGGACGGGAGCAGGACGGTAAACGGAACAGGACGGATGTTAAAATATTAAATATTTTCAACGTGCTGTCCAGCAGGTTTTGCTGTTTGCCATCTACCGCTTGCCTGATTCCATGTGAATGCATTAGATCAGTGAAGATCACCCATTATTTTGAATTATACATACACAGCACTCCAGGTCAAACCATGCAGTTGTTTTTCACGAAATGTGGCAATATGGCTGTCACCCTGCTTAGAGACAAAGACCACAACCATTGGCCAAAGGGTGGCGCTATAGCACTCAATTGAAAAACAGGCATGGATCATGAACTGCCAGCTCATGAACCGCCAGTAATAATTACTAGGTAATTACTGTCTATTACATAGGTACCAATTCAGACTCCCTGAGTCCCTGATGTTGGATTCCAGTCATCAGTGGTGGACAAAGTAGCCTACGCATACTCATTTATTCAAAATGACAAATCGCAAAGTACCTTTTCCTATTAATATCAATGAATCACGGATTTAAAATGACAAATGTTCAAAAAGCTGATCTAAAAGCTCAAAGCATGTCACACCGCAACACGAGGTTGTAGATATTTTAAGGCAGTTTCTATCTATCTATCTATCTATCTATCTATCTATCTATCTATCTATCTATCTATCTATCTATCTATCTATCTATCTATCTATCTATCTATCTATCTATCTATCTATCTATCTGTCTGTGACAGTTACACACCTCCACCACCAGAGGGCGAAAGGGCATTAAGGCAACAGTGCCCGGATTATTTTGTTGCGCATGCGTGGAAAACCTTTGACCCGGAAGTGCTTGTTTGCACAACGTAACGTGGCTGCGTCTAGTTTTCCATTACGGCGATGGCCGCTGTTGAAGAAGTCAGACATGTTGTCGTGTCTCTCGGGAATTGTTGATGTTTGTGCCTTTATTACACATTCTATATTACAGTAGGAACAGAAAGCTTGGTGGAAATGTCTCCTAAAGGAGGTGAAAAGCGTCAAATGGAGTCTGTACGACTGAAGATAAATGAACAGCTAGCGGCGGTGGGAGAGGAGATATTGTTTGTTGTGGACAAACAGCAGCGTGGTGCTGCTGATGTTTGTAGTGTGGAGCTTAGCGTCAGAGTGTTTGTGTTGGAGCGCCTCAGCGCGTTGGGAGAGTTCATGGTCAACCTCTTCCAGAGAGAGATGGAGACACTACAAACTCTGCTGGAGACACAAAACAAACTGCTGGACATTGATTTTGATATGGACATCGAGCTACACACTGCAGGTTAGTAGACTCTGAACAACACCAGCTTAGCTTAAGTAGCATTAAGCTATTTATTATGTTCCACAAATGTCTACTTGAATAATCAAACTGAAAATAATCAAATTAATAGCTCCAAAATAAATAAGAAATAAATTAGTATGCTAGTAAGGTATGAAATAAGGTCAAAAACTGTATGCCTTCCCAGCTTCACCAAACATTTTCCATTGTTCTCAAAAGGCATGTCAAGAGACCGTAAACAGGCTAGCCCACTTCCTCCCCCACTGAGCCTTTCAAAATAAAATACAAGTTACAATTCACTGTTCCAGCATCACTGCAGAGGAGGTTTTACTTTGAAGGGGATACATTATAAAGGAAGTGCAAAGGGGCTCACTAAATTGACATGACATAGGCCTACTTAAGTTTCTAATTAGAGGTGGGGGCTTCTATTAATCCAAATTATAACTTTATCTTTTCCAAAACAATATTTGATATACCGGTATATGAAAATGAAAACGAAAGTGAAAGAGGTGAACAAATAAATAAAACAAAACTGGCTCCAACACTTGTCATGACGCAACTGAAGCCAGTTTTACACAATCGCTACATTTACATGGAAAATGTGTACATAAACATTCAGATTTCAAATATAAAGTCCTCACCACATGTGCCATGGGTATTTGCTGGGACAGCGATTAGCATTGCTGCATCCCGCGTTGTTTAATAAAAAGCATTTGTATCCGAGCACCCCGACTACTTTTCTCAAACGGGGTTCGTTTGGGAAATTCACAGTTGCACACCGAGAGCGCTCTCGCCTATTTGTCTGTATTGGCAGTGCGGTCAGTGTGCCTATATCGAACACACCCAGTGCCACAAAAAACAGCTCGGATAAAAATGCCTTCTATTACACAACGCGGGATGCAGCAATGCTAACCCATTTTGGACTGATATTGAATTGAATTTGGCACATAGGCCTACCAGTTAATGGGCAATTATAGGCGATGTAGAAAAAGGAGGCCGTCAATGTCTAGTGGGTCAGTTTTGGCACATGCCAAGGTAGGACTGGAAGTACTTTTCAAGTGGTTTGGAGAATAAATTACATTCATTTGAAAAAGCAGGAAGTGGAGATGACAGCACATGGCTCTAGGCTGGCAGTGTAAGACTTACTGCCCAAATCTGAGATTAGTTGTGCTAAAATAAAAATACACACCAGCTAACTCACGGTGAGTACCATCGGTGAGACCGATGTCGGGCTCTACTCACAACACCTTGCTCTGCGAGGCGTTGTGAAGAGACTCGAGACATCTTTTAAACGATGGTTATGCTGACAAAACGAATAGGAGAATAAATGTCATCTTTCAGTTGACAAAAGCACTTTGAGTTGCTCTGCTGATGCTACCTTCTCTCCCCTCCTCCTGTCTGTGTGTAAAGAGGTTTCATCTGAATATGAGGAGAGGAGATCCAGTCTGTTCCAGGAGGAACCACAACCTCCACAACATCAGGAGAGGAGATCCAGTCTGGTCCAGGAGGAACCACAACCTCCACAACATCAGGAGAGAAGATCCAGTCTGGTCCAGGAGGAACCACATCATCAGGAGAGGAGATCCAGTCTGGTCCAGGAGGAACCACAACATCAGGAGAGGAGATCCAGTCTGGTCCTGGAGGAACCACACCCTCCACAGATTAAAGATGAACAGGAAGAGGAGACTGGTGAGTCAACTTTAGCCTCGGAAACCCAGACTTTTTTATTCCAATGGAGAAAAAAAAGGTCTGGGGCAGAGTTCACTTCAATTCGACATAGAGTAGCGCAAACGTCGATCACTCTCTGCTGATTTCTGATCGTCTGCACCTTTGTTAAGTTGACGCACACACACGCACACCCGTACACACACGCACACACACTCCTCTCTCTCTCTGTCGCTCTAATTAATTAGTCTCATGTCTAGCAGCTGCGCACAGTTTCTCCCGGCGGATCCTGCCGGGAGCTGCCTATGCCATAGATAGCATAGGTGAGTTCCAGGCTAAGTCAACTTTGACATTACTACGTAGGAAGATGTGGTGCAATACTCTCTCAGGTAAAACAAATTCATATTTTATTAGTATTATTCTAACAAGACTAAAGGGTCATTCAGCAACTGTAACGATAAAAATATAGTTTGGTAACTCATGGTCCCCCAAAAGACAGACAGACACACAGCATGTTTGTAGAATTTACAGTACATTTTAAGCACAAACTCAATACAAAGACTGTCAACTGTGAGTGGACGACCCAATTAAGCATTACACTTGTTTACAACAGGGTCCACATTGTTCAATTCATCAAAACATTTAAAGACATACAGACATTTAGAGACATACAAATAGACATTTCTATGTAGCTAAAGTACAGAACAGGAATTCATCATATGGGAAGCAAAAAAGGGAAAAGATACATTATACAGTGAGGGGAAATGGGGGGGGGGGGGGTGGGGGGGATTCAGATTTTACAGAGGCCATTTTCGAATTGCAGCCATCCGTAGGTGCCCTTTGAGAGCGGTTTTGAAGGAGTCAAGGGATTCACATGTCTTAATGACTGTTGGTAGGGCGTTCCACATTTTGGTGGCATAGGAGCGAAAAGAATGTAGTCCCTTGTTTGTGCCGAATCTGGGTTGTACATGGTTTGTTGCACTCCCTCTGGTGTTGTGGGTGTGGACTTCGTTTACATTAAGGAAGTATTTAGACAGGTACTTGGGTATCTTGGTGGTGTATCGAATCTTGTGGACCAGACCCATTGCAAGATGCTGTACTCTGTCGTCGACCCTAAGCCATCCCAGCCTGTCAAAGTGGGCAGGGGTGAGGTGGGTTCGGGGGGTGAGGCCAAGTAGGAGCCTGACCAGTTTGTTTTGGGAGGTCTGGAGCCTTGTTTTAAGGGCCTTTGAGGTGCTGTGGTACCAAGAGGTGGATGCATAGTCAAAGAAACCTTGTACGAGGGCTCCTGTTAAGGTCTTCAAGGTGTTTTTGCTGACCAGTGAGGAGATCCTGTAAAATAAGTAATAAGTATAGCACAATAAGTTTGAACCCATAATCATGTTTAGCTATGAAGATATTTGGCATAAATGGTCAGAGTCACAGGCACGGCGCGTGCAGTGCCTTTTAAATCCATTCTCCGCAGCTGTAAGAAATTGATAATTATCAAACTGAAAGAGCGTGTTTCATAAGGGCGTATTACATTATTTTTTTATTGAAGTATTTATTAACTGTTTACAGAATTACAGTACATTTCAAGCACAACTCAATACAAAAACTGTTAACTGTGAGTGGACGACCCAATAAAAGCATTACACTTGTTTACAAGAGGGTCCACCTTGTTCAATTCATTAAAACATTTGGAGACATACAAATATACACTTCTATTTTTCCAAAGAACAGAACAGGAATTCATCATAAAGGAAGTAAAAAGGGAAATATACAGTGATGGGGAAAAGGGGTGGTTGGGTGGGGAAGGGTAGATTACAATAATGATGATAAAAAAAAAAAAAACTTCGGCCACATCGGTGAAATAATGTCGGGCATATTATATTCTAAAAGACATGTGTAGGTTACATTAATGATAAACGCATCGGTTCCAAGAATGACGGATACTACTCAACACCGTGCTCTGCGAGGCGTTGAGAAGAGACTCGAGACACTAATTTTTTAAACGATGGTTATCCTGACAAAACGAATAGGAGAATAATCTTTGAGTTGACAAAAGCACTTTGAGTTGCTCTGCTGATGCTACCTTCTCTCCCCTCCTCCTGTCTGTGTGTAAAGAGGTTTCATCTGAATATGAGGAGAGGAGATCCAGTCTGGTCCTGGAGGAACCACACCCTCCACAGATTAAAGAGGAACAGGAAGAGGAGACTGGTGAGTCAACTTTGACATTACTACGTAGGAAGATGTGGTGCAATACTCTCTCAGGCATTTACCATTTCCGCAAAATCTTTAACTTGAACGTGTGCCAGGACAAAAAATATTTTGGGTCGGGAGCTGTCGTACGCTTTGTCCTCACCTGTTTTTCTGTCGTACACAAGCGGAGCAGCATTGTCTGAACTGCTGACATGCTGTCACAGGCATCTAAGCATATGTATTCACTCCTAAAATGTTAATATAAAACTGTATATGCATGTAAAAAAAAGATTTCCAACTTTACAAGCAAATAAAATCACGCAATAATTTAAAACAATAAAACATGATTACAATGTATTAGTTTGTGCTTAATCCATTTTGGGCGGAACCCCTTTTGGTGTTAGCATTATGTTATGCTTTAGCTATTGAAAAATAGCAGATCTACAAGCTCTGTAGATCTGCTAACTGCTACTGAGCTTGTAGATCTGCTATTTTTGAAAAATCGACTGACAGAAACATAGCTTTTTCAGAAAACTGTCAGGATGTAGAAGACATTTTTAGAATCTGATCTCAGGTCAAAATGGGTTAATCAAACAGTGCTTTACTGGCCTTCTTATGCGAGGGCACTGGTGAGATGATTTGGGAGCGCATGAGCGTGACATCAGATGCCTATATAATCACTGATATTATAAAAAATTAATGCTGTCAAAGTTAACGCGTTATTAATGCATTAACGCAACACCTTATTAACGGCACTATATTATTTATCGCATTAACGCAACAAAGAAAATCACAGCGATTGGCAGGCGGGATGTTGAGGAATATTGGTTCCTGCAATGCACTCCCTTCCCAGACCCCTTGTTAGCCTGTTAGGATGTTTTAAGTGGAGTAACAGGCAGCCTTCCATTTACATTTCACAAAAGTTTTGCTCGTGTCATATGTTCCAGTCCAAAAATAAACCTTTGCAATTGATCCATCCAGACCTAAAGCAAAACCCCCGCTGTTAATGTTGCATCGCATTGTAAACAGCTGTGCCTCGTTATAGCCACACACGTTTCTAACTTGCGGTCACAGTCGCGATACTTTTCAGTTGTGTGGTACTTTTAAATTGATTTAACTTTAACAGAAAGTTATAATCCAGACAACTTAAGTATCCCCAGTCCCATGATCCCATCTCCCAGTCACGGAGCTGGGACTGACACACAGAGAGACTGCAGCACAGACCGGCAGCTAGCTGCTAGAAGCTAGAGGTGTTGCCAGTATAACTCTATGGCAGAAACAAGCAACCTAGGTCTATACAAAATAAGCCAAAAAGAAGCAACACTGGTCGTTTCTGGCCAGTGTTGCCACATCTGCGGTTTATAAGCGATTTTGGGATTATTTTTGTAGATTGAAAACATATTGGGGTCCTTTGCTCTTGGCATGAAAATGTTTGAGAACCACTGCTCTAAAACAATATTAGACAAAGTTTGAGCCACAAACACATTGCTCTCTCTCTTCTCCTTTTGTATAAATTTAATAGGCCTTTTCATGATTCTGCTTATAGAGAAGATGCCCATGTTAGTTTGTTTTATGGAAACAGTTTGTGTTGAATGTGCCAATTGCACAGAATTATTCAAAAGAGAGAAAATGGCCAAGCCATAAAATAATGCACATTGCACTTGTCTTTGCATACGTAATTTTGCCATTTTCATAATGTGGCCCACATGTTCAGCTATTTGAGTATCCCTGGTTTACTGTGTCAGAAAAGGACACCAAACTCAGTTTGCAAGGTGTGTGATTTCACGACGCTGTGATCGGTATCGGCAGTTACTGCTTCCAGTGATCGGTGATCGGCCCCAAAAAACCTGATCGGAGCATCTCTACAATACACCGTTTTCTTTCAGTTCATCATTGAATTTAAAGCAAAAAAGGTTTTGCGATTAATCGCGCGATTAACTACACAAATCATGCGATTAATCGCGATTACATTTTTTAATCGCCTGACAGCACTATAAAAAAAATATATTTAGGCATAAATGGACTGCACGCCTTTATTTCCAAGTGACAATGACAAGCATACAGCTTGCCTATTTGTAATTGTAGGCTATAGGTGTAAAGGGCTTAATCATTCACCATTTAAATAAGTGCTTTGAAAGTTCAGATAAAAGCGGGAGTCGGGATGTCGGGACCGCGGCGTGCGTCGCCAGCACATCCCAGCACACATGCAAGCCTTCATCCATATGTTTATGATTCGTTCATCAATGATCAAATCACTCCATAAACGTTGATTATGACTGCCTTGACGACATTGTAGTAGCCTATCTCTCATGCAGGCATCACTCACCCACAACACTTATCACAGCAGTGCGCAGTCTCACTGATCGCCTTCACCGTGCACTGCGCACGAATGGGTAAAATTAATATAGGCCTAGCCTACAAACGTATTCCATTCATGACAATGTGTCATGTAGCCTTGAGGTGCGTGCATGCGTGCGTGCATGTGTGCGTGGATATGACAGCAAGGCAACAAAATTAAGGAAGGATCAGCTGCTTGCGATCACTTTATAAATGCCGTGGCGACTTGAGTGTAGGCCTACTACAAAACCAACAATCTATTTTGGGGCAGATTTTACACTCACAACCAGCCGCGTCAACTCCGGGGGTGCAGAAGCGCAGCTGCACCCACTGGCATTCTGTAGAATTAATAGCAGAATATGCACCCACTGTATAGTGACTGACTGTCCTGAATGAAAATGTCACGTAGTCACATACCAGCTTGTGCAGTGTCGGGCGCTGGCCAGATAGGTGTTGGGCCGCCGCCCTGCATGGGCATTCAAATGCTAATAAGGTGGCTTTTGTTCTGCTGCCAGGTAGAGAGTAGCCTATAAATGTCCATACATTACAGTACGGGATTCATTTCCAAGTCCATTTGACTACGAAACTACGATGATGAAGCCCCAAGAAGAGAGTCCAGTCCATCCTACAATTCGGCGCCGCTGCTGCCGCCTCAAAGACCCGGCTGCTCCCACCAGAGCCCGCTGCCACATCGACTCCAGTGCCACTGCCCGGCGCTCCTGCGCCTGCCGCCGCCAAGACCCGTCTCCCAGTCTGGCGGGATCTGGGAGTCCCAGAGGAGCTCGCTGTCGCCACACCGACTCTACAAGTAGCTGCCGAGGCTGACAGCACTAGCAGCGCCAACACAACGGCTCTTTTAAGCTTGCAATCCACAATGGGACAAGCAAGACTCAATCACCTGGTTCTGATAAACTGCCACAGCGACATGGTGCAGGAATTGGACATGGATGCTATAGCAAACGAGTTCATCAGCCGTGCAGCTGTTAGGAGAAACACTTTCCTCGTACGTTAAATGGTACGTCAATAAGCGACCGCCACAAAGCGACTGCTATAGCTGTTTATCATTGATCATGCAGAAATGTTGAAACAAGATGTTGAAACAATTTAATGTTATAGCTGTAATGTAAGGACTCTAGAAACACTTTCCTCGTAAGCGACCGCCACAAAGCGACTGCTTTACTGTTTATCATTGATCATGCTGAAATGTTGAAACAAAAGATACTGAAACAATTTAATGTGTTCGTTGTGAACTGAAACACTGTGTTCATTAGCAAACTGTAAATAAATTACCAACCGAAAAAACTAAACTCGTTTTTTTTCCACCGCTGGGGGGGAAGGGGGGGGGGAGGGCGGGGGGGGCACCCACTGCCGTTATAGGAACGTGACGCGTCTGCTCACAACGCCTTGCTTTGCGAAGCGTTGTGAAGTGAATCGAGACACTTATTTTTTTGAAACGAGGGTTATCCTGACAAAACAAATAGGAGAATAAATGTCATCTTTGAGTTGCTCTGCTGATGCTACCTTCTCTCCCCTCCTGTCTGTGTGTAAAGAGGTTTCATCTGAATATGAGGAGAGGAGATCCAGTCTGGTCCAGGAGGAACCACAACCTCCACAGATTAAAGAGGAACAGGAAGAGGAGACTGGTGAGTCAACTTTGACATTACTACGTAGGAAGATGTGGTGCAATACTCTCTCAGGTAAAACACAATGATGTTTTTATTAGTATTATTCTAACAAGACTAAAGGGCCATTCAAGCACAGCTTATGTGCCTCCCACAGACAGACACACACACACACACACACGCACGCACGCACACACGCACGCACGCACGCACGCACGCACGCACGCACGCGCGCACACACACACATATATTTGGCATAATTGCTAAGGTATGAAATCGTCTCCATTTCGATAACTAAACACTAAGTTTAGTTCCCTGGCTAGAAATAACGTCTGATGTCTGTTATTCACCCTAAAGCCTTTCCTTTTAAGCAGTGCAGCCAACGTGTTTGTGTATCTGTGTGTGTGCGCGCGCACGTCTTTACAGATCTCATATTTTGAACCAGGTGATGTATGTGTGTCCATCATAATATGTCTGTCTGTCAGTCTGTCTCTGTCAAACAAGTGCTTGATAAAATATATTTCACATTGTCAAAGCACAATATTACGTGCATGTGTAACCATTTATTGCACGAGACATGGTACGTGCACCACTGGACAAAAGGATTAAGTCATCTGTCCAGGAAGGTTCAACTAAAGGGTGTTATTTTAACACATGGAGTGTAGGGATGTCGGTAACGGATAGTGTCCCAGCCGGTTAGCCGACAGGATTAACCGGGTCATAAACGGATAGTGGTTCTTTTTTTTATTTTTTAATAGGCTACCCCAAATGTAATATGCATGTATAGGCTACATAATTAAAGTTGGTAGACGAATGGTATACATTTATTTATGCTCCTTTTTTAAAAGACAAACAAAAATGCAACATTTAACAATATAAATTAATTGTTGTAGGCTTAATCATCAATAAACAACGCATCGCATCTGCATGATGCATAATATATATAAATACAAACAAAAGATGCAAGACAAGTAAAACATTTTAGTGGCTCAAAGATGTAATTTCAAGCCCTGAAAACTGTTTTTGATTTAAAAATGGAAAATATGACTTTACTCCAACACTACCAAAGCTATAAAACGGGAAACACTGCGTGGGGAAAATGCAAAGTTCAAACATTAAATGTTTTCTCTCTCTTTGTGTCTTTTTTTTCTAGCCGTCCCGCACCTCCCTGTGTGTAAAGAGGAGGTTTTTACTGAACAACAGGAGAGGAGCTCCAGTCTGGTCCAGGAGGAACCACAACCACCACAGACTAAAGATGAACAAGAGGAGCTATTTCAAAGACCAATGGAGGCTGAAGATGTTCATGATGATGAAAACGGAGAGACAGAGCCTGTAGCCGGCACCTCAACTCAACACATGAAAACACAAGCTGATCTAGAGGACTATGGAACATCACAACCAACTAGTGATGACCAGCTCCTCTCTTCACACTGTTCTGAATCTGACACTGAAGACAGTGATGAGTGGCAGGAGCCCAGTGAAGGTCAGTCAACTTTAAACACACTGAAATCACACAAGACAAATGTGGAAGGGCAAAGATTGTCTTTGAGCAGCAAGCTGTCCAAGAACCTGAAATCATCAAAACAAACTCACTTCATGAGGAGCCACACAGGGAAGAAATGCTTTAGTTGTACAGACTGTGGCAAATTTTTTAATCGGACGTATCATCTGACGATGCACACAAGGATTCATACAGGGGAAAAGCCCTTTACTTGTAAAGTGTGTGGTAAAGGTTTTACACAAAGTAGTAATCTAAAAACACACATGAGGACTCATACAGGGGGAAAACCCTTTACGTGTAACGTGTGTGGTAAAGGTTTTACACAAAGTAGTAATCTAAAAACACACATGAGGACTCATACAGGGGGAAAACCCTTTACTTGTAACGTGTGTGGTAAAGGCTGTACACATAGTGGTGATCTAAAATCACACATGAGGACTCATACAGGGGAAAAGCCCTTTACTTGTAACGTCTGTGGTAAAGGCTGTACACGTAGTGGTGATCTAAAAACACACATGAGGACTCATACAGGGGAAAAGCCCTTTACTTGTAACGTCTGTGGTAAAGGCTTTGCTCAGAGTGTTACTCTAAAATCACACATGAGTACTCATACAGGGGAAAAACCCTTTACGTGTAACGTGTGTGGTAAAGGCTGTACACATAGTGGTGATCTAAAAACACACATGAGGACTCATACAGGGGAAAAGCCCTTTACTTGTAACGTCTGTGGTAAAGGCTGTACACAGAGTAGTGAACTAAAAATACACATGAGGACTCATACAGGGGAAAAGCCCTTTACTTGTAATGTCTGTGGTAAAGGCTTTACTCATAGTGGTGGTCTAAAAACACACATGATTACTCATACAGGGGAAAAGCCCTTTACTTGTAACGTCTGTGGTAAAGGCTGTACACAGAGTAGTGAACTGAAATCACACATGAGGACTCATACAGGGGAAAAGCCCTTTACTTGTAATGTCTGTGGTAAAGGCTTTCCTCTGAGTAATAATCTAAAATCACACATGAGGACTCATACAGGGGAAAAGCCCTTTACTTGTAACGTGTGTGGTAAAGGCTTTGCTCACAGTCTTACTCTAAAAACACACATGATGACTCATACAGGGGAAAAGCCCTTCACTTGTACAGTTTGTGGTAAAGGCTTTATTCAGAGTGGTAATCTTAAAACACACATGAGGACTCATACAGGGGAAAAGCCCATAGATGAATGAGGACTCATACAGGGGGGGGGGGACCCTTTAGTTCCTGTTAGTGGCAAATGCTTGGGTCAAAATGCACATCTGAGGATAATGAGGAGGAATCATACAGGGAAAAAGTGGTTATTTGTAATAGTAATAAATCCACATTTTCCCCAAATCTTTGCTTCTGGGGGTCCACGGCCAAATGCACATTATCATTTATGGGGTCCTTTCACATGAAAAGGTTTGAGAACCACTGATATCCACACTTTTCCTGGGCTGTGTGGGCTCCAGTTCCTGTTGATTTCATTGGATATCATTGGTCATCTGACCAGTTTCATTGGCTTTCATTGGATCAAATCGACAGGAACTGGACCACACACAGCCCAGGAAAAGTGTGGATAGATGGTCCTTTATTGTTGAGGGGCGCTAGCCCCTCCTATAGACAGGTTTAATGTTTGGTTTTAGTTCAATGCTTGTTTTAAAAACACCATTGACAATGAAGGGAAAATTTACACAAACATAAATGCCATTAACAATAAAGAGAATGTAATGTTTTATTTTTGTCAGCGTTACGTCACCTAATCAACATGAGTTAGACTTTAATATATAAACGCCCCTCACTTCACACGGGTGTGCACTTTAGTTTAACAGTTTTAAATGTACTCTAAGCATGAAGTTTATATGGTGAGAAGTGACTTTTGGAGCCATTTCTATTACTAATGATTATGTTTGTAGATCAGATTAAGCTGAGTGTACTTTGGTTCATTTCACAAACCATTTCACACACACTGTCCGAGGTGGGACTTGAACCACTGACGTCCTGCTTGTGAGGCAGTCGCTCTACCCATGGAGCTAAAGCCTCCTCACAGTCCATCAGGGGCTCTACCCATGGAGCTAAAGCCTCCTCACAGTCCATCAGGGGCTCTACCCATGGAGCTAAAGCCTCCTCACAGTCCATCAGGGGCTCTACCCATGGAGCTAAAGCCTCCTCACAGTCCATCAGGGGCTCTACCCATGGAGCTAAAGCCTCCTCACAGTCCATCAGGGGCTCTACCCATGGAGCTAAAGCCTCCTCACAGTCCATCAGGGGCTCTACCCATGGAGCTAAAGCCTCCTCACAGTCCATCAGGGGCTCTACCCATGGAGCTAAAGCCTCCTCACAGTCCATCAGGGGCTCTGCCCATGGAGCTAAAGCCTCCTCACAGTCCATCAGGGGCTCTGCCCATGGAGCTAAAGCCTCCTCACAGTCCATCAGGGGCTCTGCCCATGGAGCTAAAGCCTCCTCACAGTCCATCAGGGGCTCTGCCCATGGAGCTAAAGCCTCCTCACAGTCCATCAGGGGCTCTACCCATGGAGCTAAAGCCTCCTCACAGTCCATCAGGGGCTCTACCCATGGAGCTAAAGCCTCCTTACAGTCCATCAGGGGCTCTACCCATGGAGCTAAAGCCTCCTCACAGTCCATCAGGGGCTCTGCCCATGGAGCTAAAGCCTCCTCACAGTCCATCAGGGGCTCTACCCATGGAGCTAAAGCCTCCTCACAGTCGATCAGGGGCTCTACCCATGGAGCTAAAGCCTCCTCACAGTCCATCAGGGGCTCTGCCCATGGAGCTAAAGCCTCCTCACAGTCGATCAGGGGCTCTACCCATGGAGCTAAAGCCTCCTCACAGTCCATCAGGGGCTCTGCCCATGGAGCTAAAGCCTCCTCACAGTCCATCAGGGGCTCTGCCCATGGAGCTAATGCCTCCTCACAGTCCATCAGGGGCTCTACCCATGGAGCTAAAGCCTCCTCACAGTCCATCAGGGGCTCTGCCCATGGAGCTAATGCCTCCTCACAGTCCATCAGGGGCTCTGCCCATGGAGCTAAAGCCTCCTCACAGTCCATCAGGGGCTCTGCCCATGGAGCTAAAGCCTCCTCACAGTCCATCAGGGGCTCTGCCCATGGAGCTAAAGCCTCCTCACAGTCCATCAGGGGCTCTGCCCATGGAGCTAAAGCCTCCTCACAGTCCATCAGGGGCTCTGCCCATGGAGCTAAAGCCTCCTCACAGTCCATCAGGGGCTGGCTAGACTCTGTAGCAACTCTGTAGCATTGATACCAATATGAACGCCGACACCCATCTGAAAAGATGTAGTGCTATTAGGGCTGTCGATTCGAGTTAGAATCGCGATTCTAATGCCGTCCGATTCAGAATGGATTCTCATTTTCCAAAAATCGATTTTCTTTTCTTTCTTTTTTTTTTTGTTGCACAAATGTACCTGTACCTGACAGGTACATTTGTGCAAAAAAAAAAAAAAAAAAAACATGCACAGGTACTACCTGTGCATGCAATGCATTATGGCCTGGGTTTCTGCATAGTGCATTTACTACCAGCTAAGCTAAGCCTGCCAATTGTACTTATTTTACACCTGTTTTAATACTAATGTATTGTTCTGGTATTGAGTGAGAAAGAGATTTTGTAACTTTTGTACTGGTTCAAATTTGTGCAAGCTAAATAAATGAGACATGTTCTTACTCTTGGATTTAACCTTCATGTGTTTAAATCATTCAGTTGATAAAACCTTTACAATTATACAAGCTTTTTACTAAATGTACTCTGCTTTCATGCCAGAAGATTGGAGTAGATCATGCTAAAATTATATTTAATTGTTTTTAATAAAAATAAAAAACTACTTTAGAATCGGAAAAAAATATTTTTTGAATCGAGAATCGGAAAAATCGAAAAGATCGTTTTTGAATCGAATCGTCACCCCAAGAATCGGAATCGAATCGTGGGACACCTAAAGATTCGCAGCCCTAAGTGCTATGGGCCCACATACAAAATATATTTTTATTAAAACAATTAAATCTTTAATCTGTCTTAAGAGTATTGATGTATATTGAACGACAATTCACATTAAATATAGCCTAATAATGTTAAACTTGACAGACTAAATTGTTTCACCTCTAAACTATAGTATAGGCCTAAACAACAGGGACGTGTTTGGACAAGACGCATATAGTCACCATTCACAGCTGGCACTCTATGCTAAATAGACCAGCTGCTGATAGCCAGCACCTACTGTTCTTCCTGGTGACCACTACCTTATTTGGACATGCGTGGACCACTTTAGACTTCGGGGGGGTGGGGAACCTGAGACCACCTTTCCTTTGATGTATTTGTCTTGATTTGTATAAGAGCCTACTGAAATGTCTGTAACTGGGTGTGAGTCTTCAGGAGCCGAGAGGCTGCTGCTGGCTACAGCATGGGTCTCAGGATCCATGGCTGTGTGCATGATGCTGTTTTTGTACACTCTGAAAATAAATGGACTCCGAAACTCTCATTGGCCTGTCCGTCGTCAATCTTTCTCTCTTTAAGTTGCTAGGAAATATACATCAGTATATAGACTTAAGTGGGGTTTGAACCCACCATCTACCGATCATGTAGCCAGTGTCCTAACTCACTGCGCCACCGGTACCAAAAATTAACACTGCTTTTTTTTTGTTTTGTTCTTCTGAGTGTGTGTGTGTGTGTGTGTGTGTGTGTGTGTGTGTGTGTGTGTGTGTGTGTGTGTGGTACACAGCTGCAGTGGATGATCCAATCACTTATCACTCTGAGCAATGGACCAATGACGGACGGACTAGTTGAACAGGTGACAGGATTCAGTGGGCGGGGCTTTGTATTTAAATAGGAGCGGCCAGGCTGTTTCCCAGCATGCTGTTTGGTTTGGGAGCCAGGCTGTTTCACAGCATGCTGTTTGGTTTCACAGCATGATGTTTGGTTTCCCAGCATGCTGTTTGGTTTGGGAGCCAGGCTGTTTCACAGCATGCTGTTTGGTTTCACAGCATGCTGTTTGGTTTTGGGAGCCAGGCTGTTTCACAGCATGCTGTTTGGTTTTGGGAGCCAGGCTGTTTCACAGCATGCTGTTTGGTTTGGGAGCCAGGCTGTTTCACAGCATGCTGTTTGGTTTGGGAGCCAGGCTGTTTCACAGCATGCTGTTTGGTTTGGGAGCCAGGCTGTTTCCCAGCATGCTGTTTGGGAGCCAGGCTGTTTGTTCCAAGGTAAGAAGCGTTTGTTTGAGTTTAAACATTAGTGGATTTATTGGACTGTTTGTTTAAACATTAGTGGATTTATAGGACTGTTTATTGTGACACTAAATGGACAACAATGTCAGGACTGGTTGTCCTTTTCTGCCTACTTCACACATAAAGAACATGTTCTGTGTTCTGCCTGTGTTTCCTGGCCGCCTCAATGCTTTCCCAATGGAAGTCACATGGTTTGACCAAACTTGTGTTTGATGGCTGTGTTCTGTCCCCACTCCCCTCCATCAAACACAAATGTTTGGTCAAACCATGTGACTTCCATTGGGAAAGCATTGAGGCGGCCATCAAACACAGGCTGAGCACAGAACACATGTTCTTTGTGTGAATGAGGCCTTAGGCACATACACACGTGTCTCTTGCCTCACTTTCGTGTTCTGACTTGTAGTTCACCTGCCATTTTGACTTGTATCTCTCTCCTCCCGGGATCTATGCTCAAACATTTCTAAAAAAGAAAGTAATGGAAAATAATTATGGGCACTAGATTTGCCCCTAAACCAAGTTTAGCAGCATATACAGTAAATATACAGTAGGAATATACAGGTGTGATGGTACAATTGGGGAGAGTTTAACGGGAGTTTCCTGTAATATACACATGTAGCCTATTCCATGCTCTTTGTGCAGTGGGTATTTACTGGATGTATAACTGAGCAATCTTTATTTGAGTAAATACTCAGTGGGTTATAGAATGAGGTGATAAACTACGACAAGACATTTCATCATACTGTATATGCAAAGCACTTAAACACAATTAAACTCTCTTCACATAATAAAAGCTTTCTCTATAATACAAGCCTATATGACATGTACACAATATACAACAGCGTTTGGTTGTGTACTTGGTTTAAATTAGGACATTTGATTCACAGTATCGTCTGGTCTCTACCCTGATTAAGTCTTATTGGGTATCAGGCAGTGTTTTTGGCAGCTAGTTTTAGTAGTCTTGAATAGTTGTCATTTAGTTTGTCACCTGGAATGTGTTAGTCTAGTTTTAGTCGACTAAACCTACAGGTCATTTAGTTGACTAATTTATTTTGGCTGTCCTTGATGCCGTCCCAATGGCTGATTTTACACTTGCGGACAATGGCCGATCTGCAAGCTCGCAACGTGCCGTGCTGTGAGCTTGTAGATCGGCTATTTCCATCATGCAACAAAGTGTAAAATGACTTATACTGGATCTCTTGTCCACTAGTCCCTTCCTAACATTCTAGTTTTTATTTGACAAGTGTCAGTATTATTGGTCTTAGTCATAGCTTAGTTTCCATTTGGTTTTCCTCAGTGAAAAAAGGTAGTCGACAAACATTTTTCGTCTTGGTTTTAGTCAAACACTCGTATCTAAAACGGATTACAAGACTTTGTGCCAGTTATAAAGTTACAATCCAGGTTGGTGTGAGGTAGGGCTGGCTTATTGCCACCCTAATTAACAGTGGATTCTGCCTTCTACCTTCACTATTCGAGTTTATCTCATTTTAATGCCAATAGAAAAATCTGTGACATATAGGCCTACTGTAGCCTACACACTATCTAATTATAATCCTGCAATCCTATTATACCCAGCCCTGATGGTGGCGGTAACTTCACCATTATGCCGATTTTGACCAAATAAAGCAAATCTGGCGATCACTTTAGTTTCAACGGATCACAACATCCGCTAGCTTCTTTCACTGTTGTCATATCTCCGGGATGCTAAACTATCATCGTTTATTTTAATAACTGTCAAATTAACCCATTCTGACCGGGCACCCATTTTGGTGTCGGCATCATGTTATGCTTTAGCTATTGAAAAATAGCAGATCTACAAGCTCATATCGCGCCACCGAGTGGCGCGATACGAGCTTGTACAGTAGGTCTGCTATTTTTGAAAAATCGAAGAACGACTGACATTTTTTTAATCTGATCTCAGGTCAGAATGGGTTAAACCTCAAATTATCAGGTGCGATGTCTGGCTTCTTTTCCCTAACAGATCTGAGTTACGCTCGGTCACTCTGAAAAAATCAGTCTACCGCCTTTTTCTTGGTCGAGCTTCTCGATTTTTCAGAATTTCTTAACATTTTTCAAAATTCCGTAAAATTTCTCAATTTCTTACTTTGTTTTTCAATTAAAAAAAGAAATAGAGCTACAAGCTCGTAGCTCAGAGCTTGTAGATCTGCTATTTTTCAACGGCTAAAGTATAACAATGCTAGAAACACCAAAAGGGGTTCCCGCCCTGAATGAGATAAAAGAGACAAAACAGGACAAGGCGTCTTCTGTCTTAAACCTCAAATGATCAGGTGCGATGTCTGGCTTCTTCCCTCAGATCTGAGTTCACGCTCGGTAACTCTGAAACGATCAATCTACCGCCTGTTTCTTGGTGGAGAGCTTCACTCAGTGCCGCGCTATGAGCTTGTAGATCTGCTATTTTTCAACAGCTAAAGTGTCACACCCTTTGATCATGAAGTCGTGAACGAGGCAGTTTGTTTGTTGATACTGGAGGCTTTATTTTATGCCCAAAAGCCTACGTCAAACTGACGAAACACACAAAAGAATAAATCATGATTAACATGAGTACCAAATTAAACACATAACGAAATAAATCATAGCGTAACAAACAAATGCTCAAAACAAACGCTATTTACCTCACTGGCTGCCCATAGCTCAAAGGGCATGCGGAAAGGAACCAAACATGAACAACCAGGACTGCAAAGAAACACAATGAACAAAAACGATCAATAAACCTTGTAATGTTTTGCAATGAGGAACTTAAATGTTGACAAATAACTGAATGACATGACACCAAAATAACACAACAAACCTTTCATGGTGACATGCAGCGCTCCGTAACAAGCGACTGCTCCCGTCTCACACTAAAGTGTCACTGACAGACGGAAGCGCCATGACTGTTCTGGGAGGCGCCTAGTCTACGCCCTATATGCTGACATAACGGAAATGGGCGTCATAAGTGCACTTGACTCTTGAAGCCTGGTCATTATAACGATAGTAAATAGATAATATAGAAACGTAGTAAATAGATAATATAATGCATAGTAAATAGACAATATAGAAAATATGGCAGCCAAACTCCCACCAAAATCAGAAATTTGATTTTCCAGAATAACGCATTTTTGATTTAGACCTTAGTCTGCTTCTACTAGTACCACAATCTTGTGTACTGGTCTGTCCAGATAAACTGGTTTGTTATTCCGTTTTCCCTGTTGATCCAAGGTTGAATCTCCAATTAGAAGTTTGACCTTCCTGACCGTGCCGTCAGGGCTAGGATAGACTTCGGTGACTCTTGCCACCTTCCAATGATTCCTGGGAGAGTTCTCCTCCTTTAAGATGACAATGTCATTGATTTTAGTGTTTCTTTTGTCCTTCTGCCATATGTGTCTTTGTTGCAAATTGAGGAGATATTCTTTCTTCCATCTTATCCAAAACTCATTAGTCATGAACTGATATAACATGATATACGTCCTGACTGATGAATTGACCTGGAGGAGGCATGATGATACTGGATTCCATGGTGAGTATATGATTATGGGTGAGTGGTTCGAGACTGGTCGGATCATTTAAGTGTTCTGTCGTTAATGGTCTGCTGTTTACGATTGCCATAACTTCATATAAGAAGGTCCTTAATGAAGTACAGTCGAGTCGTTGGGGTGATTTATCAAGAATGGCCGTTAGAACACTTCTGATGGTTCGGATCTGTCTCTCCCATACGCCTCCCATGTGACTGGAAGAAGGAAAGTTCAGGATGAACTCACAGCCGTATTCTTTTAACTGTTCCTTATTCAAATCCTTCATTGCCTCCATGAACTCTCTTTTTGCACCAACAAAATTGGTGCCCTGATCACATCTCAATTGTCTGACATTACCACGTATGGCAATGAACGTGCGTAAAGCGTTAATAAAGGCATCAGTGGTAAGGTCATCCAGCATTTCAATGTGTATGGCGCGACAACACATACACGTGAACAGTAACCCGTATCTCTTTAGCTCCTTTCTTGCTTCTTTCACATGGAAAGGGCCAAAGCAATCAATGCCACAGTAAGTGAAGGGCGGGGTCATTTCCATTCTGTCTTCTGGCAAATCTGCCATCTTTGGTTCCTGAGTGGCTCTTCTGTACCTTCTGCATTTGGTACATCTGTAGATGTGAGAGGCAACTGCATTGCTGCATCCAGTGATCCAGATGCCACTGGATCTTAATTCGTTCATAGTTATACCTCTTCCTTGATGCTGTACCTTCTCATGATAATGTTTGATAAGTAAAGCAGAGATATGACTTTTCTTGGGTAGAATAAAAGGATGTTTAACATGAGGATGGAGAGAGGACCTGGTCAACCGCCCTCCAACCCTGAGAACACCATATTCATCAATAAATGGGGATAGTTTATGCAACTTATTTCCTTCTGTCTTGAGCCCTTTGCCTTGATTCACATCTTTGATTTCGGTGCTGAATCCATCCCTTTGTGCCAACTTGATTATGAACAGTTCCGCTTCTTTCCGTTGCTCGATACTTGTGGCTCCATTTGAGAGTCTGAAACGCCTTGACTGTCACACCCTTTGATCATGAAGTCGTGAACGATGAACGAGGCAGTTTGTTTGTTGATACTGGAGGCTTTATTTTATGCCCAAAAGCCTACGTCAAACTGACGAAACACACAAAAGAATAAATCATGATTAACATGAGTACCAAATTAAACACATAACGAAATAGAAAGTTACACATAATGGTGTGTGCGATATGATGGCGTATTTACTGTTGAAAGAAATGTAATGAATGTGATTGCTGTTGGACCTGTAAATTACAACAAAACAAACTGAGGCACTGGTTGTGGTACTTCCTGGTTTACCAGAATGGGGTTCAACTCCCTGCAGTGGGGGGTCCCTGGAACAACATATTTTCAGATGGGGGGGGTCCCTGGAACAACATATTTTCAGATGGGGGGGGTCCCTGGAACAACATATTTTCAGATGGGGGGGGGTCCCTGGAACAACATATTTTCAGATGGGGGGGGTCCCTGGAACAACATATTTTCAGATGGGGGGGGGGGTCCCTGGAACAACATATTTTCAGATGGGGGTCGGCAGCCAAATATATATAATTCTGGGGGTCTTTGACATAAAATAGTTTGAGAACCACTGACATAGAAACAGAGTTTTTTCAGAAAACTGACTATTTAGAAGACTCTTTTTGTTTGTTAGAATCTGTCGGGTCTAATTAGGCTAGTTGGGGTCCGTTGAAAAGAGCATGCTGGTCAAAAATAGAGGAACATAACTGAAGACAAGCATTCATAGAAAAGCTTCTCTCTTCACCACTGGGAGTATTAAACATAAAATAGACCTGAGGACGATTCTATAAACGTCTTCTAAATCCTGACAGTTTGTCTGAAAAACCCCATGTTTCTATGTCAGTCATTCTCAAACATTTTCATGTCAAGGACCCCCAAAAATATATGTAATTGCCCGCCGACCCCCATCTAAAAAGATGTTGTTTCAGGGAAGATTTGAGTTAAAAACGTTCATCCTGGAATATTATATTCAAAGATTTGCGCCACATTTTCACGATTTTTCAAAAATAGCAGACCCACAAGCTCGTAGCACGGCACTCGGTGCTGCGCTATGAGCTTGTAGATCTGCTATTTTTCATAACATAATGCTTAAATCACCAAATGGGTTCCCGCCCAAAATGGGTTAATGGACAATAGACTATTTTGTCTAAAGTATTTTCAATCTGGAAATTGTAGGCAAAATTAATCACACTGTGATTTGGACCTGTATGTAGGGATGCCCTCCCTTACTTATAGCAAAACAAAAACTAAGGCACTGGTTGTGGTACTTCTGGTTTACCAGAACGGGGTTCAACTCCCTGCGGTGCCCTGCTCAATTTGTTACATGGTTCATTTTCTGCTCATTGTGTTGCCTTTTCATAGATGATATTTTTCAGGATTTCAATTCAAATATAGCAAAAATAGCTGATCTACAAGATCAGGTTTTCTTTTGCTATGACAGTAATACATGCAATATGGCCCTCTGGAGTCAGTGTGGAAATATAATATAGTGGCCCTCTGGAGTGAGTGTGGAAATATAATATAGTGGTCCTCTGGAGTGAGTGTGGAACTATAGTGGCTCTCTGGAGTGAGTGTGGAACTATAATATAGTGGCCCTCTGGAGTGAGTGTGGAACTATAGTGGCTCTCTGGAGTGAGTGTGGAACTATAATATAGTGGCCCTCTGGAGTGAGTGTGGAACTATAGTGGCCCTCTGGAGTGAGTGTGGAACTATAGTGGCTCTCTGGAGTGAGTGTGGAACTATAGTGTCCCTCTGGAGTGAGTGTGGAAATATAATATAGTGGCCCTCTGGTGTGAGTGTGGAAATATAGTGGCCCTCTGGAGTGAGTGTGGAACTAGAGTGGCCCTCTGGAGTGAGTGTTGAAATATAGTGGCCCTCTGGAGTGAGTGTGGAACTATAGTGGCCCTCTGGAGTGAGTGTGGAAATATAGTGGCCCTCTGGAGTGAGTGTTGAAATATAGTGGCCCTCTGGAGTGAGTGTTGAAATATAATATAGTCAGGGCTGCACACAACTTTTTTGGTCTAGTACTCAGAGACCAACCTGGAGGAGTTACTTGGTGCTCCTAAAATGCGGCGACCCGTCTCGCCGGATGGATAAAAGAGGGATGCATGAATAACTTATAGCAAAACAATATTTATTGGATAAGTGGGGACTGGGGAGTCTATGGAGAGTATTGCAACTCTAGATTCATCCCATTGTAAAAAAGATCTAGAGTTGCAAATTACAGCTATAGGTCCATGTGTATTCCAGCCCTATATGCATATTCTAAGGTCACAGACATTGACAGGCAGATATAAAAATGAACACAAAAATATCCTATACATATAGGATATTTATATATATATATATATATATATATATATATATATAAGATAAATTTTGTGTTCATTTTTATACACCGAAAGAAAGGAACATCTCCCACAACTGTATCGCTTCCCAGTTCACTTAGCACTTTGCAGCACTTTATGAGCACGAACAAAATAAAAGCAATTTTCTTAGTTTATGTCTGAGGAGTTTTCCTTAAGGTATTTGTGGAGTGAATCTTCCGGTTTTCAATTGTATAAAGACAGAATCATGGCTATCATTTATAGTCATGATTCAAATTGAGTGTGTAGGCTATTAAGGACTTTTCTTTCTTTTTTTTAATCATCAAATGATCTTGCCGTGAGATGTCGGCAAGACACATAGGCAAGTGTCCACGTCAACGAAAATATATGACGTGGAAGTTTCCTTAAGCCCGGAAGTGACTCTGGAAGAGCGGCTGACGCTGACGTCATGGCTTCCATACATAATATAGAAGTGGATCCCTAACTCTGTCGGTGTCTTCAGTGGTCCAGTGGATTAGACTTCCGCCTTCCAATCCTAGCTACGTAACTTTGCGGGTTTGAGCCCTTTTGATAATTTTCCAATTTTACAAGCTTGAATTATCCTCTTTCAATCTGCCGAGCTTGTTTTTCATAGAAATCCACCGTAGAGATGTTATGACCTACTTTCTGTCAAGACATCCTCTGCAAGTGATTATTTTTCTAAGTGCTGGAGTTTGGGAAAATTTCAAAATTTCAAAAAACATGGGTTATAGCCCATCGTTTTTCATCATTTTTGAACATGGGCTATAGACCCTACCGTACGGCATACTATAGCACTCCGTTTTTCATCATTTTTGAGAATTTGAAAACATTTCAAAATTTCAAAAAACATGGGTTATAGTAGCCTGGTTAATAAACCAGACCGAATCAGCCGTTGGCAAAAAAGAATTGCCTACCGGCGGATTTCGGTCTGGAGAGGCTCAATTGTATGCCCATTTTCTACACACGAAAACGTGTGCGCCCAATAGGGACACGGTATGCAATATGGGCGGGCTTTGGTACAGTGACGTTCAATGCTTGAGACCTTTGACTGACAGTAGCTCTGACCAATTGCGTCAAAGAGAAAATGTTTCCCTGGAAATGAAATCCAAGCTGAGCCTCCCCAGACTAATATCCCGCGGATCCGTGCGATATTAGTCTGGTTTATTAACCAGGCTAGGGTTATAGCCCATCGTTTTTTGAAAATTAGATTTTTTTTTAACCTCGTTTTTCATCATTTTTGAACATGGGCCCCTACCGTACGGCATACTATAGCACGCCGTTTTTCGTCATTTTTGAGGATTTGAAAAAAATTCAAAATTTCAAAAAACATGGGTTATAGCCCATCGTTTTTTGAAAATTTGAAAAAAAAAAATTAACCTCGTTTTTCATCATTTTTGAACATGGAAATGAACATGAAACATGAAACATTGAAAATTTGAAAAAAAAAAATTAACCTCGTTTTTCATCATTTTTGAACATGGGCTATAGCCCATACCGTAAAAACGTAAAAACGTAAAAACGTAAAACGTAAAACGTAAAACGTAAAACGTAAAAAAAATTTTTTAAAACTTAAAACGTAAAACGTAAAAACGTAAAAACGTAAAACGTAAAAACGTAAAAACGTAAAACGTAAAAACGTAAAAACGTAAAATGTAAAACGTAAAACGTTAAAACGTTAAAACGTTAAACGTTTAAAATGATTAAAACGTGAAACGTAAAACGTGAAAAAAACATGGGTTATAGCCCATCGTTTTTTGAAATTTTGAAATCTTTTTTTAACCTCGTTTTTCATCATTTTTGAACATGGGCTATAGCCCCTACCGTACGGCATACTATAGCACGCCGTTTTTCATCATTTTTGAGGATTTGAAAAAATTTCAAAATTTCAAAAAACATGGGTTATAGCCCATCGTTTTTTGAAAATTTGAAAAATAATTTAACCTCGTTTTTCATCATTTTTGAACATGGGCTATAGCCCCTACCGTACGGCATACTATAGCACGCCGTTTTTCATCATTTTTGAGGATTTAAAAAAAAAAAAAAAAAAAAAAAACATGGGTTATAGCCCATCGTTTTTTGAACTTTTGAATTTTTTTTAACCTCGTTTTTCATCATTTTTGAACATGGGCTATAGCCCCTACCGTACGGCATACTATAGCGCGCCGTTTTTCATCATTTTTGAGGATTTGAAAAAAACTTCAACATTTCAAAAAACATGGGTTATAGCCCATCGTTTTTTGAAATTTTGAAAAATAATTTAACCTCGTTTTTCATCATTTTTGAACATGGGCTATAGCCCCTACCGTACGGCATACTATAGCACGCCGTTTTTCATCATTTTGAGGATTTAAAAAAAAATCAAAATTTCAAAAAACATGGGTTATAGCCCATCATTTTTTGAAATTTTGATTTTTTTTTTTTACCTCGTTTTTCATCATTTTTGAACATGGGCTATAGCCCCTACCGTACGGCATACTATAGCACGCCGTTTCTCATCATTTTTGAGGATTTTAAAAAATTCAAAATTTCAAAAAACATGGGTTATAGCCCATCATTTTTTGAAATTTTGAAAAAAGAATTTAACCTCGTTTTTCATCATTTTCGACCATGGGCTATAGCCCCTACCGTATGGCATACTATAGCACGCCGTTTTTCATCATTTTTGAGGATTTGAAAAAAAAGAAAAAAAAAAAAAACATGGGTTATAGTCCATCGTTTTTTGAAAATTTGAAAAAAAATGTCAACCTCGTTTTTCATCATTTTCGACCATGGGCTATAGCCCCTACCGTATGGCATACTATAGCACGCCGTTTTTCATCATTTTTGAGGATTTGAAAAAAAAAAAAAAAAAAAAAAACATGGGTTATAGTCCATCGTTTTTTGAAATTTAAAAAAAAAATGTCAACCTCGTTTTTCATCATTTTCGACTATGGGCTATAGCCCCTACCGTATGGCATACTATAGCACGCCGTTTTTCATCATTTTTGAGTATTTGAAAAAAATGAAAAAAAAAAAAACATGGGTTATAGTCCATCGTTTTTTGAAAATTTGAAAAAAAATGTTAACCTCGTTTTTCATCATTTTCGACCATGGGCTATAGCCCCTACCGTATGGCATACTATAGCACGCCGTTTTTCATCATTTTTGAGGATTTGAAAAAAAATGAAAAAAAAAAAAAACATGGGTTATAGTCCATCGTTTTTTGAAATTTTGAAAAAAAATGTTAACCTCGTTTTTCATCATTTTCGACCATGGGCTATAGCCCCTACCGTATGGCATACTATAGCACACCGTTTTTCATCATTTTTGAGGATTTGAAAAAAAAAAAAAAAAAAAAAGAACATGGGTTATAGCCCATCGTTTTTTGAAATTTTGAAAAAAAATGTTAACCTCGTTTTTCATCATTTTCGACCATGGGCTATAGCCCCTACCGTATGGCATACTATAGCACGCCGTTTTTCATCATTTTTGAAGATTAAAAAAAAACAAAAAAAAACATGGGTTATAGCCCATCGTTTTTTGAAATTTTGAAAAAAAATGTTAACCTCGTTTTTCATCATTTTCGACCATGGACTATAGCCCCTACCGCATGGCATACTATAGCACGCCATTTTTCATCATTTTTGAGGATTTGAAAAAAATGAAAAAAAAACAAAAACATGGGTTATAGCCCATCGTTTTTTGAAATTAAAAAAAAATGTCAACCTCGTTTTTCATCATTTTCGACTATGGGCTATAGCCCCTACCGTATGGCATACTATAGCATGCCGTTTTTCATCATTTTTGAGGATTTGAAAAAAATGAAAAAACAAAAAAACATGGGTTATAGTCCATCGTTTTTTGAAAATTTGAAAAAAAAATGTTAACCTCGTTTTTCATCATTTTCGACCATGGGCTATAGCCCCTACCGTATGGCATACTATAGCACGCCGTTTTTCATCATTTTTGAAGATTAAAAAAAAAAAAAAAAAAACATGGGTTATAGCCCATCGTTTTTTGAAATTTTGAAAAAAAATGTTAACCTCATTTTTCATCATTTTCGACCATGGGCTATAGCCTCTACCGCATGGCATACTATAGCACGCCATTTTTCATCATTTTTGAGGATTTGAAAAAAATGAAAAAAAAAAAAACATGGGTTATAGTCCATCGTTTTTTGAAATTAAAAAAAAAAATGTCAACCTCGTTTTTCATCATTTTCGACTATGGGCTATAGCCCCTACCGTATGGCATACTATAGCATGCCGTTTTTCATCATTTTTGAGGATTTGAAAAAAATGAAAAAACAAAAAAACCTGGGTTATAGTCCATCGTTTTTTGAAAATTTGAAAAAAAATGTTAACCTCGTTTTTCATCATTTTCGACCATGGGCTATAGCCCCTACCGTATGGCATACTATAGCACGCCGTTTTTCATCATTTTTGAGGATTTGAAAAAAATGAAAAAAAAAAAAAACATGGGTTATAGCCCATCGTTTTTTGAAATTTTGAAAAAAAATGTCAACCTCGTTTTTCATCATTTTCGACCATGGGCTATAGCCCCTACCGTATGGCATACTATAGCACGCCGTTTTTCATCATTTTTGAGGATTTGAAAAAAAAGAAAAAAAAAAAAAACATGGGTTATAGTCCATCGTTTTTTGAAAATTTGAAAAAAAATGTTAACCTCGTTTTTCATCATTTTCGACCATGGGCTATAGCCCCTACCGTATGGCATACTATAGCACGCCGTTTTTCATCATTTTTGAGGATTTGAAAAAAATGAAAAAAAAAAAAAACATGGGTTATAGCCCATCGTTTTTTGAAATTTAAAAAAAAAATGTCAACCTCGTTTTTCATCATTTTCGACTATGGGCTATAGCCCCTACCGTATGGCATACTATAGCACGCCGTTTTTCATCATTTTTGAGGATTTGAAAAAAATGAAAAAAAAAAAAACATGGGTTATAGTCCATCGTTTTTTGAAAATTTGAAAAAAAATGTTAACCTCGTTTTTCATCATTTTCGACCATGGGCTATAGCCCCTACCGTATGGCATACTATAGCACGCCGTTTTTCATCATTTTTGAGGATTTGAAAAAAAAAAACAAACAAAAAAAACATGGGTTATAGCCCAGCGTTTTTTGAAATTAAAAACAAAAATGTCAACCTCGTTTTTCTACATTTTCGACTATGGGCTATAGCCCTTACCGTATGGCATACTATAGCACGCCGTTTTTCATCATTTTTGAGGATTTGAAAAAAAAAAAAAAAAAAAAAAAACATGGGTTATAGTCCATCGTTTTTTGAAAATTTGAAAAAAAATGTTAACCTCGTTTTTCATCATTTTCGACCATGGGCTATAGCCCCTACCGTATGGCATACTATAGCACGCCGTTTTTCATCATTTTTGAGGATTTGAAAAAAAAAAAAAAAAAAAAAAAACATGGGTTATAGCCCAGCGTTTTTTGAAATTAAAAACAAAAATGTCAACCTCGTTTTTCTACATTTTCGACTATGGGCTATAGCCCTTACCGTATGGCATACTATAGCACGCCGTTTTTCATCATTTTTGAGGATTTGAAAAAAAAAAAAAAAAAAAAAAAACATGGGTTATAGCCCATCGTTTTTTGAAATTTTGAAAAAAAATGTTAACCTCGTTTTTCATCATTTTCGACCATGGGCTATAGCCCCTACCGTATGGCATACTATAGCACGCCATTTTTCATCATTTTTGAGGATTTGAAAAAAATGAAAAAAAAAAAAAAACATGGGTTATAGTCCATCGTTTTTTGAAAATTTGAAAAAAAATGTTAACCTCGTTTTTCATCATTTTCGACCATGGGCTATAGCCCCTACCGTATGGCATACTATAGCACGCCGTTTTTCATCATTTTTGAGGATTTGAAAAAAATGAAGAAAAAAAAAACCTGGGTTATAGCCCATCGTTTTTTGAAATTTTGAAAAAAAATGTTAACCTCGTTTTTCATCATTTTCGACCATGGACTATAGCCCCTACCGCATGGCATACTATAGCACGCCATTTTTCATCATTTTTGAGGATTTGAAAAAAATGAAAAAAAAACAAAAACATGGGTTATAGCCCATCGTTTTTTGAAATTAAAAAAAAAATGTCAACCTCGTTTTTCATCATTTTCGACTATGGGCTATAGCCCCTACCGTATGGCATACTATAGCATGCCGTTTTTCATCATTTTTGAGGATTTGAAAAAAATGAAAAAACAAAAAAACATGGGTTATAGTCCATCGTTTTTTGAAAATTTGAAAAAAAAATGTTAACCTCGTTTTTCATCATTTTCGACCATGGGCTATAGCCCCTACCGTATGGCATACTATAGCACGCCGTTTTTCATCATTTTTGAAGATTAAAAAAAAAAAAAAAAAAACATGGGTTATAGCCCATCGTTTTTTGAAATTTTGAAAAAAAATGTTAACCTCATTTTTCATCATTTTCGACCATGGGCTATAGCCTCTACCGCATGGCATACTATAGCACGCCATTTTTCATCATTTTTGAGGATTTGAAAAAAATGAAAAAAAAAAAAACATGGGTTATAGTCCATCGTTTTTTGAAATTAAAAAAAAAAATGTCAACCTCGTTTTTCATCATTTTCGACTATGGGCTATAGCCCCTACCGTATGGCATACTATAGCATGCCGTTTTTCATCATTTTTGAGGATTTGAAAAAAATGAAAAAACAAAAAAACCTGGGTTATAGTCCATCGTTTTTTGAAAATTTGAAAAAAAATGTTAACCTCGTTTTTCATCATTTTCGACCATGGGCTATAGCCCCTACCGTATGGCATACTATAGCACGCCGTTTTTCATCATTTTTGAGGATTTGAAAAAAATGAAAAAAAAAAAAAACATGGGTTATAGCCCATCGTTTTTTGAAATTTTGAAAAAAAATGTCAACCTCGTTTTTCATCATTTTCGACCATGGGCTATAGCCCCTACCGTATGGCATACTATAGCACGCCGTTTTTCATCATTTTTGAGGATTTGAAAAAAAAGAAAAAAAAAAAAAACATGGGTTATAGTCCATCGTTTTTTGAAAATTTGAAAAAAAATGTTAACCTCGTTTTTCATCATTTTCGACCATGGGCTATAGCCCCTACCGTATGGCATACTATAGCACGCCGTTTTTCATCATTTTTGAGGATTTGAAAAAAATGAAAAAAAAAAAAAACATGGGTTATAGCCCATCGTTTTTTGAAATTTAAAAAAAAAATGTCAACCTCGTTTTTCATCATTTTCGACTATGGGCTATAGCCCCTACCGTATGGCATACTATAGCACGCCGTTTTTCATCATTTTTGAGGATTTGAAAAAAATGAAAAAAAAAAAAACATGGGTTATAGTCCATCGTTTTTTGAAAATTTGAAAAAAAATGTTAACCTCGTTTTTCATCATTTTCGACCATGGGCTATAGCCCCTACCGTATGGCATACTATAGCACGCCGTTTTTCATCATTTTTGAGGATTTGAAAAAAAAAAACAAACAAAAAAAACATGGGTTATAGCCCAGCGTTTTTTGAAATTAAAAACAAAAATGTCAACCTCGTTTTTCTACATTTTCGACTATGGGCTATAGCCCTTACCGTATGGCATACTATAGCACGCCGTTTTTCATCATTTATGAGGATTTGAAAAAAAAAAAAAAAAAAAAAAAACATGGGTTATAGTCCATCGTTTTTTGAAAATTTGAAAAAAAATGTTAACCTCGTTTTTCATCATTTTCGACCATGGGCTATAGCCCCTACCGTATGGCATACTATAGCACGCCGTTTTTCATCATTTTTGAGGATTTGAAAAAAAAAAAAAAAAAAAAAAACATGGGTTATAGCCCAGCGTTTTTTGAAATTAAAAACAAAAATGTCAACCTCGTTTTTCTACATTTTCGACTATGGGCTATAGCCCTTACCGTATGGCATACTATAGCACGCCGTTTTTCATCATTTTTGAGGATTTGAAAAAAAAAACAAAACAAAAAAAACATGGGTTATAGTCCATCGTTTTTTGAAATTTTGAAAAAAAATGTTAACCTCGTTTTTCATCATTTTCGACCATGGGCTATAGCCCCTACCGTATGGCATACTATAGCACACCGTTTTTCATCATTTTTGAGGATTTGAAAAAAAAAAAAAAAAAAAAGAACATGGGTTATAGCCCATCGTTTTTTGAAATTTTGAAAAAAAATGTTAACCTCGTTTTTCATCATTTTCGACCATGGGCTATAGCCCCTACCGTATGGCATACTATAGCACGCCATTTTTCATCATTTTTGAGGATTTGAAAAAAATGAAAAAAAAAAAAAAACATGGGTTATAGTCCATCGTTTTTTGAAAATTTGAAAAAAAATGTTAACCTCGTTTTTCATCATTTTCGACCATGGGCTATAGCCCCTACCGTATGGCATACTATAGCACGCCGTTTTTCATCATTTTTGAGGATTTGAAAAAAATGAAAAAAAAAAAACCTGGGTTATAGCCCATCGTTTTTTGAAATTTTGAAAAAAAATGTTAACCTCGTTTTTCATCATTTTCGACCATGGGCTATAGCCCCTACCGTATGGCATACTATAGCACGCCGTTTTTCATCATTTTTGAGGATTTGAAAAAAATGAAAAAAAAAAAAAACATGGGTTATAGTCCATCGTTTTTTGAAATTTTGAAAAAAAATGTTAACCTCGTTTTTCATCATTTTCGACCATGGGCTATAGCCCCTACCGTATGGCATACTATAGCACGCCATTTTTCATCATTTTTGAGGATTTGAAAAAAATGAAAAAAAAAAAAAACATGGGTTATAGTCCATCGTTTTTTGAAAATTTGAAAAAAAAATGTTAACCTCGTTTTTCATCATTTTCGACCATGGGCTATAGCCCCTACCGTATGGCATACTATAGCACGCCGTTTTTCATCATTTTTGAGGATTTGAAAAAAATGAAAAAAAAAAAAACCTGGGTTATAGCCCATCGTTTTTTGAAATTTTGAAAAAAAATGTTAACCTCGTTTTTCATCATTTTCGACCATGGGCTATAGCCCCTACCGTATGGCATACTATAGCACGCCGTTTTTCATCATTTTTGAGGATTTGAAAAAAATGAAAAAAAAAAAAAACATGGGTTATAGTCCATCGTTTTTTGAAAATTTGAAAAGAAATGGCAACCTCATTTTTCATCATTTTCGACCATGGGCTATAGCCCCTACCGTATGGCATACTATAGCAAACCGTTTTTCATCATTTTTGAGGATTTGAAAAAAAAAAAAAAAAAAAAAAGAAACATGGGTTATAGTCCATAGTTTTTTGAAATTTTGAAAAAAAATGTTAACCTCGTTTTTCATCATTTTCGACCATGGGCTATAGCCCCTACCGTATGGCATACTATAGCACGCCGTTTTTCTACATTTTTGAGGATTTGAAAAAAATGAAAAAAAAAAAAAACATGGGTTATAGTCCATCGTTTTTTGAAAATTTGAAAAAAAATGTTAACCTCGTTTTTCATCATTTTCGACCATGGGCTATAGCCCCTACCGTATGGCATACTATAGCACGCCGTTTTTCATCATTTTTGAGGATTTGAAAAAAATGAAAAAAAAAAAAACCTGGGTTATAGCCCATCGTTTTTTGAAATTTTGAAAAAAAATGTTAACCTCGTTTTTCATCATTTTCAACCATGGGCTATAGCCCCTACCGTATGGCATACTATAGCACGCCGTTTTTCATCATTTTTGAGGATTTGAAAAAAATGAAAAAAAATAAAAAAACATGGGTTATAGCTCATCGTTTTTTGAAATTTTGAAAAAAAAATGTTAACCTCGTTTTTCATCATTTTCGACCATGGGCTATAGCCCCTACCGTATGGCATACTATAGCACGCCGTTTTTCATCATTTTTGAGGATTTGAAAAAAAAAAAAAAAAAAAAAAACATGGGTTATAGCCCATCGTTTTTTGAAATTTTGAAAAAAAATGTTAACCTCGTTTTTCATCATTTTCGACCATGGGCTATAGCCCCTACCGTATGGCATACTATAGCACGCCGTTTTTCATCATTTTTGAGGATTTGAAAAAAATGAAAAAAAAAAAAACATGGGTTATAGTCCATCGTTTTTTGAAAATTTGAAAAAAATGGCAACCTCGTTTTTCATCATTTTCGACCATGGGCTATAGCCCCTACCGTATGGCATACTATAGCAAACCGTTTTTCATCATTTTTGAGGATTTGAAAAAAATGAAAAAAAAAAAAAAAACATGGGTTATAGTCCATCGTTTTTTGAAAATTTGAAAAAAAATGTTAACCTCGTTTTTCATCATTTTCGACCATGGGCTATAGCCCCTACCGTACGGCATACTATAGCACGCCGTTTTTCGTCATTTTTGAGGATTTGAAAAAAATTCAAAATTTCAAAAAACATGGGTTATAGCCCATCGTTTTTTGAAAATTTGAAAAAAAAAAATTAACCTCGTTTTTCATCATTTTTGAACATGGAAATGAACATGAAACATGAAACATTGAAAATTTGAAAAAAAAAAATTAACCTCGTTTTTCATCATTTTTGAACATGGGCTATAGCCCATACCGTAAAAACGTAAAAACGTAAAAACGTAAAACGTAAAACGTAAAACGTAAAACGTAAAAAAAAAATTTAAAAACTTAAAACGTAAAACGTAAAAACGTAAAAACGTAAAACGTAAAAACGTAAAAACGTAAAACGTAAAAACGTAAAAACGTAAAATGTAAAACGTAAAACGTTAAAACGTTAAAACGTTAAACGTTTAAAATGATTAAAACGTGAAACGTAAAACGTGAAAAAAACATGGGTTATAGCCCATCGTTTTTTGAAATTTTGAATTCTTTTTTTAACCTCGTTTTTCATCATTTTTGAACATGGGCTATAGCCCCTACCGTACGGCATACTATAGCACGCCGTTTTTCATCATTTTTGAGGATTTGAAAAAAATTCAAAATTTCAAAAAACATGGGTTATAGCCCATCGTTTTTTGAAAATTTGAAAAATAATTTAACCTCGTTTTTCATCATTTTTGAACATGGGCTATAGCCCCTACCGTACGGCATACTATAGCACGCCGTTTTTCATCATTTTTGAGGATTTAAAAAAAAAAAAAAAAAAAAAAAACATGGGTTATAGCCCATCGTTTTTTGAACTTTTGAATTTTTTTTAACCTCGTTTTTCATCATTTTTGAACATGGGCTATAGCCCCTACCGTACGGCATACTATAGCGCGCCGTTTTTCATCATTTTTGAGGATTTGAAAAAAACTTCAACATTTCAAAAAACATGGGTTATAGCCCATCGTTTTTTGAAATTTTGAAAAATAATTTAACCTCGTTTTTCATCATTTTTGAACATGGGCTATAGCCCCTACCGTACGGCATACTATAGCACGCCGTTTTTCATCATTTTGAGGATTTAAAAAAAAATCAAAATTTCAAAAAACATGGGTTATAGCCCATCATTTTTTGAAATTTTGATTTTTTTTTTTTACCTCGTTTTTCATCATTTTTGAACATGGGCTATAGCCCCTACCGTACGGCATACTATAGCACGCCGTTTCTCATCATTTTTGAGGATTTTAAAAAATTCAAAATTTCAAAAAACATGGGTTATAGCCCATCATTTTTTGAAATTTTGAAAAAAGAATTTAACCTCGTTTTTCATCATTTTCGACCATGGGCTATAGCCCCTACCGTATGGCATACTATAGCACGCCGTTTTTCATCATTTTTGAGGATTTGAAAAAAAAGAAAAAAAAAAAAAACATGGGTTATAGTCCATCGTTTTTTGAAAATTTGAAAAAAAATGTCAACCTCGTTTTTCATCATTTTCGACCATGGGCTATAGCCCCTACCGTATGGCATACTATAGCACGCCGTTTTTCATCATTTTTGAGGATTTGAAAAAAAAAAAAAAAAAAAAAAACATGGGTTATAGTCCATCGTTTTTTGAAATTTAAAAAAAAAATGTCAACCTCGTTTTTCATCATTTTCGACTATGGGCTATAGCCCCTACCGTATGGCATACTATAGCACGCCGTTTTTCATCATTTTTGAGTATTTGAAAAAAATGAAAAAAAAAAAAACATGGGTTATAGTCCATCGTTTTTTGAAAATTTGAAAAAAAATGTTAACCTCGTTTTTCATCATTTTCGACCATGGGCTATAGCCCCTACCGTATGGCATACTATAGCACGCCGTTTTTCATCATTTTTGAGGATTTGAAAAAAAATGAAAAAAAAAAAAAACATGGGTTATAGTCCATCGTTTTTTGAAATTTTGAAAAAAAATGTTAACCTCGTTTTTCATCATTTTCGACCATGGGCTATAGCCCCTACCGTATGGCATACTATAGCACACCGTTTTTCATCATTTTTGAGGATTTGAAAAAAAAAAAAAAAAAAAAAGAACATGGGTTATAGCCCATCGTTTTTTGAAATTTTGAAAAAAAATGTTAACCTCGTTTTTCATCATTTTCGACCATGGGCTATAGCCCCTACCGTATGGCATACTATAGCACGCCGTTTTTCATCATTTTTGAAGATTAAAAAAAAACAAAAAAAAACATGGGTTATAGCCCATCGTTTTTTGAAATTTTGAAAAAAAATGTTAACCTCGTTTTTCATCATTTTCGACCATGGACTATAGCCCCTACCGCATGGCATACTATAGCACGCCATTTTTCATCATTTTTGAGGATTTGAAAAAAATGAAAAAAAAACAAAAACATGGGTTATAGCCCATCGTTTTTTGAAATTAAAAAAAAATGTCAACCTCGTTTTTCATCATTTTCGACTATGGGCTATAGCCCCTACCGTATGGCATACTATAGCATGCCGTTTTTCATCATTTTTGAGGATTTGAAAAAAATGAAAAAACAAAAAAACATGGGTTATAGTCCATCGTTTTTTGAAAATTTGAAAAAAAAATGTTAACCTCGTTTTTCATCATTTTCGACCATGGGCTATAGCCCCTACCGTATGGCATACTATAGCACGCCGTTTTTCATCATTTTTGAAGATTAAAAAAAAAAAAAAAAAAACATGGGTTATAGCCCATCGTTTTTTGAAATTTTGAAAAAAAATGTTAACCTCATTTTTCATCATTTTCGACCATGGGCTATAGCCTCTACCGCATGGCATACTATAGCACGCCATTTTTCATCATTTTTGAGGATTTGAAAAAAATGAAAAAAAAAAAAACATGGGTTATAGTCCATCGTTTTTTGAAATTAAAAAAAAAATGTCAACCTCGTTTTTCATCATTTTCGACTATGGGCTATAGCCCCTACCGTATGGCATACTATAGCATGCCGTTTTTCATCATTTTTGAGGATTTGAAAAAAATGAAAAAACAAAAAAACCTGGGTTATAGTCCATCGTTTTTTGAAAATTTGAAAAAAAATGTTAACCTCGTTTTTCATCATTTTCGACCATGGGCTATAGCCCCTACCGTATGGCATACTATAGCACGCCGTTTTTCATCATTTTTGAGGATTTGAAAAAAATGAAAAAAAAAAAAAACATGGGTTATAGCCCATCGTTTTTTGAAATTTTGAAAAAAAATGTCAACCTCGTTTTTCATCATTTTCGACCATGGGCTATAGCCCCTACCGTATGGCATACTATAGCACGCCGTTTTTCATCATTTTTGAGGATTTGAAAAAAAAGAAAAAAAAAAAAAACATGGGTTATAGTCCATCGTTTTTTGAAAATTTGAAAAAAAATGTTAACCTCGTTTTTCATCATTTTCGACCATGGGCTATAGCCCCTACCGTATGGCATACTATAGCACGCCGTTTTTCATCATTTTTGAAGATTAAAAAAAAAAAAAAAAAAACATGGGTTATAGCCCATCGTTTTTTGAAATTTTGAAAAAAAATGTTAACCTCATTTTTCATCATTTTCGACCATGGGCTATAGCCTCTACCGCATGGCATACTATAGCACGCCATTTTTCATCATTTTTGAGGATTTGAAAAAAATGAAAAAAAAAAAAACATGGGTTATAGTCCATCGTTTTTTGAAATTAAAAAAAAAATGTCAACCTCGTTTTTCATCATTTTCGACTATGGGCTATAGCCCCTACCGTATGGCATACTATAGCATGCCGTTTTTCATCATTTTTGAGGATTTGAAAAAAATGAAAAAACAAAAAAACCTGGGTTATAGTCCATCGTTTTTTGAAAATTTGAAAAAAAATGTTAACCTCGTTTTTCATCATTTTCGACCATGGGCTATAGCCCCTACCGTATGGCATACTATAGCACGCCGTTTTTCATCATTTTTGAGGATTTGAAAAAAATGAAAAAAAAAAAAAACATGGGTTATAGCCCATCGTTTTTTGAAATTTTGAAAAAAAATGTCAACCTCGTTTTTCATCATTTTCGACCATGGGCTATAGCCCCTACCGTATGGCATACTATAGCACGCCGTTTTTCATCATTTTTGAGGATTTGAAAAAAAAGAAAAAAAAAAAAAACATGGGTTATAGTCCATCGTTTTTTGAAAATTTGAAAAAAAATGTTAACCTCGTTTTTCATCATTTTCGACCATGGGCTATAGCCCCTACCGTATGGCATACTATAGCACGCCGTTTTTCATCATTTTTGAGGATTTGAAAAAAATGAAAAAAAAAAAAAACATGGGTTATAGCCCATCGTTTTTTGAAATTTAAAAAAAAAATGTCAACCTCGTTTTTCATCATTTTCGACTATGGGCTATAGCCCCTACCGTATGGCATACTATAGCACGCCGTTTTTCATCATTTTTGAGGATTTGAAAAAAATGAAAAAAAAAAAAACATGGGTTATAGTCCATCGTTTTTTGAAAATTTGAAAAAAAATGTTAACCTCGTTTTTCATCATTTTCGACCATGGGCTATAGCCCCTACCGTATGGCATACTATAGCACGCCGTTTTTCATCATTTTTGAGGATTTGAAAAAAAAAAACAAACAAAAAAAACATGGGTTATAGCCCAGCGTTTTTTGAAATTAAAAACAAAAATGTCAACCTCGTTTTTCTACATTTTCGACTATGGGCTATAGCCCTTACCGTATGGCATACTATAGCACGCCGTTTTTCATCATTTTTGAGGATTTGAAAAAAAAAAAAAAAAAAAAAAAACATGGGTTATAGTCCATCGTTTTTTGAAAATTTGAAAAAAAATGTTAACCTCGTTTTTCATCATTTTCGACCATGGGCTATAGCCCCTACCGTATGGCATACTATAGCACGCCGTTTTTCATCATTTTTGAGGATTTGAAAAAAAAAAAAAAAAAAAAAAAACATGGGTTATAGCCCAGCGTTTTTTGAAATTAAAAACAAAAATGTCAACCTCGTTTTTCTACATTTTCGACTATGGGCTATAGCCCTTACCGTATGGCATACTATAGCACGCCGTTTTTCATCATTTTTGAGGATTTGAAAAAAAAAAAAAAAAAAAAAAAACATGGGTTATAGTCCATCGTTTTTTGAAATTTTGAAAAAAAATGTTAACCTCGTTTTTCATCATTTTCGACCATGGGCTATAGCCCCTACCGTATGGCATACTATAGCACACCGTTTTTCATCATTTTTGAGGATTTGAAAAAAAAAAAAAAAAAAAAAGAACATGGGTTATAGCCCATCGTTTTTTGAAATTTTGAAAAAAAATGTTAACCTCGTTTTTCATCATTTTCGACCATGGGCTATAGCCCCTACCGTATGGCATACTATAGCACGCCATTTTTCATCATTTTTGAGGATTTGAAAAAAATGAAAAAAAAAAAAAAACATGGGTTATAGTCCATCGTTTTTTGAAAATTTGAAAAAAAATGTTAACCTCGTTTTTCATCATTTTCGACCATGGGCTATAGCCCCTACCGTATGGCATACTATAGCACGCCGTTTTTCATCATTTTTGAGGATTTGAAAAAAATGAAAAAAAAAAAACCTGGGTTATAGCCCATCGTTTTTTGAAATTTTGAAAAAAAATGTTAACCTCGTTTTTCATCATTTTCGACCATGGACTATAGCCCCTACCGCATGGCATACTATAGCACGCCATTTTTCATCATTTTTGAGGATTTGAAAAAAATGAAAAAAAAAACAAAAACATGGGTTATAGCCCATCGTTTTTTGAAATTAAAAAAAAAATGTCAACCTCGTTTTTCATCATTTTCGACTATGGGCTATAGCCCCTACCGTATGGCATACTATAGCATGCCGTTTTTCATCATTTTTGAGGATTTGAAAAAAATGAAAAAACAAAAAAACATGGGTTATAGTCCATCGTTTTTTGAAAATTTGAAAAAAAAATGTTAACCTCGTTTTTCATCATTTTCGACCATGGGCTATAGCCCCTACCGTATGGCATACTATAGCACGCCGTTTTTCATCATTTTTGAAGATTAAAAAAAAAAAAAAAAAAACATGGGTTATAGCCCATCGTTTTTTGAAATTTTGAAAAAAAATGTTAACCTCATTTTTCATCATTTTCGACCATGGGCTATAGCCTCTACCGCATGGCATACTATAGCACGCCATTTTTCATCATTTTTGAGGATTTGAAAAAAATGAAAAAAAAAAAAACATGGGTTATAGTCCATCGTTTTTTGAAATTAAAAAAAAAAATGTCAACCTCGTTTTTCATCATTTTCGACTATGGGCTATAGCCCCTACCGTATGGCATACTATAGCATGCCGTTTTTCATCATTTTTGAGGATTTGAAAAAAATGAAAAAACAAAAAAACCTGGGTTATAGTCCATCGTTTTTTGAAAATTTGAAAAAAAATGTTAACCTCGTTTTTCATCATTTTCGACCATGGGCTATAGCCCCTACCGTATGGCATACTATAGCACGCCGTTTTTCATCATTTTTGAGGATTTGAAAAAAATGAAAAAAGAAAAAAACATGGGTTATAGCCCATCGTTTTTTGAAATTTTGAAAAAAAATGTCAACCTCGTTTTTCATCATTTTCGACCATGGGCTATAGCCCCTACCGTATGGCATACTATAGCACGCCGTTTTTCATCATTTTTGAGGATTTGAAAAAAAAGAAAAAAAAAAAAAACATGGGTTATAGTCCATCGTTTTTTGAAAATTTGAAAAAAAATGTTAACCTCGTTTTTCATCATTTTCGACCATGGGCTATAGCCCCTACCGTATGGCATACTATAGCACGCCGTTTTTCATCATTTTTGAGGATTTGAAAAAAATGAAAAAAAAAAAAAACATGGGTTATAGCCCATCGTTTTTTGAAATTAAAAAAAAAAATGTCAACCTCGTTTTTCATCATTTTCGACTATGGGCTATAGCCCCTACCGTATGGCATACTATAGCACGCCGTTTTTCATCATTTTTGAGGATTTGAAAAAAATGAAAAAAAAAAAAACATGGGTTATAGTCCATCGTTTTTTGAAAATTTGAAAAAAAATGTTAACCTCGTTTTTCATCATTTTCGACCATGGGCTATAGCCCCTACCGTATGGCATACTATAGCACGCCGTTTTTCATCATTTTTGAGGATTTGAAAAAAAAAAACAAACAAAAAAAACATGGGTTATAGCCCAGCGTTTTTTGAAATTAAAAACAAAAATGTCAACCTCGTTTTTCTACATTTTCGACTATGGGCTATAGCCCTTACCGTATGGCATACTATAGCACGCCGTTTTTCATCATTTTTGAGGATTTGAAAAAAAAAAAAAAAAAAAAAAAACATGGGTTATAGTCCATCGTTTTTTGAAAATTTGAAAAAAAATGTTAACCTCGTTTTTCATCATTTTCGACCATGGGCTATAGCCCCTACCGTATGGCATACTATAGCACGCCGTTTTTCATCATTTTTGAGGATTTGAAAAAAAAAAAAAAAAAAAAAAAACATGGGTTATAGCCCAGCGTTTTTTGAAATTAAAAACAAAAATGTCAACCTCGTTTTTCTACATTTTCGACTATGGGCTATAGCCCTTACCGTATGGCATACTATAGCACGCCGTTTTTCATCATTTTTGAGGATTTGAAAAAAAAAAAAAAAAAAAAAAAACATGGGTTATAGTCCATCGTTTTTTGAAATTTTGAAAAAAAATGTTAACCTCGTTTTTCATCATTTTCGACCATGGGCTATAGCCCCTACCGTATGGCATACTATAGCACACCGTTTTTCATCATTTTTGAGGATTTGAAAAAAAAAAAAAAAAAAAAAGAACATGGGTTATAGCCCATCGTTTTTTGAAATTTTGAAAAAAAATGTTAACCTCGTTTTTCATCATTTTCGACCATGGGCTATAGCCCCTACCGTATGGCATACTATAGCACGCCATTTTTCATCATTTTTGAGGATTTGAAAAAAATGAAAAAAAAAAAAAAACATGGGTTATAGTCCATCGTTTTTTGAAAATTTGAAAAAAAATGTTAACCTCGTTTTTCATCATTTTCGACCATGGGCTATAGCCCCTACCGTATGGCATACTATAGCACGCCGTTTTTCATCATTTTTGAGGATTTGAAAAAAATGAAAAAAAAAAAACCTGGGTTATAGCCCATCGTTTTTTGAAATTTTGAAAAAAAATGTTAACCTCGTTTTTCATCATTTTCGACCATGGGCTATAGCCCCTACCGTATGGCATACTATAGCACGCCGTTTTTCATCATTTTTGAGGATTTGAAAAAAATGAAAAAAAAAAAAAACATGGGTTATAGTCCATCGTTTTTTGAAAATTTGAAAAGAAATGGCAACCTCATTTTTCATCATTTTCGACCATGGGCTATAGCCCCTACCGTATGGCATACTATAGCAAACCGTTTTTCATCATTTTTGAGGATTTGAAAAAAAAAAAAAAAAAAAAAAGAAACATGGGTTATAGTCCATAGTTTTTTGAAATTTTGAAAAAAAATGTTAACCTCGTTTTTCATCATTTTCGACCATGGGCTATAGCCCCTACCGTATGGCATACTATAGCACGCCGTTTTTCTACATTTTTGAGGATTTGAAAAAAATGAAAAAAAAAAAAAACATGGGTTATAGTCCATCGTTTTTTGAAAATTTGAAAAAAAATGTTAACCTCGTTTTTCATCATTTTCGACCATGGGCTATAGCCCCTACCGTATGGCATACTATAGCACGCCGTTTTTCATCATTTTTGAGGATTTGAAAAAAATGAAAAAAAAAAAACCCTGGGTTATAGCCCATCGTTTTTTGAAATTTTGAAAAAAAATGTTAACCTCGTTTTTCATCATTTTCAACCATGGGCTATAGCCCCTACCGTATGGCATACTATAGCACGCCGTTTTTCATCATTTTTGAGGATTTGAAAAAAATGAAAAAAAATAAAAAAACATGGGTTATAGCTCATCGTTTTTTGAAATTTTGAAAAAAAAATGTTAACCTCGTTTTTCATCATTTTCGACCATGGGCTATAGCCCCTACCGTATGGCATACTATAGCACGCCGTTTTTCATCATTTTTGAGGATTTGAAAAAAAAAAAAAAAAAAAAAAAACATGGGTTATAGCCCATCGTTTTTTGAAATTTTGAAAAAAAATGTTAACCTCGTTTTTCATCATTTTCGACCATGGGCTATAGCCCCTACCGTATGGCATACTATAGCACGCCGTTTTTCATCATTTTTGAGGATTTGAAAAAAATGAAAAAAAAAAAAACATGGGTTATAGTCCATCGTTTTTTGAAAATTTGAAAAAAATGGCAACCTCGTTTTTCATCATTTTCGACCATGGGCTATAGCCCCTACCGTATGGCATACTATAGCAAACCGTTTTTCATCATTTTTGAGGATTTGAAAAAAATGAAAAAAAAAAAAAAAACATGGGTTATAGTCCATCGTTTTTTGAAAATTTGAAAAAAAATGTTAACCTCGTTTTTCATCATTTTCGACCATGGGCTATAGCCTCTACCGTATGGCATACTATAGCACGCCGTTTTTCATCATTTTTGAGGATTTGAAAAAAATGAAAAAAAAAAAAAAACATGGGTTATAGCCCATCATTTTTTGAAATTTTGAAAAAAAAATGTCAACCTCGTTTTTCATCATTTTCGACCATGGGCTATAGACCCTACCGTATGGCATACTATAGCACGCCGTTTTTCATTTTTGAGGATTTGAAAAAAATGAAAAAAAAAAAAAACATGGGTTATAGTCCATCGTTTTTTGAAATTTTGAAAAAAAATGTCAACCTCGTTTTTCATCATTTTCGACTATGGGCTATAGCCCCTACCGTATGGCATACTATAGCACACCGTTTTTCATCATTTTTGAGGATTTGAAAAAAATGAAAAAAAAAACAAAACATGGGTTATAGTCCATCGTTTTTTGAAAATTTGAAAAAAAACATTAATCTCGTTTTTCATCATTTTCGACCATGGGCTATAGCCCCTACCGTATGGCATACTATAGCACGCCGTTTTTCATCATTTTTGAGGATTTGAAAAAAATTAAAAAAAACAAAAACATGGGTTATAGCCCATCGTTTTTTGAAATTTTGAAAAAAAATGTTAACCTCGTTTTTCATCATTTTCGACCATGGGCTATAGCCCCTACCGTATGGCATACTATAGCACGCCGTTTTTCATCATTTTTGAGGATTTGAAAAAAACAAACAAACAAAAAAAACATGGGTTATAGCCCAGCGTTTTTTGAAATTAAAAACAAAAATGTCAACCTCGTTTTTCTACATTTTCGACTATGGGCTATAGCCCTTACCGTATGGCATACTATAGCACGCCGTTTTTCATCATTTTTGAGGATTTGAAAAAAAAAAAAAAAAAAAAAAAACATGGGTTATAGTCCATCGTTTTTTGAAAATTTGAAAAAAAATGTTAACCTCGTTTTTCATCATTTTCGACCATGGGCTATAGCCCCTACCGTATGGCATACTATAGCACGCCGTTTTTCATCATTTTTGAGGATTTGAAAAAAAAAAAAAAAAAAAAAAAACATGGGTTATAGCCCAGCGTTTTTTGAAATTAAAAACAAAAATGTCAACCTCGTTTTTCTACATTTTCGACTATGGGCTATAGCCCTTACCGTATGGCATACTATAGCACGCCGTTTTTCATCATTTTTGAGGATTTGAAAAAAAAAAAAAAAAAAAAAAAACATGGGTTATAGTCCATCGTTTTTTGAAATTTTGAAAAAAAATGTTAACCTCGTTTTTCATCATTTTCGACCATGGGCTATAGCCCCTACCGTATGGCATACTATAGCACACCGTTTTTCATCATTTTTGAGGATTTGAAAAAAAAAAAAAAAAAAAAGAACATGGGTTATAGCCCATCGTTTTTTGAAATTTTGAAAAAAAATGTTAACCTCGTTTTTCATCATTTTCGACCATGGGCTATAGCCCCTACCGTATGGCATACTATAGCACGCCATTTTTCATCATTTTTGAGGATTTGAAAAAAATGAAAAAAAAAAAAAAACATGGGTTATAGTCCATCGTTTTTTGAAAATTTGAAAAAAAATGTTAACCTCGTTTTTCATCATTTTCGACCATGGGCTATAGCCCCTACCGTATGGCATACTATAGCACGCCGTTTTTCATCATTTTTGAGGATTTGAAAAAAATGAAAAAAAAAAAACCTGGGTTATAGCCCATCGTTTTTTGAAATTTTGAAAAAAAATGTTAACCTCGTTTTTCATCATTTTCGACCATGGGCTATAGCCCCTACCGTATGGCATACTATAGCACGCCGTTTTTCATCATTTTTGAGGATTTGAAAAAAATGAAAAAAAAAAAAAACATGGGTTATAGTCCATCGTTTTTTGAAAATTTGAAAAGAAATGGCAACCTCATTTTTCATCATTTTCGACCATGGGCTATAGCCCCTACCGTATGGCATACTATAGCAAACCGTTTTTCATCATTTTTGAGGATTTGAAAAAAAAAAAAAAAAAAAAAAGAAACATGGGTTATAGTCCATAGTTTTTTGAAATTTTGAAAAAAAATGTTAACCTCGTTTTTCATCATTTTCGACCATGGGCTATAGCCCCTACCGTATGGCATACTATAGCACGCCGTTTTTCTACATTTTTGAGGATTTGAAAAAAATGAAAAAAAAAAAAAACATGGGTTATAGTCCATCGTTTTTTGAAAATTTGAAAAAAAATGTTAACCTCGTTTTTCATCATTTTCGACCATGGGCTATAGCCCCTACCGTATGGCATACTATAGCACGCCGTTTTTCATCATTTTTGAGGATTTGAAAAAAATGAAAAAAAAAAAAACCTGGGTTATAGCCCATCGTTTTTTGAAATTTTGAAAAAAAATGTTAACCTCGTTTTTCATCATTTTCAACCATGGGCTATAGCCCCTACCGTATGGCATACTATAGCACGCCGTTTTTCATCATTTTTGAGGATTTGAAAAAAATGAAAAAAAAAAAAAAACATGGGTTATAGCTCATCGTTTTTTGAAAATTTGAAAAAAAAATGTTAACCTCGTTTTTCATCATTTTCGACCATGGGCTATAGCCCCTACCGTATGGCATACTATAGCACGCCGTTTTTCATCATTTTTGAGGATTTGAAAAAAAAAAAAAAAAAAAAAAAACATGGGTTATAGCCCATCGTTTTTTGAAATTTTGAAAAAAAATGTTAACCTCGTTTTTCATCATTTTCGACCATGGGCTATAGCCCCTACCGTATGGCATACTATAGCACGCCGTTTTTCATCATTTTTGAGGATTTGAAAAAAATGAAAAAAAAAAAAACATGGGTTATAGTCCATCGTTTTTTGAAAATTTGAAAAAAATGGCAACCTCGTTTTTCATCATTTTCGACCATGGGCTATAGCCCCTACCGTATGGCATACTATAGCAAACCGTTTTTCATCATTTTTGAGGATTTGAAAAAAATGAAAAAAAAAAAAAAAACATGGGTTATAGTCCATCGTTTTTTGAAAATTTGAAAAAAAATGTTAACCTCGTTTTTCATCATTTTCGACCATGGGCTATAGCCCCTACCGTATGGCATACTATAGCACGCCGTTTTTCATCATTTTTGAGGATTTGAAAAAAAAAAAAAAAAAAAAAAAACATGGGTTATAGCCCAGCGTTTTTTGAAATTAAAAACAAAAATGTCAACCTCGTTTTTCTACATTTTCGACTATGGGCTATAGCCCTTACCGTATGGCATACTATAGCACGCCGTTTTTCATCATTTTTGAGGATTTGAAAAAAAAAAAAAAAAAAAAAAAACATGGGTTATAGTCCATCGTTTTTTGAAATTTTGAAAAAAAATGTTAACCTCGTTTTTCATCATTTTCGACCATGGGCTATAGCCCCTACCGTATGGCATACTATAGCACACCGTTTTTCATCATTTTTGAGGATTTGAAAAAAAAAAAAAAAAAAAAAGAACATGGGTTATAGCCCATCGTTTTTTGAAATTTTGAAAAAAAATGTTAACCTCGTTTTTCATCATTTTCGACCATGGGCTATAGCCCCTACCGTATGGCATACTATAGCACGCCATTTTTCATCATTTTTGAGGATTTGAAAAAAATGAAAAAAAAAAAAAAACATGGGTTATAGTCCATCGTTTTTTGAAAATTTGAAAAAAAATGTTAACCTCGTTTTTCATCATTTTCGACCATGGGCTATAGCCCCTACCGTATGGCATACTATAGCACGCCGTTTTTCATCATTTTTGAGGATTTGAAAAAAATGAAAAAAAAAAAACCTGGGTTATAGCCCATCGTTTTTTGAAATTTTGAAAAAAAATGTTAACCTCGTTTTTCATCATTTTCGACCATGGGCTATAGCCCCTACCGTATGGCATACTATAGCACGCCGTTTTTCATCATTTTTGAGGATTTGAAAAAAATGAAAAAAAAAAAAAACATGGGTTATAGTCCATCGTTTTTTGAAAATTTGAAAAGAAATGGCAACCTCATTTTTCATCATTTTCGACCATGGGCTATAGCCCCTACCGTATGGCATACTATAGCAAACCGTTTTTCATCATTTTTGAGGATTTGAAAAAAAAAAAAAAAAAAAAAAGAAACATGGGTTATAGTCCATAGTTTTTTGAAATTTTGAAAAAAAATGTTAACCTCGTTTTTCATCATTTTCGACCATGGGCTATAGCCCCTACCGTATGGCATACTATAGCACGCCGTTTTTCTACATTTTTGAGGATTTGAAAAAAATGAAAAAAAAAAAAAACATGGGTTATAGTCCATCGTTTTTTGAAAATTTGAAAAAAAATGTTAACCTCGTTTTTCATCATTTTCGACCATGGGCTATAGCCCCTACCGTATGGCATACTATAGCACGCCGTTTTTCATCATTTTTGAGGATTTGAAAAAAATGAAAAAAAAAAAAACCTGGGTTATAGCCCATCGTTTTTTGAAATTTTGAAAAAAAATGTTAACCTCGTTTTTCATCATTTTCAACCATGGGCTATAGCCCCTACCGTATGGCATACTATAGCACGCCGTTTTTCATCATTTTTGAGGATTTGAAAAAAATGAAAAAAAAAAAAAAACATGGGTTATAGCTCATCGTTTTTTGAAAATTTGAAAAAAAAATGTTAACCTCGTTTTTCATCATTTTCGACCATGGGCTATAGCCCCTACCGTATGGCATACTATAGCACGCCGTTTTTCATCATTTTTGAGGATTTGAAAAAAAAAAAAAAAAAAAAAAAACATGGGTTATAGCCCATCGTTTTTTGAAATTTTGAAAAAAAATGTTAACCTCGTTTTTCATCATTTTCGACCATGGGCTATAGCCCCTACCGTATGGCATACTATAGCACGCCGTTTTTCATCATTTTTGAGGATTTGAAAAAAATGAAAAAAAAAAAAACATGGGTTATAGTCCATCGTTTTTTGAAAATTTGAAAAAAATGGCAACCTCGTTTTTCATCATTTTCGACCATGGGCTATAGCCCCTACCGTATGGCATACTATAGCAAACCGTTTTTCATCATTTTTGAGGATTTGAAAAAAATGAAAAAAAAAAAAAAAACATGGGTTATAGTCCATCGTTTTTTGAAAATTTGAAAAAAAATGTTAACCTCGTTTTTCATCATTTTCGACCATGGGCTATAGCCTCTACCGTATGGCATACTATAGCACGCCGTTTTTCATCATTTTTGAGGATTTGAAAAAAATGAAAAAAAAAAAAAAAACATGGGTTATAGCCCATCATTTTTTGAAATTTTGAAAAAAAAATGTCAACCTCGTTTTTCATCATTTTCGACCATGGGCTATAGACCCTACCGTATGGCATACTATAGCACGCCGTTTTTCATTTTTGAGGATTTGAAAAAAATGAAAAAAAAAAAAAACATGGGTTATAGTCCATCGTTTTTTGAAATTTTGAAAAAAAATGTCAACCTCGTTTTTCATCATTTTCGACTATGGGCTATAGCCCCTACCGTATGGCATACTATAGCACACCATTTTTCATCATTTTTGAGGATTTGAAAAAAATGAAAAAAAAAACAAAACATGGGTTATAGTCCATCGTTTTTTGAAAATTTGAAAAAAAAAATTAATCTCGTTTTTCATCATTTTCGACCATGGGCTATAGCCCCTACCGTATGGCATACTATAGCACGCCGTTTTTCATCATTTTTGAGGATTTGAAAAAAATTAAAAAAAACAAAAACATGGGTTATAGCCCATCGTTTTTTGAAATTTTGAAAAAAAATGTTAACCTCGTTTTTCATCATTTTCGACCATGGGCTATAGCCCCTACCGTATGGCATACTATAGCACGCCGTTTTTCATCATTTTTGAGGATTTGAAAAAAAAGGAAAAAAAAAAGAACATGGGTTATAGCCCATCGTTTTTTGAAATTTTGAAAAAAAATGTTAACCTCGTTTTTCATCATTTTCGACCATGGTCTATAGCCCCTACCGTATGGCATACTATAGCACGCCGTTTTTCATCATTTTTGAGGATTTGAAAAAAATGAAAAAAAAAAAAAACATGGGTTATAGCCCATCGTTTTTTGAAATTTTGAAAAAAAATGTCAACCTCGTTTTTCATCATTTTCGACCATGGGCTATAGCCCCTACCGTATGGCATACTATAGCACGCCGTTTTTCATCATTTTTGAGGATTTGAAAAAAATGAAAAAAAAAAAAAACATGGGTTATAGTCCATCGTTTTTTGAAAATTTGAAAAAAAATGTCAACCTCGTTTTTCATCATTTTCGACCATGGGCTATAGCCCCTACCGTATGGCATACTATAGCACGCCGTTTTTCATCATTTTTGAGGATTTGAAAAAAGTGAAAAAAAAAAAAACATGGGTTATAGCCCATCGTTTTTTGAAATTTTGAAAAAAAATGTTAACCTCGTTTTTCATCATTTCCGACCATGGGCTATAGCCCCTACCGTATGGCATACTATAGCACGCCGTTTTTCATCATTTTTGAGGATTTGAAAAAAATGAAAAAAAAAAAAAACATGGGTTATAGTCCATCGTTTTTTGAAAATTTGAAAAAAAATGTCAACCTCGTTTTTCATCATTTTCGACCATGGGCTATAGCCCCTACCGTATGGCATACTATAGCACGCCGTTTTTCATCATTTTTGAGGATTTGAAAAAAAATAAAAAATAAATAAACATGGGTTATAGCCCATCGTTTTTTGAAAATTTGAAAAAAAATGTTAACCTCGTTTTTCATCATTTTCGACCATGGGCTATAGCCCCTACCGTATGGCATACTATAGCACGCCGTTTTTCATCATTTTTGAGGATTTGAAAAAATTAAAAAAAAACAAAAACATGGGTTATAGCCCATCGTTTTTTGAAATTTTGAAAAAAAATGTTAACCTCGTTTTTCATCATTTTCGACCATGGGCTATAGCCCCTACCGTATGGCATACTATAGCACGCCGTTTTTCATCATTTTTGAGGATTTGAAAAAAATGAAAAAAAAAAAACATGGGTTATAGCCCATCGTTTTTTGAAATTTTGAAAAAAATTTCAACCTCGTTTGTCATCATTTTCGACCATGGGCTATAGCCCCTACCGTATGGCATACTATAGCACGCCGTTTTTCATCATTTTTGAGGATTTGAAAAAAAATGAAAAAAACGATGGGTTATAGCCCATTGTTTTTTTTTCATTTTTTCATTTTTTTCAAAAAACAAAATATCCTCGTTTTTCATCCTTTTTGACCATGGGCTATAGCCTACATCGTACGGCATACTATAGCACGCCGTTTTTCATCATTTTTGAGGATTTGAAAAAAATGAAAAAAAAAAAAACATGGGTTATAGCCCATCGTTTTTTGAAATTTTAAAAAAAAATGTCAACCTCGTTTTTCATCATTTTCGACCATGGGCTATAGCCCCTACCGTATGGCATACTATAGCACGCCGTTTTTCATCATTTTTGAGGATTTGAAAAAAATTAAACAAAAAAAAACATGGGTTATAGCCCATCGTTTTTTGAAAATTTGAAAAAAAATGTCAACCTTGTTTTTCATCATTTTCGACTATGGGCTATAGCCCCTACCGTATGGCATACTATAGCACGCCGTTTTTCATCATTTTTGAGGATTTGAAAAAATTAAAAAAAAACAAAAACATGGTTTATAGCCCATCGTTTTTTGAAATTTTGAAAATAAATGTCAACCTCGTTTTTCATCATTTTCGACTATGGGCTATAGCCTCTACCGTATGGCATACTATAGCACGCCGTTTTTCATCATTTTTGAGGATTTGAAAAAAATGAAAAAAAAAAAAACATGGGTTATAGTCCATCGTTTTTTGAAAATTTGAAAAAAAATGTTAACCTCGTTTTTCATCATTTTCGACCATGGGCTATAGCCTCTACCGTATGGCATACTATAGCACGCCGTTTTTCATCATTTTTGAGGATTTGAAAAAAATGGAAAAAAAAAAAAACATGGGTTATAGCCCATCGTTTTTTGAAATTTTAAAAAAAAATGTCAACCTCGTTTTTCATCATTTTCGACTATGGGCTATAGCCCCTACCGTATGGCATACTATAGCACGCCGTTTTTCATCATTTTTGAGGATTTGAAAAAAATGAAAAAAAAAAAAACATGGGTTATAGTCCATCGTTTTTTGAAAATTTGAAAAAAAATGTTAACCTCGTTTTTCATCATTTTCGACCATGGGCTATAGCCCCTACCGTATGGCATACTATAGCACGCCGTTTTTCATCATTTTTGAGGATTTGAAAAAAAAAAAAAAAAAAAAAAAACATGGGTTATAGCCCAGCGTTTTTTGAAATTAAAAACAAAAATGTCAACCTCGTTTTTCTACATTTTCGACTATGGGCTATAGCCCTTACCGTATGGCATACTATAGCACGCCGTTTTTCATCATTTTTGAGGATTTGAAAAAAAAAAAAAAACATGGGTTATAGTCCATCGTTTTTTGAAAATTTGAAAAAAAATGTTAACCTCGTTTTTCATCATTTTCGACCATGGGCTATAGCCCCTACCGTATGGCATACTATAGCACACCGTTTTTCATCATTTTTGAGGATTTGAAAAAAAAAAAAAAAAAAAAAGAACATGGGTTATAGCCCATCGTTTTTTGAAATTTTGAAAAAAAATGTTAACCTCGTTTTTCATCATTTTCGACCATGGGCTATAGCCCCTACCGTATGGCATACTATAGCACGCCATTTTTCATCATTTTTGAGGATTTGAAAAAAATGAAAAAAAAAAAAAAACATGGGTTATAGTCCATCGTTTTTTGAAAATTTGAAAAAAAATGTTAACCTCGTTTTTCATCATTTTCGACCATGGGCTATAGCCCCTACCGTATGGCATACTATAGCACGCCGTTTTTCATCATTTTTGAGGATTTGAAAAAAATGAAAAAAAAAAAACCTGGGTTATAGCCCATCGTTTTTTGAAATTTTGAAAAAAAATGTTAACCTCGTTTTTCATCATTTTCGACCATGGGCTATAGCCCCTACCGTATGGCATACTATAGCACGCCGTTTTTCATCATTTTTGAGGATTTGAAAAAAATGAAAAAAAAAAAAAACATGGGTTATAGTCCATCGTTTTTTGAAATTTTGAAAAAAAATGTTAACCTCGTTTTTCATCATTTTCGACCATGGGCTATAGCCCCTACCGTATGGCATACTATAGCACGCCATTTTTCATCATTTTTGAGGATTTGAAAAAAATGAAAAAAAAAAAAAACATGGGTTATAGTCCATCGTTTTTTGAAAATTTGAAAAAAAAATGTTAACCTCGTTTTTCATCATTTTCGACCATGGGCTATAGCCCCTACCGTATGGCATACTATAGCACGCCGTTTTTCATCATTTTTGAGGATTTGAAAAAAATGAAAAAAAAAAAAACCTGGGTTATAGCCCATCGTTTTTTGAAATTTTGAAAAAAAATGTTAACCTCGTTTTTCATCATTTTCGACCATGGGCTATAGCCCCTACCGTATGGCATACTATAGCACGCCGTTTTTCATCATTTTTGAGGATTTGAAAAAAATGAAAAAAAAAAAAAAACATGGGTTATAGTCCATCGTTTTTTGAAAATTTGAAAAGAAATGGCAACCTCATTTTTCATCATTTTCGACCATGGGCTATAGCCCCTACCGTATGGCATACTATAGCAAACCGTTTTTCATCATTTTTGAGGATTTGAAAAAAAAAAAAAAAAAAAAAAGAAACATGGGTTATAGTCCATAGTTTTTTGAAATTTTGAAAAAAAATGTTAACCTCGTTTTTCATCATTTTCGACCATGGGCTATAGCCTCTACCGTATGGCATACTATAGCACGCCGTTTTTCATCATTTTTGAGGATTTGAAAAAAATGAAAAAAAAAAAACATGGGTTATAGCCCATCATTTTTTGAAAATTTGAAAAAAAAATGTCAACCTCGTTTTTCATCATTTTCGACCATGGGCTATAGCCCCTACCGTATGGCATACTATAGCATGCCGTTTTTCATCATTTTTGAGGATTTGAAAAGAATGAAAAAAAAAAAAAACATGGGTTATAGTCCATCGTTTTTTGAAAATTTGAAAAAAAATGTTAACCTCGTTTTTCATCATTTTCGACCATGGGCTATAGCCCCTACCGTATGGCATACTATAGCACGCCGTTTTTCTACATTTTTGAGGATTTGAAAAAAATGAAAAAAAAAAAAAACATGGGTTATAGTCCATCGTTTTTTGAAAATTTGAAAAAAAATGTTAACCTCGTTTTTCATCATTTTCGACCATGGGCTATAGCCCCTACCGTATGGCATACTATAGCACGCCGTTTTTCATCATTTTTGAGGATTTGAAAAAAATGAAAAAAAAAAAAACCTGGGTTATAGCCCATCGTTTTTTGAAATTTTGAAAAAAAATGTTAACCTCGTTTTTCATCATTTTCAACCATGGGCTATAGCCCCTACCGTATGGCATACTATAGCACGCCGTTTTTCATCATTTTTGAGGATTTGAAAAAAAAAAAAAAAAAAAAAAAACATGGGTTATAGCTCATCGTTTTTTGAAATTTTGAAAAAAAAATGTTAACCTCGTTTTTCATCATTTTCGACCATGGGCTATAGCCCCTACCGTATGGCATACTATAGCACGCCGTTTTTCATCATTTTTGAGGATTTGAAAAAAAACAAAAAAAAAACAAAACATGGGTTATAGCCCATCGTTTTTTGAAATTTTGAAAAAAAATGTTAACCTCGTTTTTCATCATTTTCGACCATGGGCTATAGCCCCTACCGTATGGCATACTATAGCACGCCGTTTTTCATCATTTTTGAGGATTTGAAAAAAATGAAAAAAAAACAAACAATGGGTTATAGTCCATCGTTTTTTGAAAATTTGAAAAAAATGGCAACCTCGTTTTTCATCATTTTCGACCATGGGCTATAGCCCCTACCGTATGGCATACTATAGCAAACCGTTTTTCATCATTTTTGAGGATTTGAAAAAAATGAAAAAAAGAAAAAAAAACATGGGTTATAGTCCATCGTTTTTTGAAAATTTGAAAAAAAATGTTAACCTCGTTTTTCATCATTTTCGACCATGGGCTATAGCCTCTACCGTATGGCATACTATAGCACGCCGTTTTTCATCATTTTTGAGGATTTGAAAAAAATGAAAAAAAAAAAAAAAACATGGGTTATAGCCCATCATTTTTTGAAATTTTGAAAAAAAAATGTCAACCTCGTTTTTCATCATTTTCGACCATGGGCTATAGACCCTACCGTATGGCATACTATAGCACGCCGTTTTTCATTTTTGAGGATTTGAAAAAAATGAAAAAAAAAAAAAACATGGGTTATAGTCCATCGTTTTTTGAAATTTTGAAAAAAAATGTCAACCTCGTTTTTCATCATTTTCGACTATGGGCTATAGCCCCTACCGTATGGCATACTATAGCACGCCGTTTTTCATCATTTTTGAGGATTTGAAAAAAATTAAAAAAAAAACAAAACATGGGTTATAGTCCATCGTTTTTTGAAAATTTGAAAAAAAAAATTAATCTCGTTTTTCATCATTTTCGACCATGGGCTATAGCCCCTACCGTATGGCATACTATAGCACGCCGTTTTTCATCATTTTTGAGGATTTGAAAAAAATTAAAAAAAACAAAAACATGGGTTATAGCCCATCGTTTTTTGAAATTTTGAAAAAAAATGTTAACCTCGTTTTTCATCATTTTCGACCATGGGCTATAGCCCCTACCGTATGGCATACTATAGCACGCCGTTTTTCATCATTTTTGAGGATTTGAAAAAAATGAAAAAAAAAAAAAACATGGGTTATAGCCCATCGTTTTTTGAAATTTTGAAAAAAAAGGTCAACCTCGTTTTTCATCATTTTCGACCATGGGCTATAGCCCCTACCGTATGGCATACTATAGCACGCCGTTTTTCATCATTTTTGAGGATTTGAAAAAAATTAAAAAAAACAAAAACATGGGTTATAGCCCATCGTTTTTTGAAATTTTGAAAAAAAATGTTAACCTCGTTTTTCATCATTTTCGACCATGGGCTATAGCCCCTACCGTATGGCATACTATAGCACGCCGTTTTTCATCATTTTTGAGGATTTGAAAAAAATGAAAAAAAAAAAAAACATGGGTTATAGCCCATCGTTTTTTGAAATTTTGAAAAAAAAGGTCAACCTCGTTTTTCATCATTTTCGACCATGGGCTATAGCCCCTACCGTATGGCATACTATAGCACGCCGTTTTTCATCATTTTTGAGGATTTGAAAAAAATGAAAAAAAAAAAAAACATGGGTTATAGTCCATCGTTTTTTGAAAATTTGAAAAAAAATGTCAACCTCGTTTTTCATCATTTTCAACCATGGGCTATAGCCCCTACCGTATGGCATACTATAGCACGCCGTTTTTCATCATTTTTGAGGATTTGAAAAAAAAAAAAAAAAAAAAAAAACATGGGTTATAGCTCATCGTTTTTTGAAATTTTGAAAAAAAAATGTTAACCTCGTTTTTCATCATTTTCGACCATGGGCTATAGCCCCTACCGTATGGCATACTATAGCACGCCGTTTTTCATCATTTTTGAGGATTTGAAAAAAAACAAAAAAAAAACAAAACATGGGTTATAGCCCATCGTTTTTTTAAATTTTGAAAAAAAATGTTAACCTCGTTTTTCATCATTTTCGACCATGGGCTATAGCCCCTACCGTATGGCATACTATAGCACGCCGTTTTTCATCATTTTTGAGGATTTGAAAAAAATGAAAAAAAAACAAACAATGGGTTATAGTCCATCGTTTTTTGAAAATTTGAAAAAAATGGCAACCTCGTTTTTCATCATTTTCGACCATGGGCTATAGCCCCTACCGTATGGCATACTATAGCAAACCGTTTTTCATCATTTTTGAGGATTTGAAAAAAATGAAAAAAAGAAAAAAAAACATGGGTTATAGTCCATCGTTTTTTGAAAATTTGAAAAAAAATGTTAACCTCGTTTTTCATCATTTTCGACCATGGGCTATAGCCTCTACCGTATGGCATACTATAGCACGCCGTTTTTCATCATTTTTGAGGATTTGAAAAAAATGAAAAAAACAAAAAAAACATGGGTTATAGCCCATCATTTTTTGAAATTTTGAAAAAAAAATGTCAACCTCGTTTTTCATCATTTTCGACCATGGGCTATAGACCCTACCGTATGGCATACTATAGCACGCCGTTTTTCATTTTTGAGGATTTGAAAAAAATGAAAAAAAAAAAAAACATGGGTTATAGTCCATCGTTTTTTGAAATTTTGAAAAAAAATGTCAACCTCGTTTTTCATCATTTTCGACTATGGGCTATAGCCCCTACCGTATGGCATACTATAGCACGCCGTTTTTCATCATTTTTGAGGATTTGAAAAAAATTAAAAAAAAAACAAAACATGGGTTATAGTCCATCGTTTTTTGAAAATTTGAAAAAAAAAATTAATCTCGTTTTTCATCATTTTCGACCATGGGCTATAGCCCCTACCGTATGGCATACTATAGCACGCCGTTTTTCATCATTTTTGAGGATTTGAAAAAAATTAAAAAAAACAAAAACATGGGTTATAGCCCATCGTTTTTTGAAATTTTGAAAAAAAATGTTAACCTCGTTTTTCATCATTTTCGACCATGGGCTATAGCCCCTACCGTATGGCATACTATAGCACGCCGTTTTTCATCATTTTTGAGGATTTGAAAAAAATGAAAAAAAAAAAAAACATGGGTTATAGCCCATCGTTTTTTGAAATTTTGAAAAAAAAGGTCAACCTCGTTTTTCATCATTTTCGACCATGGGCTATAGCCCCTACCGTATGGCATACTATAGCACGCCGTTTTTCATCATTTTTGAGGATTTGAAAAAAATTAAAAAAAACAAAAACATGGGTTATAGCCCATCGTTTTTTGAAATTTTGAAAAAAAATGTTAACCTCGTTTTTCATCATTTTCGACCATGGGCTATAGCCCCTACCGTATGGCATACTATAGCACGCCGTTTTTCATCATTTTTGAGGATTTGAAAAAAATGAAAAAAAAAAAAAACATGGGTTATAGCCCATCGTTTTTTGAAATTTTGAAAAAAAAGGTCAACCTCGTTTTTCATCATTTTCGACCATGGGCTATAGCCCCTACCGTATGGCATACTATAGCACGCCGTTTTTCATCATTTTTGAGGATTTGAAAAAAATGAAAAAAAAAAAAAACATGGGTTATAGTCCATCGTTTTTTGAAAATTTGAAAAAAAATGTCAACCTCGTTTTTCATCATTTTCGACCATGGGCTATAGCCCCTACCGTATGGCATACTATAGCACGCCGTTTTTCATCATTTTTGAGGATTTGAAAAAAGTGAAAAAAAAAAAAACATGGGTTATAGCCCATCGTTTTTTGAAATTTTGAAAAAAAATGTTAACCTCGTTTTTCATCATTTCCGACCATGGGCTATAGCCCCTACCGTATGGCATACTATAGCACGCCGTTTTTCATCATTTTTGAGGATTTGAAAAAAATGGAAAAAAAAAAAAACATGGGTTATAGTCCATCGTTTTTTGAAAATTTGAAAAAAAATGTCAACCTCGTTTTTCATCATTTTCGACCATGGGCTATAGCCCCTACCGTATGGCATACTATAGCACGCCGTTTTTCATCATTTTTGAGGATTTGAAAAAAAATAAAAAATAAATAAACATGGGTTATAGCCCATCGTTTTTTGAAAATTTGAAAAAAAATGTTAACCTCGTTTTTCATCATTTTCGACCATGGGCTATAGCCCCTACCGTATGGCATACTATAGCACGCCGTTTTTCATCATTTTTGAGGATTTGAAAAAATTAAAAAAAAACAAAAACATGGGTTATAGCCCATCGTTTTTTGAAATTTTGAAAAAAAATGTTAACCTCGTTTTTCATCATTTTCGACCATGGGCTATAGCCCCTACCGTATGGCATACTATAGCACGCCGTTTTTCATCATTTTTGAGGATTTGAAAAAAATGAAAAAAAAAAAACATGGGTTATAGCCCATCGTTTTTTGAAATTTTGAAAAAAAATTCAACCTCGTTTGTCATCATTTTCGACCATGGGCTATAGCCCCTACCGTATGGCATACTATAGCACGCCGTTTTTCATCATTTTTGAGGATTTGAAAAAAAATGAAAAAAACGATGGGTTATAGCCCATTGTTTTTTTTCATTTTTTCATTTTTTTCAAAAAACAAAATATCCTCGTTTTTCATCCTTTTTGACCATGGGCTATAGCCTACATCGTACGGCATACTATAGCACGCCGTTTTTCATCATTTTTGAGGATTTGAAAAAAATGAAAAAAAAAAAAACATGGGTTATAGCCCATCGTTTTTTGAAATTTTGAAAAAAAATGTCAACCTCGTTTTTCATCATTTTCGACCATGGGCTATAGCCCCTACCGTATGGCATACTATAGCACGCCGTTTTTCATCATTTTTGAGGATTTGAAAAAAATTTAACAAAAAAAAACATGGGTTATAGCCCATCGTTTTTTGAAAATTTGAAAAAAAATGTCAACCTTGTTTTTCATCATTTTCGACTATGGGCTATAGCCCCTACCGTATGGCATACTATAGCACGCCGTTTTTCATCATTTTTGAGGATTTGAAAAAATTAAAAAAAAACAAAAACATGGTTTATAGCCCATCGTTTTTTGAAATTTTGAAAAAAAATGTCAACCTCGTTTTTCATCATTTTCGACTATGGGCTATAGCCTCTACCGTATGGCATACTATAGCACGCCGTTTTTCATCATTTTTGAGGATTTGAAAAAAATGAAAAAAAAAAAAACATGGGTTATAGTCCATCGTTTTTTGAAAATTTGAAAAAAAATGTTAACCTCGTTTTTCATCATTTTCGACCATGGGCTATAGCCTCTACCGTATGGCATACTATAGCACGCCGTTTTTCATCATTTTTGAGGATTTGAAAAAAATGAAAAAAAAAAAAAAACATGGGTTATAGCCCATCGTTTTTTGAAATTTTGAAAAATAATGTTAACCTCGTTTTTCATCATTTTCGACCATGGGCTATAGCCCCTACCGTATGGCATACTATAGCACGCCGTTTTTCATCATTTTTGAGGATTTGAAAAAAATGAAAAAAACGATGGGTTATAGCCCATTGTTTTTTTTTCATTTTTTCATTTTTTTCAAAAAACAAAATATCCTCGTTTTTCATCCTTTTTGACCATGGGCTATAGCCTACATCGTACGGCATACTATAGCACGCCGTTTTTCATCATTTTTGAGGATTTGAAAAAAATGAAAAAAAAAAAAACATGGGTTATAGCCCATCGTTTTTTGAAATTTTGAAAAAAAATGTCAACCTCGTTTTTCATCATTTTCGACCATGGGCTATAGCCCCTACCGTATGGCATACTATAGCACGCCGTTTTTCATCATTTTTGAGGATTTGAAAAAAATGAAAAAAAAAAAAAACATGGGTTATAGCCCATCGTTTTTTGAAAATTTGAAAAAAAATGTCAACCTTGTTTTTCATCATTTTCGACTATGGGCTATAGCCCCTACCGTATGGCATACTATAGCACGCCGTTTTTCATCATTTTTGAGGATTTGAAAAAAAAAAAAAAAAAAAAAAACATGGGTTATAGCCCATCGTTTTTTGAAAATTTGAAAAAAAATGTTAACCTCGTTTTTCATCATTTTCGACCATGGGCTATAGCCTCTACCGTATGGCATACTATAGCACGCCGTTTTTCATCATTTTTGAGGATTTGAAAAAAATGAAAAAAAAAAAAAACATGGGTTATAGCCCATCGTTTTTTGAAATTTTGAAAAATAATGTTAACCTCGTTTTTCATCATTTTCGACCATGGGCTATAGCCCCTACCGTATGGCATACTATAGCACGCCGTTTTTCATCATTTTTGAGGATTTGAAAAAAATGAAAAAAACGATGGGTTATAGCCCATTGTTTTTTTTTCATTTTTTCATTTTTTTCAAAAAACAAAATATCCTCGTTTTTCATCCTTTTTGACCATGGGCTATAGCCTACATCGTACGGCATACTATAGCACGCCGTTTTTCATCATTTTTGAGGATTTGAAAAAAATGAAAAAAAAACAAAACATGGGTTATAGCCCATCGTTTTTTGAAATTTTGAAAAAAAATGTCAACCTCGTTTTTCATCATTTTCGACCATGGGCTATAGCCCCTACCGCAGGGTTCCCCAATAGGCGGCCCGCGGGCCATTTGCGGCCCACAGAGCGCCCCCTTGTGGCCCATGAAAGAATTTCAAAACATAATAATAATAATGTTTTTTTTTTTTTATATATTTTTTTAAGGGTCCAAGATATAAATTGCATTAAATGGGGGTCAGTAGCCTATGCATGTCAAACTGGGCATCCTTTTCAAATGGTGTCTTGCCCTGAAAATTAATTTTCAGGGCAAGACCTCGACCTCGCGCGTGCAGACTCGGCCCCCAGCCTGGTACGCTAGTCAAAATATGGCCCTTGAGGAAAATGTATTGGGGAACCCTGCCCTACCGTATGGCATACTATAGCACGCCGTTTTTCATCATTTTTGAGGATTTGAAAAAAATGAAAAAAAAAAAAAACATGGGTTATAGCCCATCGTTTTTTGAAAATGTGAAAAAAAATGTCAACCTTGTTTTTCATCATTTTCGACTATGGGCTATAGCCCCTACCGTATGGCATACTATAGCACGCCGTTTTTCATCATTTTTGAGGATTTGAAAAAAATGAAAAAAAAAAAAAACATGGGTTATAGTCCATCGTTTTTTGAAAATTTGAAAAAAAATGTTAACCTCGTTTTTCATCATTTTCGACCATGGGCTATAGCCTCTACCGTATGGCATACTATAGCACGCCGTTTTTCATCATTTTTGAGGATTTGAAAAAAATGAAAAAAAAAAAACATGGGTTATAGCCCATCATTTTTTGAAAATTTAAAAAAAAAATGTCAACCTCGTTTTTCATCATTTTCGACCATGGGCTATAGCCCCTACCGTATGGCATACTATAGCATGCCGTTTTTCATCATTTTTGAGGATTTGAAAAGAATGAAAAAAAAAAAAAACATGGGTTATAGTCCATCGTTTTTTGAAAATTTGAAAAAAAATGTTAACCTCGTTTTTCATCATTTTCGACCATGGGCTATAGCCCCTACCGTATGGCATACTATAGCACGCCGTTTTTCTACATTTTTGAGGATTTGAAAAAAATGAAAAAAAAAAAAAACATGGGTTATAGTCCATCGTTTTTTGAAAATTTGAAAAAAAATGTTAACCTCGTTTTTCATCATTTTCGACCATGGGCTATAGCCCCTACCGTATGGCATACTATAGCACGCCGTTTTTCATCATTTTTGAGGATTTGAAAAAAATGAAAAAAAAAAAAACCTGGGTTATAGCCCATCGTTTTTTGAAATTTTGAAAAAAAATGTTAACCTCGTTTTTCATCATTTTCAACCATGGGCTATAGCCCCTACCGTATGGCATACTATAGCACGCCGTTTTTCATCATTTTTGAGGATTTGAAAAAAATGAAAAAAAAAAAAAAACATGGGTTATAGCTCATCGTTTTTTGAAAATTTGAAAAAAAATGTTAACCTCGTTTTTCATCATTTTCGACCATGGGCTATAGCCCCTACCGTATGGCATACTATAGCACGCCGTTTTTCATCATTTTTGAGGATTTGAAAAAAATGAAAAAAAAAAAAAACATGGGTTATAGTCCATCGTTTTTTGAAAATTTGAAAAAAAATGTTAACCTCGTTTTTCATCATTTTCGACCATGGGCTATAGCCCCTACCGTATGGCATACTATAGCACGCCGTTTTTCATCATTTTTGAGGATTTGAAAAAAATGAAAAAAAAAAAAACCTGGGTTATAGCCCATCGTTTTTTGAAATTTTGAAAAAAAATGTTAACCTCGTTTTTCATCATTTTCAACCATGGGCTATAGCCCCTACCGTATGGCATACTATAGCACGCCGTTTTTCATCATTTTTGAGGATTTGAAAAAAATGAAAAAAAAAAAAAAACATGGGTTATAGCTCATCGTTTTTTGAAATTTTGAAAAAAAAATGTTAACCTCGTTTTTCATCATTTTCGACCATGGGCTATAGCCCCTACCGTATGGCATACTATAGCACGCCGTTTTTCATCATTTTTGAGGATTTGAAAAAAAACAAAAAAAAAACAAAACATGGGTTATAGCCCATCGTTTTTTGAAATTTTAAAAAAAAATGTTAACCTCGTTTTTCATCATTTTCGACCATGGGCTATAGCCCCTACCGTATGGCATACTATAGCACGCCGTTTTTCATCATTTTTGAGGATTTGAAAAAAATGAAAAAAAAAAAAACATGGGTTATAGTCCATCGTTTTTTGAAAATTTGAAAAAAATGGCAACCTCGTTTTTCATCATTTTCGACCATGGGCTATAGCCCCTACCGTATGGCATACTATAGCAAACCGTTTTTCATCATTTTTGAGGATTTGAAAAAAATGAAAAAAAAAAAAAAAACATGGGTTATAGTCCATCGTTTTTTGAAAATTTGAAAAAAAATGTTAACCTCGTTTTTCATCATTTTCGACCATGGGCTATAGCCTCTACCGTATGGCATACTATAGCACGCCGTTTTTCATCATTTTTGAGGATTTGAAAAAAATGAAAAAAAAAAAAAAAACATGGGTTATAGCCCATCATTTTTTGAAATTTTGAAAAAAGAAATGTCAACCTCGTTTTTCATCATTTTCGACCATGGGCTATAGACCCTACCGTATGGCATACTATAGCACGCCGTTTTTCATTTTTGAGGATTTGAAAAAAATGAAAAAAAAAAAAAACATGGGTTATAGTCCATCGTTTTTTGAAATTTTGAAAAAAAATGTCAACCTCGTTTTTCATCATTTTCGACTATGGGCTATAGCCCCTACCGTATGGCATACTATAGCACACCGTTTTTCATCATTTTTGAGGATTTGAAAAAAATGAAAAAAAAAACAAAACATGGGTTATAGTCCATCGTTTTTTGAAAATTTGAAAAAAAAAATTAATCTCGTTTTTCATCATTTTCGACCATGGGCTATAGCCCCTACCGTATGGCATACTATAGCACGCCGTTTTTCATCATTTTTGAGGATTTGAAAAAAATTAAAAAAAACAAAAACATGGGTTATAGCCCATCGTTTTTTGAAATTTTGAAAAAAAATGTTAACCTCGTTTTTCATCATTTTCGACCATGGGCTATAGCCCCTACCGTATGGCATACTATAGCACGCCGTTTTTCATCATTTTTGAGGATTTGAAAAAAAAGGAAAAAAAAAAGAACATGGGTTATAGCCCATCGTTTTTTGAAATTTTGAAAAAAAATGTTAACCTCGTTTTTCATCATTTTCGACCATGGTCTATAGCCCCTACCGTATGGCATACTATAGCACGCCGTTTTTCATCATTTTTGAGGATTTGAAAAAAATGAAAAAAAAAAAAAACATGGGTTATAGCCCATCGTTTTTTTAAATTTTGAAAAAAAATGTCAACCTCGTTTTTCATCATTTTCGACCATGGGCTATAGCCCCTACCGTATGGCATACTATAGCACGCCGTTTTTCATCATTTTTGAGGATTTGAAAAAAATGAAAAAAAAAAAAAACATGGGTTATAGTCCATCGTTTTTTGAAAATTTGAAAAAAAATGTCAACCTCGTTTTTCATCATTTTCGACCATGGGCTATAGCCCCTACCGTATGGCATACTATAGCACGCCGTTTTTCATCATTTTTGAGGATTTGAAAAAAGTGAAAAAAAAAAAAACATGGGTTATAGCCCATCGTTTTTTGAAATTTTGAAAAAAAATGTTAACCTCGTTTTTCATCATTTCCGACCATGGGCTATAGCCCCTACCGTATGGCATACTATAGCACGCCGTTTTTCATCATTTTTGAGGATTTAAAAAAAAAAAAAAAAAAAAAAAACATGGGTTATAGTCCATCGTTTTTTGAAAATTTGAAAAAAAATGTCAACCTCGTTTTTCATCATTTTCGACCATGGGCTATAGCCCCTACCGTATGGCATACTATAGCACGCCGTTTTTCATAATTTTTGAGGATTTGAAAAAAAATAAAAAATAAATAAACATGGGTTATAGCCCATCGTTTTTTGAAAATTTGAAAAAAAATGTTAACCTCGTTTTTCATCATTTTCGACCATGGGCTATAGCCCCTACCGTATGGCATACTATAGCACGCCGTTTTTCATCATTTTTGAGGATTTGAAAAAATTAAAAAAAAACAAAAACATGGGTTATAGCCCATCGTTTTTTGAAATTTTGAAAAAAAATGTTAACCTCGTTTTTCATCATTTTCGACCATGGGCTATAGCCCCTACCGTATGGCATACTATAGCACGCCGTTTTTCATCATTTTTGAGGATTTGAAAAAAATGAAAAAAAAAAAACATGGGTTATAGCCCATCGTTTTTTGAAATTTTGAAAAAAATTTCAACCTCGTTTGTCATCATTTTCGACCATGGGCTATAGCCCCTACCGTATGGCATACTATAGCACGCCGTTTTTCATCATTTTTGAGGATTTGAAAAAAAATGAAAAAAACGATGGGTTATAGCCCATTGTTTTTTTTCATTTTTTCATTTTTTTCAAAAAACAAAATATCCTCGTTTTTCATCCTTTTTGACCATGGGCTATAGCCCCTACCGTATGGCATACTATAGCACGCCGTTTTTCATCATTTTTGAGGATTTGAAAAAAATTAAACAAAAAAAAACATGGGTTATAGCCCATCGTTTTTTGAAAATTTGAAAAAAAATGTCAACCTCGTTTTTCATCATTTTCGACCATGGGCTATAGCCCCTACCGTATGGCATACTATAGCACGCCGTTTTTCATCATTTTTGAGGATTTGAAAAAAATTAAACAAAAAAAAACATGGGTTATAGCCCATCGTTTTTTGAAAATTTGAAAAAAAATGTCAACTTGTTTTTCATCATTTTCGACTATGGGCTATAGCCCCTACCGTATGGCATACTATAGCACGCCGTTTTTCATCATTTTTGAGGATTTGAAAAAATTAAAAAAAAACAAAAACATGGTTTATAGCCCATCGTTTTTTGAAATTTTGAAAAAAAATGTTAACCTCGTTTTTCATCATTTTCAACCATGGGCTATAGCCCCTACCGTATGGCATACTATAGCACGCCGTTTTTCATCATTTTTGAGGATTTGAAAAAAATGAAAAAAAAAAAAAAACATGGGTTATAGCTCATCGTTTTTTGAAATTTTGAAAAAAAAATGTTAACCTCGTTTTTCATCATTTTCGACCATGGGCTATAGCCCCTACCGTATGGCATACTATAGCACGCCGTTTTTCATCATTTTTGAGGATTTGAAAAAAAAAAAAAAAAAAAAAAAACATGGGTTATAGCCCATCGTTTTTTGAAATTTTGAAAAAAAATGTTAACCTCGTTTTTCATCATTTTCGACCATGGGCTATAGCCCCTACCGTATGGCATACTATAGCACGCCGTTTTTCATCATTTTTGAGGATTTGAAAAAATTAAAAAAAAAACAAAAACATGGGTTATAGCCCATCGTTTTTTGAAATTTTGAAAAAAAATGTTAACCTCGTTTTTCATCATTTTCGACCATGGGCTATAGCCCCTACCGTATGGCATACTATAGCACGCCGTTTTTCATCATTTTTGAGGATTTGAAAAAAAAAAAAAAAAAAAAACATGGGTTATAGCCCATCGTTTTTTGAAATTTTGAAAAAAAATTCAACCTCGTTTGTCATCATTTTCGACCATGGGCTATAGCCCCTACCGTATGGCATACTATAGCACGCCGTTTTTCATCATTTTTGAGGATTTGAAAAAAAATGAAAAAAACGATGGGTTATAGCCCATTGTTTTTTTTCATTTTTTCATTTTTTTCAAAAAACAAAATATCCTCGTTTTTCATCCTTTTTGACCATGGGCTATAGCCCCTACCGTATGGCATACTATAGCACGCCGTTTTTCATCATTTTTGAGGATTTGAAAAAAATTAAACAAAAAAAAACATGGGTTATAGCCCATCGTTTTTTGAAAATTTGAAAAAAAATGTCAACCTCGTTTTTCATCATTTTCGACCATGGGCTATAGCCCCTACCGTATGGCATACTATAGCACGCCGTTTTTCATCATTTTTGAGGATTTGAAAAAAATTAAACAAAAAAAAACATGGGTTATAGCCCATCGTTTTTTGAAAATTTGAAAAAAAATGTCAACTTGTTTTTCATCATTTTCGACTATGGGCTATAGCCCCTACCGTATGGCATACTATAGCACGCCGTTTTTCATCATTTTTGAGGATTTGAAAAAATTAAAAAAAAACAAAAACATGGTTTATAGCCCATCGTTTTTTGAAATTTTGAAAAAAAATGTCAACCTCGTTTTTCATCATTTTCGACTATGGGCTATAGCCTCTACCGTATGGCATACTATAGCACGCCGTGCACCTCGTTTTTCATCATTTTCGACCATGGGCTATAGCCTCTACCGTATGGCATACTATAGCACGCCGTTTTTCATCATTTTTGAGGATTTGAAAAAAATGAAAAAAAAAAAAAAACATGGGTTATAGCCCATCGTTTTTTGAAATTTTGAAAAATAATGTTAACCTCGTTTTTCATCATTTTCGACCATGGGCTATAGCCCCTACCGTATGGCATACTATAGCACGCCGTTTTTCATCATTTTTGAGGATTTGAAAAAAATGAAAAAAACGATGGGTTATAGCCCATTGTTTTTTTTTCATTTTTTCATTTTTTTCAAAAAACAAAATATCCTCGTTTTTCATCCTTTTTGACCATGGGCTATAGCCTACATCGTACGGCATACTATAGCACGCCGTTTTTCATCATTTTTGAGGATTTGAAAAAAATGAAAAAAAAAAAAACATGGGTTATAGCCCATCGTTTTTTGAAATTTTGAAAAAAAATGTCAACCTCGTTTTTCATCATTTTCGACCATGGGCTATAGCCCCTACCGTATGGCATACTATAGCACGCCGTTTTTCATCATTTTTGAGGATTTGAAAAAAATGAAAAAAAAAAAAAACATGGGTTATAGCCCATCGTTTTTTGAAAATTTGAAAAAAAATGTCAACCTTGTTTTTCATCATTTTCGACTATGGGCTATAGCCCCTACCGTATGGCATACTATAGCACGCCGTTTTTCATCATTTTTGAGGATTTGAAAAAAAAAAAAAAAAAAAAAAACATGGGTTATAGCCCATCGTTTTTTGAAAATTTGAAAAAAAATGTTAACCTCGTTTTTCATCATTTTCGACCATGGGCTATAGCCCCTACCGTATGGCATACTATAGCACGCCGTTTTTCATCATTTTTGAGGATTTGAAAAAATTAAAAAAAAAAAAAAACATGGGTTATAGCCCATCGTTTTTTGAAATTTTGAAAAAAAATGTCAACCTCGTTTTTCATCATTTTCGACTATGGGCTATAGCCTCTACCGTATGGCATACTATAGCACGCCGTTTTTCATCATTTTTGAGGATTTGAAAAAAATGAAAAAAAAAAAAAACATGGGTTATAGTCCATCGTTTTTTGAAAATTTGAAAAAAAATGTTAACCTCGTTTTTCATCATTTTCGACCATGGGCTATAGCCTCTACCGTATGGCATACTATAGCACGCCGTTTTTCATCATTTTTGAGGATTTGAAAAAAATGAAAAAAAAAAAAACATGGGTTATAGCCCATCGTTTTTTTAAATTTTGAAAAATAATGTTAACCTCGTTTTTCATCATTTTCGACCATGGGCTATAGCCCCTACCGTATGGCATACTATAGCACGCCGTTTTTCATCATTTTTGAGGATTTGAAAAAAATGAAAAAAACGATGGGTTATAGCCCATTGTTTTTTTTTCATTTTTTCATTTTTTTCAAAAAACAAAATATCCTCGTTTTTCATCCTTTTTGACCATGGGGTATAGCCTACATCGTACGGCATACTATAGCACGCCGTTTTTCATCATTTTTGAGGATTTGAAAAAAATGAAAAAAAAACAAAACATGGGTTATAGCCCATCGTTTTTTGAAATTTTGAAAAAAAATGTCAACCTCGTTTTTCATCATTTTCGACCATGGGCTATAGCCCCTACCGTATGGCATACTATAGCACGCCGTTTTTCATCATTTTTGAGGATTTGAAAAAAATGAAAAAAAAAAAAAACATGGGTTATAGTCCATCGTTTTTTGAAAATTTGAAAAAAAATGTTAACCTCGTTTTTCATCATTTTCGACCATGGGCTATAGCCTCTACCGTATGGCATACTATAGCACGCCGTTTTTCATCATTTTTGAGGATTTGAAAAAAATGAAAAAAAAAACAAAACATGGGTTATAGCCCATCGTTTTTTGATTTTTTTTTCAAATCCTCAAAAATGATGAAAAAAGGCGTGCTATAGTATGCCGTACGATGTAGGCTATAGCCTACAGGCTATAACTAGGCTATAGGCTATAACCCATCGTTTTTTTTATTTTTTCATTTTTTTCAAATCCTCAAAAATGATGGAAAACGGCGTGCTATAGTATGCCGTACGATGTAGGCTATAGCCCATGGTCAAAAAGGATGAAAAACGAGGATATTTTGTTTTTTGAAAAAAATAAAAAAAATGAAAAAAACAATGGGCTATAACCCATCGTTTTTTTTTCTTCATTTTTTCATTTTTTTCAAATCCTCAAAAATGATGAAAAACGGCGTGCTATAGTATGCCGTACGATGTAGGCTATAGCCCATGGTCAAAAAGGATGAAAAACGAGGATATTTAGTTTTTTGAAAAAATGAAAAAAACGATGGGCTATAACCCATCGTTTTTTTCATTTTTTCATTTTTTTCAAATCCTCAAAAATGATGAAAAACGGCGTGCTATAGTATGCCGTACGATGTAGGCTATAGCCCATGGTCAAAAAGGATGAAAAACGAGGATATTTAGTTTTTTGAAAAAATGAAAAAAACGATGGGCTATAACCCATCGTTTTTTTCATTTTTTCATTTTTTCAAATCCTCAAAAATGATGAAAAACGGCGTGCTATAGTATGCCGTACGATGTAGGCTATAGCCCATGGTCAAAAAGGATGAAAAACGAGGATATTTAGTTTTTTGAAAAAATGAAAAAAACGATGGGCTATAACCCATCGTTTTTTTCATTTTTTTTAAATCCTCAAAAATGATGAAAAACGGCGTGTTATAGTATGCCGTACGATGTAGGCTATAGCTCATGGTCAAAAAGGATGAAAAACGAGGATATTTTGGTTTTTTGAAAAAAATGAAAAAATGAAAAAAACAATGGGCTATAACCCATCGTTTTTTTTTTTTTTTCATTTTTTTCAAATCCTCAAAAATGATGGAAAATGGCGTGCTATAGTATGACATACGATGTAGGCTATAGCCCATGGTCAAAAAGGATGAAAAACGAGGATATTTTGTTTTTTGAAAAAAATGAAAAAATGAAAAAAAACAATGGGCTATAACCCATCGTTTTTTTCATTTCTTTCAAATCCTCAAAAATGATGAAAAACGGCGTGCTATAGTATGCCATACGATGTAGGGCTGTAGGCTATAGCCCATGGTCAAAATGGATGAAAAACGAGGATATTTTGTTTTTTGAAAAAAATGAAAAAATGAAAAAAACAATGGGCTATAACCCATCGTTTTTTTTATTTTTTCATTTTTTTCAAATCCTCAAAAATGATGGAAAACGGCGTGCTATAGTATGCCGTACGATGTAGGCTATAGCCCATGGTCAAAAAGGATGAAAAACGAGGATATTTTCTTTTTTTTTTTAAATGAAAATAATAAAAAAAACAATGGGCTATAACCCATAGTTTTTTTCATTTTTTTCATTTTTTTCAAATCCTCAAAAATGATGAAAAACGGCGTGCTATAGTATGCCGTACAATGTAGGCTATAGCCCATGGTCAAAAATGATGAAAAACGAGGATATTTTGTTTTTTGAAAAAAATAAAAAAAATGAAAAAAACAATGGGCTATAACCCATCGTTTTTTTTTCTTCATTTTTTCATTTTTTTCAAATCCTCAAAAATGATGAAAAACGGCGTGCTATAGTATGCCGTACGATGTAGGCTATAGCCCATGGTTAAAAAGGATGAAAAACGAGGATATTTTGTTTTTTGAAAAAAATGGAAAAATGAAAAAACGATGGGCTATAACCCATCCTTTTTTACATTTTTTCATTTTTTTCAAATCCTCAAAAATGATGAAAAAAGGCGTGCTATAGTATGCCGTACGATGTAGGCTATAGCCCATGGTCAAAAAGGATGAAAAACGAGGATATTTTGTTTTTTGAAAAAAATGAAAAAATGAAAAAAAAAAAAAAAAAACAATGGGCTATAACCCATCGTTTTTTTCATTTTTTTCATTTTTTTTAAATCCTCAAAAATGATGAAAAACGGCGTGCTATAGTATGACATACGATGTAGGCTATAGCCATGGTCAAAAAGGATGAAAAACGAGGATATTTTGTTTTTTGAAAAAAATGAAAAAAATGAAAAAAACAATGGGCTATAACCCATCGTTTTTTTTATTTTTTCATTTTTTCAAATCCTCAAAAATGATGGAAAACGGCGTGCTATAGTATGCCGTACGATGTAGGCTATAGCCCATGGTCAAAAAGGATGAAAAACGAGGATATTTAGTTTTTTGAAAAAATGAAAAAAACGATGGGCTATAACCCATCGTTTTTTTCATTTTTTTTAAATCCTCAAAAATGATGAAAAACGGCGTGTTATAGTATGCCGTACGATGTAGGCTATAGCCCATGGTCAAAAAGGATGAAAAACGAGGATATTTTGTTTTTTGAAAAAAATGAAAAAATGAAAAAAACGATGGGCTATAACCCATCGTTTTTTTCATTTTTTTTAAATCCTCAAAAATGATGAAAAACGGCGTGTTATAGTATGCCGTACGATGTAGGCTATAGCCCATGGTCAAAAAGGATGAAAAACGAGGATATTTTGTTTTTTGAAAAAAATAAAAAAAATGAAAAAAACAATGGGCTATAACCCATCGTTTTTTTTTCTTCATTTTTTCATTTTTTTCAAATCCTCAAAAATGATGAAAAACGGCGTGCTATAGTATGCCGTACGATGTAGGCTATAGCCCATGGTTAAAAAGGATGAAAAACGAGGATATTTTGTTTTTTGAAAAAAATGGAAAAATGAAAAAACGATGGGCTATAACCCATCCTTTTTTTCATTTTTTCATTTTTTTCAAATCCTCAAAAATGATGAAAAAAGGCGTGCTATAGTATGCCGTACGATGTAGGCTATAGCCCATGGTCAAAAAGGATGAAAAACGAGGATATTTTGTTTTTTGAAAAAAATGAAAAAAAAAAAAAAAAAAAAAAAAAACAATGGGCTATAACCCATCGTTTTTTTCATTTTTTTTCATTTTTTTTAAATCCTCAAAAATGATGAAAAACGGCGTGCTATAGTATGACATACGATGTAGGCTATAGCCCATGGTCAAAAAGGATGAAAAACGAGGATATTTTGTTTTTTGAAAAAAATGAAAAAAATGAAAAAAACAATGGGCTATAACCCATCGTTTTTTTTATTTTTTCATTTTTTTCAAATCCTCAAAAATGATGGAAAACGGCGTGCTATAGTATGCCGTACGATGTAGGCTATAGCCCATGGTCAAAAAGGATGAAAAACGAGGATATTTTGTTTTTTGAAAAAAATGAAAAAATGAAAAAAACGATGGGCTATAACCCATCGTTTTTTTCATTTTTTCATTTTTTTCAAATCCTCAAAAATGATGAAAAACGGCGTGCTATAGTATGCCGTACGATGTAGGCTATAGCCCATGGTCAAAAAGGATGAAAAACGAGGATATTTAGTTTTTTGAAAAAATGAAAAAAACGATGGGCTATAACCCATCGTTTTTTTCATTTTTTTTAAATCCTCAAAAATGATGAAAAACGGCGTGTTATAGTATGCCGTACGATGTAGGCTATAGCCCATGGTCAAAAAGGATGAAAAACGAGGATATTTTGTTTTTGAAAAAAATGAAAAAATGAAAAAAACGATGGGCTATAACCCATCGTTTTTTTCATTTTTTTTAAATCCTCAAAAATGATGAAAAACGGCGTGTTATAGTATGCCGTACGATGTAGGCTATAGCCCATGGTCAAAAAGGATGAAAAACGAGGATATTTTGTTTTTTGAAAAAAATGAAAAAATGAAAAAAACGATGGGCTATAACCCATCGTTTTTTTCATTTTTTCATTTTTTTCAAATCCTCAAAAATGATGAAAAACGGCGTGCTATAGTATGCCGTACGATGTAGGCTATAGCCCATGGTCAAAAATGATGAAAAACGAGGATATTTTGTTTTTTGAAAAAAAAAAAAAAAATGAAAAAAACAATGGGCTATAACCCATCGTTTTTTTTTCTTCATTTTTTCATTTTTTTTAAATCCTCAAAAATGATGAAAAACGGCGTGCTATAGTATGCCGTACGATGTAGGCTATAGCCCATGGTTAAAAAGGATGAAAAACGAGGATATTTTGTTTTTTGAAAAAAATGAAAAAATGAAAAAAACGATGGGCTATAACCCATCGTTTTTTTCATTTTTTCATTTTTTTCAAATCCTCAAAAATTATGAAAAACGGCGTGCTATAGTATGCCGTACGATGTAGGCTATAGCCCATGGTCAAAAAGGATGAAAAACGAGGATATTTAGTTTTTTGAAAAAATGAAAAAAACGATGGGCTATAACCCATCGTTTTTTTCATTTTTTTTAAATCCTCAAAAATGATGAAAAACGGCGTGTTATAGTATGCCGTACGATGTAGGCTATAGCCCATGGTCAAAAAGGATGAAAAACGAGGATATTTTGTTTTTTGAAAAAAATGAAAAAATGAAAAAAACGATGGGCTATAACCCATCGTTTTTTTCATTTTTTTTAAATCCTCAAAAATGATGAAAAACGGCGTGTTATAGTATGCCGTACGATGTAGGCTATAGCCCATGGTCAAAAAGGATGAAAAACGAGGATATTTTGTTTTTTTGAAAAAAATGAAAAAATGAAAAAAACGATGGGCTATAACCCATCGTTTTTTTCATTTTTTCATTTTTTTCAAATCCTCAAAAATGATGAAAAACGGCGTGCTATAGTATGCCGTACGATGTAGGCTATAGCCCATGGTTAAAAAGGATGAAAAACGAGGATATTTTGTTTTTTGAAAAAAATGAAAAAATTAAAAAAACGATGGGCTATAACCCATCGTTTTTTTATTTTTTTCAAATCCTCAAAAATGATGAAAAAAGGCGTGCTATAGTATGCCGTACGATGTAGGCTATAGCCCATGGTCAAAAAGGATGAAAAACGAGGATATTTTGTTTTTTGAAAAAAATGAAAAAATGAAAAAAATAAAAAAAAAACAATGGGCTATAACCCATCGTTTTTTTCATTTTTTTTCATTTTTTTAAAATCCTCAAAAATGATGAAAAACGGCGTGCTATAGTATGACATACGATGTAGGCTATAGCCCATGGTCAAAAAGGATGAAAAACGAGGATATTTTGTTTTTTGAAAAAAATGAAAAAAATGAAAAAAACAATGGGCTATAACCCATCGTTTTTTTTATTTTTTCATTTTTTTCAAATCCTCAAAAATGATGGAAAACGGCGTGCTATAGTATGCCGTACGATGTAGGCTATAGCCCATGGTCAAAAAGGATGAAAAACGAGGATATTTTGTTTTTTGAAAAAAATGAAAAAATGAAAAAAACGATGGGCTATAACCCATCGTTTTTTTCATTTTTTCATTTTTTTCAAATCCTCAAAAATGATGAAAAACGGCGTGCTATAGTATGCCGTACGATGTAGGCTATAGCCCATGGTCAAAAAGGATGAAAAACGAGGATATTTTGTTTTTTGAAAAAAATTAAAAAATTAAAAAAACGATGGGCTATAACCCATCGTTTTTTTATTTTTTTCAAATCCTCAAAAATGATGAAAAACGGCGTGCTATAGTATGCCGTACGATGTAGGCTATAGCCCATGGTCAAAAATGATGAAAAACGAGGATATTTTGTTTTTTGAAAAAAAAAAAAAAAATGAAAAAAACAATGGGCTATAACCCATCGTTTTTTTTTCTTCATTTTTTCATTTTTTTCAAATCCTCAAAAATGATGAAAAACGGCGTGCTATAGTATGCCGTACGATGTAGGCTATAGCCCATGGTTAAAAAGGATGAAAAACGAGGATATTTTGTTTTTTGAAAAAAATGAAAAAATTAAAAAAACGATGGGCTATAACCCATCGTTTTTTTTTTTTTTTCAAATCCTCAAAAATGATGAAAAAAGGCGTGCTATAGTATGCTGTACGATGTAGGCTATAGCCCATGGTCAAAAAGGATGAAAAACGAGGATATTTTGTTTTTTGAAAAAAATGAAAAAAAAAAAAAAAAAAAAAAAAAACAATGGGCTATAACCCATCGTTTTTTTCATTTTTTTCATTTTTTTCAAATCCTCAAAAATGATGAAAAACGGCGTGCTATAGTATGACATACGATGTAGGCTATAGCCCATGGTCAAAAAGGATGAAAAACGAGGATATTTTGTTTTTTGAAAAAAATGAAAAAAATGAAAAAAACAATGGGCTATAACCCATCGTTTTTTTTATTTTTTCATTTTTTTCAAATCCTCAAAAATGATGGAAAACGGCGTGCTATAGTATGCCGTACGATGTAGGCTATAGCCCATGGTCAAAAAGGATGAAAAACGAGGATATTTTGTTTTTTGAAAAAAATGAAAAAAACGATGGGCTATAACCCATCGTTTTTTTCATTTTTTTCAAATCCTCAAAAATGATGAAAAACGGCGTGCTATAGTATGCCGTACGATGTAGGCTATAGCCCATGGTCAAAAAGGATGAAAAACGAGGATATTTAGTTTTTTGAAAAAATGAAAAAAACGATGGGCTATAACCCATCGTTTTTTTCATTTTTTTTAAATCCTCAAAAATGATGAAAAACGGCGTGTTATAGTATGCCGTACGATGTAGGCTATAGCCCATGGTCAAAAAGGATGAAAAACGAGGATATTTTGTTTTTTGAAAAAAATGAAAAAATGAAAAAAACGATGGGCTATAACCCATCGTTTTTTTCATTTTTTTAAATCCTCAAAAATGATGAAAAACGGCGTGTTATAGTATGCCGTACGATGTAGGCTATAGCCCATGGTCAAAAAGGATGAAAAACGAGGATATTTTGTTTTTTGAAAAAAATGAAAAAATGAAAAAAACGATGGGCTATAACCCATCGTTTTTTTCATTTTTTCATTTTTTTCAAATCCTCAAAAATGATGAAAAACGGCGTGCTATAGTATGCCGTACGATGTAGGCTATAGCCCATGGTCAAAAAGGATGAAAAACGAGGATATTTCGTTTTTTGAAAAAATGAAAAAAACGATGGGCTATAACCCATCGTTTTTTTCATTTTTTTTAAATCCTCAAAAATGATGAAAAACGGCGTGTTATAGTATGCCGTACGATGTAGGCTATAGCCCATGGTCAAAAAGGATGAAAAACGAGGATATTTTGTTTTTTGAAAAAAATGAAAAAATTAAAAAAACGATGGGCTATAACCCATCGTTTTTTTTATTTTTTTCAAATCCTCAAAAATGATGAAAAACGGCGTGCTATAGTATGCCGTACGATGTAGGCTATAGCCCATGGTCAAAAATGATGAAAAACGAGGATATTTTGTTTTTTGAAAAAAAAAAAAAAAATGAAAAAAACAATGGGCTATAACCCATCGTTTTTTTTTCTTCATTTTTTCATTTTTTTCAAATCCTCAAAAATGATGAAAAAAGGCGTGCTATAGTATGCCGTACGATGTAGGCTATAGCCCATGGTCAAAAAGGATGAAAAACGAGGATATTTTGTTTTTTGAAAAAAATGAAAAAATGAAAAAAACAATGGGCTATAACCCATCGTTTTTTTCATTTTTTTCAAATCCTCAAAAATGATGAAAAACGGCGTGCTATAGTATGCCGTACGATGTAGGCTATAGCCCATGGTCAAAAATGATGAAAAATGAGGATATTTTGTTTTTTGAAAAAAATGAAAAAATGAAAAAAACAATGGGCTATAACCCATCGTTTTTTTTATTTTTTAATTTTTTTTAAATCCTCAAAAATGATGAAAAACGGCGTGCTATAGTATGCCGTACGATGTAGGCTATAGCCCATGGTCAAAAAGGATGAAAAACGAGGATATTTTGTTTTTTGAAAAAAAATAAAAAATTAAAAAAACAATGGGCTATAACCCATCGTTTTTTTCATTTTTTCATTTTTTTCAAATCCTCAAAAATGATGAAAAACGGCGTGCTATAGTATGCCGTACGATGTAGGCTATAGCCCATGGTCAAAATGGATGAAAAACGAGGATATTTTGTTTTTTGAAAAAAATGAAAAAATGAAAAAAACAATGGGCTATAACCCATCGTTTTTTTCATTTTTTTCAAATCCTCAGAAATGATGAAAAACGGCGTGCTATAGTATGCCGTACGATGTAGGCTATAGCCCATGGTCAAAAAGGATGAAAAACGAGGATATTTTGTTTTTTGAAAAAAATAAAAAAAAACAATGGGCTATAACCCATCGTTTTTTTCATTTTTTTATTTTTTTCAAATCCTCAAAAATGATGAAAAACGGCATGCTATAGTATGCCGTACGATGTAGGCTATAGCCCATGGTCAAAAAGGATGAAAAACGAGGATATTTTGTTTTTTGAAAAAAATCAAAAAAATCAAAAAAAAAACAATGGGCTATAACCCATCGTTTTTTTCATTTTTTCATTTTTTTCAAATCCTCATAAATGATGAAAAACGGCGTGCTATAGTATGCCGTACGATGTAGGCTATAGCCCATGGTCAAAAAGGATGAAAAACGAGGATATTTTGTTTTTTGAAAAAAATGAAAAAAAACAATGGGCTATAACCCATCGTTTTTTTCATTTTTTTCAAATCCTCAAAAATGATGAAAAACGGCGTGCTATAGTATGCCGTACGATGTAGGCTATAGCCCATGGTCAAAAAGGATGAAAAACGACGATATTTTGTTTTTTGAAAAAAATTAAAAAATGAAAAAAACGATGGGCTATAACCCATCGTTTTTTTAATTTTTTAATTCTTTTCAAATCCTCAAAAATGATGAAAAACGGCGTGCTATAGTATGCCGTACGATGTGGGGTATAGCCCATGATCAAAAAGGATGAAAAACGAGGATATTTAGTTTTTTGAAAAAAATGAAAAAATGAAAAAAACGATGGGCTATAACCCATCGTTTTTTTCATTTTTTTTCAAATCCTCAAAAATTATGAAAAACGGCGTGCTGTAGTATGCCGTACGATGTAGGCTATAGCCCATGGTCAAAAAGGATGAAAAACGAGGATATTTTGTTTTTTGAAAAAAATGAAAATAGGAAAAAAACAATGTGCTATAACCCATCGTTTTTTTCATTTTTCATTTTTTTCAAATCCTCAAAAATGATGGAAAACGGCGTGCTATAGTATGCCGTACGATGTAGGCTATAGCCCATGGTCAAAAAGGATGAAAAACGAGGATATTTTGTTTTTTGAAAAAAATGAAAAAATGAAAAAAAAAAAACGATGGGCTATAACCCATCGTTTTTTTTATTTTTTTTATTTTTTTTCAAATCCTCAAGAATGATGAAAAACGGCGTGCTATAGTATGCCGTACGATGTAGGCTATAGCCCATGATCAAAAGGATGAAAGACGAGGATATTTAGTTTTTTGAAAAAAATGAAAAAAACGATGGGCTATAACCCATCGTTTTTTTTTTCATTTTTTCATTTTTTTCAAATCCTCAAAAATGATGAAAAACGGTGTGCTATAGTATGCCGTACGATGTAGGCTATAGCCCATGGTCAAAAAGGATGAAAAACGAGGATATTTTGTTTTTTGAAAAAAATGAAAAAAACAATGGGCTATAACCCATCGTTTTTTTCATTTTTTCATTTTTTTCAAATCCTCAAAAATGATGAAAAACGGCGTGCTATAGTATGCCGTACGGTAGGGGCTATAGCCCATGTTCAAAAACGATGAAAAACGAGGATAACATTTTTTTCAAAAATTCAAAAAACGATGGGCTATAACCCATGTTTTTTTTTTTTTTCTTTTTTTTCAAATCCTCAAAAATGATGAAAAACGGTGTGCTATAGTATGCCATACGGCCCATGTTCAAAAATTATGAAAAACGAGGTTAATTTTTTTATCAAAAATTCAAAAAACGATGGGCTATAACCCATGAGTGTTAGTGAAAAACGGCGTGCTATAGTATGCCGTACACTTTTTATATGAAGGTTGAAAAGTGGTTAACCCTTTTACTGCTGCCATTTATTGAGAAATTAGGACCTAATTCATGCCAGCATTTTTTTAATTTGAGCTCTTATTTTGAAAGCCACATTTTGCCTCAACCGGATGTGAGCTTATCCCTGCCAGCTTTACGTTGCCAAGACAACCTTTGTTTACATGATCGAATCAATGCCGGTACATTTTAGCCATCCACAACGTCGGCTCGTGCCGTCAAAGAAACGCTGTTTTGACCAAAAATGCCATCTGGGACAAGGAATAGGAGATACAGGCGATTGAAAGAAACGGATAGAATGGATTCTTATGGTGACGGTGAATTAATATGAACGATCCAGTGCAGTGCTAACAACACTGCTAGCTAACCGGCTAACGTGAGTAGCATTATGGCTTGATCAATCATATGCACTATAAAAGTGCAATTGCCGAAGGGCTTCGGCAATGGCAGCAAGCGTTAATATCAAATGAATGCTTCAATTGCCGAAGGGCTTCGGCAATGGCAGGAAGACGGTTAAGTGGTCCTTTGAGTTTCTACAAGCTCAGTTGAGTGCTATAGCGCCACCCATTGGTCAATGTTTGTGGGCTCTGCGTCCTCACCGTTTGGCATTGCCCTCTAGAGGTTGTCCGATCAGATGGGGTCAAATCAGGGCCAATAGTCATCTTCAAATTATTGGAATCAGGAGCCAAAAAAAAAGCCAAGTTTCGCGAAGGAGAAGCGAAAAAGCGACCAAGAGTCCCTTCGGTTCTGGTCCCTAAATATACTTGTAACCCAACTGTAGGGAGTACAAACCTTAGAGTATATTAATAGAGACGGCACCGGGTTTCTCCTTCCATCCACTTGCATTAAGTTGCTCAAAAGCACATGAGGCGATTTCACTCCTCCTTCCGGGTTGGAACAGAGTGCATTCTGGGATGGATTGGGCCGCTGACTATCGTTGCACTGAAAAAGCGTTCACGTATGAAACAGTGTTCACGTATGAAACAGTGTTCACGTATGAAACAGCGTTCACGTATGAAACAGCGTTCACGTATGAAACAGTGTTCACGTATGAAACAGCCTTCACGTATGAAACAGTGTTCACGTATGAAACAGCGTTCACGTATGAAACAGCCTTCACGTATGAAACAGCCTTCACGTATGAAACAGTGTTCACGTATGAAACAGCGTTCACGTATGAAACAGCCTTCACGTATGAAACAGCCTTCACGTATGAAACAGTGTTCACGTATGAAACAGCGTTCACGTATGAAACAGCGTTCACGTGTCATCATGCACGTGAGCAATGATAGTCAATGGACCAGCTTTGGCCCCAAAGCAATAACAAATTTGGCCACCATGTCCATTTCGCCTCAGGGTTTCCTCTGGTTGCCGTCTCTATTAATATATACTATACGGTACAATCAGTAAAGAACCTGGGGGTTATCATCTATGAAAAAGCAAAACACAATGAGCAGAAAATGAACCATGTAACAACAAATTGAGCAGAGCACCGCAGAGAGTTGAACCCCGTTCTGGTAAACCAGAAGTACCACAACCAGTGCCTTAGTTTTTGTTTTATAATTTACAGGTCCAAATCACAGTTGCCTGTCTTGCCGACGTCCCACGGCAAGATCATTTGACAAAATTAAAAAAAAGAAAAGTCCTTAATAGCCTACACACTCAATTTGAATCATGACTATAAATGATAGCCATGATTATGTCTTTATACAATTGAAAACCGGAAGATTCACTCCACAAATACCTTAAGGAAAACTCCTCAGACATGAACTAAGAAAATAGCTTTTATTTTTTTCGTGCTCATAAAGTTCTGCAAAGTGCTAAGTGAACTGGGAAGCGATACAGTTGTGGTAGATGTTCCTTTCTTTCGGTGTATAAAAATGAACACAAAAAGATTCCTATACATACTATAATAGTACTACTATACATACTATAATAGTACTACTATACATACTATAATAGTACTACTATACATACTATAATAGTACTACTATACATACTATAATAGTACTACTATACATACTATAATAGTACTACTATACATACTATAATAGTACTACTATACATACTATAATAGTACTACTATACATACTATAATAGTACTACTATACATACTATAATAGTACTCCTATACATACTATAATAGTACTACTATACATACTATAATAGTACTCCTATACATACTATAATAGTACTACTATACATACTATAATAGTACTACTATACATACTATAATAGTACTCCTATACATACTATAATAGTACTCCTATACATACTATAATAGTACTACTATACATACTATAATAGTACTCCTATACATACTATAATAGTACTCCTATACATACTATAATAGTACTACTATACATACTATAATAGTACTCCTATACATACTATAATAGTACTACTATACATACTATAATAGTACTACTATACATACTATAATAGTACTACTATACATACTATAATAGTACTACTATACATACTATAATAGTACTACTATACATACTATAATAGTACTACTATACATACTATAATAGTACTACTATACATACTATAATAGTACTACTATACATACTATAATAGTACTACTATACATACTATAATAGTACTACTATACATACTATAATAGTACTACTATACATACTATAATAGTACTACTATACATACTATAATAGTACTCCTATACATACTATAATAGTACTACTATACATACTATAATAGTACTACTATACATACTATAATAGTACTCCTATACATACTATAATAGTACTCCTATACATACTATAATAGTACTACTATACATACTATAATAGTACTCCTATACATACTATAATAGTACTCCTATACATACTATAATAGTACTACTATACATACTATAATAGTACTCCTATACATACTATAATAGTACTACTATACATACTATAATAGTACTACTATACATACTATAATAGTACTACTATACATACTATAATAGTACTACTATACATACTATAATAGTACTACTATACATACTATAATAGTACTACTATACATACTATAATAGCACTACTATACATACTATAATAGTACTACTATACATACTATAATAGCACTACTATACATACTATAATAGCACTACTATACATACTATAATAGCACTACTATACATACTATAATAGTACTACTATACATACTATAATAGTACTACTATACATACTATAATAGTACTACTATACATACTATAATAGTACTACTATACATACTATAATAGTACTCCTATACATACTATAATAGTACTACTATACATACTATAATAGCACTACTATACATACTATAATAGCACTACTATACATACTATAATAGCACTACTATACATACTATAATAGCACTACTATACATACTATAATAGTACTACTATACATACTATAATAGTACTACTATACATACTATAATAGTACTACTATACATACTATAATAGTACTCCTATACATACTATAATAGTACTACTATACATACTATAATAGTACTACTATACATACTATAATAGTACTCCTATACATACTATAATAGTACTACTATACATACTATAATAGTACTACTATACATACTATAATAGTACTACTATACATACTATAATAGCACTACTATACATACTATAATAGTACTCCTATACATACTATAATAGTACTCCTATACATACTATAATAGTACTCCTATACATACTATAATAGTACTCCTATACATACTATAATAGTACTCCTATACATACTATAATAGTACTCCTATACATACTATAATAGTACTCCTATACATACTATAATAGTACTACTATACATACTATAATAGTACTACTATACATACTATAATAGTACTACTATACATACTATAATAGTACTACTATACATACTATAATAGTACTACTATACATACTATAATAGTACTACTATACATACTATAATAGTACTACTATACATACTATAATAGTACTACTATACATACTATAATAGTACTACTATACATACTATAATAGTACTACTATACATACTATAATAGTACTACTATACATACTATAATAGTACTACTATACATACTATAATAGTACTACTATACATACTATAATAGTACTACTATACATACTATAATAGTACTACTATACATACTATAATAGTACTACTATACATACTATAATAGTACTACTATACATACTATAATAGTACTACTATACATACTATAATAGTACTACTATACATACTATAATAGTACTCCTATACATACTATAATAGTACTACTATACATACTATAATAGTACTACTATACATACTATAATAGTACTCCTATACATACTATAATAGTACTACTATACATACTATAATAGTACTACTATACATACTATAATAGTACTACTATACATACTATAATAGTATGTATAGGATATTTTTTGTGTTCATTTTTATATCTGCCTGTCAATGGCCGTGACCTTAAACGGTCCATAGCTAGCTTTCTGTTCAAGAACATCACTTTCAGACAAAAGCAGGTGTTACAAAAAGGTCAATATCTCCAGAATGGAAGATGGTAAAAATCAAAATACCTTTTAAAAATTGGAGTAGGATAAGATAAGCTTTCTTTTGAGGTATGCGGTGTGATTCTCATTATAAGAGAACATTTGGTGTGGACCTCGGAAAAGGTCCTTCCTTCAATGCTATCCTCCTCCTCCTGTTCGATGCTGTGAGACATGAACTGGGAGCGATACAGTGGTGGGAGATGTTCCATGCTGTGAGACAGGGGTGGGCAACGTTGACGATAGAGGGCCACTATAGTTCCACACTCACTCCAGAGGGCCACTATAGTTCCACACTCACTCCAGAGAGCCACTATAGTTCCACACTCACTCCAGAGGGCCACTATAGTTCCACACTCACTCCAGAGGGCCACTATAGTTCCACACTCACTCCAGAGGGCCACTATAGTTCCACACTCACTCCAAAGGGCCACTATAGTTCCACACTCACTCCAGAGGGCCACTATAGTTCCACACTCACTCCAGAGGGCCACTATAGTTCCACACTCACTCCAGAGGGCCACTATAGTTCCACACTCACTCCAGAGGGCCACTATAGTTCCACACTCACTCCAGAGGGCCACTATAGTTCCACACTCACTCCAGAGGGCCACTATAGTTCCACACTCACTCCAGAGGGCCACTATATTACCACACTCACTCCAGAGAGCCACTATAGTTCCACACTCACTCCAGAGGGCCACTATAGTTCCACACTCACTCCAGAGGGCCACTATATTTCCACACTCACTCCAGAGGGCCACTATATTTCCACACTCACTCCAGAGAGCCACTATAGTTCCACACTCACTCCAGAGGGCCACTATATTATATTTCCACACTCACTCCAGAGGGCCACTATATTATATTTCCACACTCACTCCAGAGGGCCACTATATTATATTTCCACACTCACTCCAGAGGGCCACTATATTTCCAAACTCACTCCAGAGGGCCACTATATTTCCACACTCACTCCAGAGGGCCACTATATTTCCACACTCACTCCAGAGGGCCACTATATTTCCACACTCACTCCAGAGAGCCACTATAGTTCCACACTCACTCCAGAGGGCCACTATAGTTCCACACTCACTCCAGAGGGCCACTATATTTCCACACTCACTCCAGAGGGCCACTATATTTCCACACTCACTCCAGAGAGCCACTATAGTTCCACACTCACTCCAGAGGGCCACTATAGTTCCACACTCACTCCAGAGGGCCACTATATTTCCACACTCACTACAGAGGGCCACTATATTTCCACACTCACTCCAGAGAGCCACTATAGTTCCACACTCACTCCAGAGGGCCACTATAGTTCCACACTCACTCCAGAGGGCCACTATATTTCCACACTCACTCCAGAGGGCCACTATATTTCCACACTCACTCCAGAGAGCCACTATAGTTCCACACTCACTCCAGAGGGCCACTATAGTTCCACACTCACTCCAGAGGGCCACTATATTTCCACTCACTCCAGAGGGCCACTATAGTTCCACACTCACTCCAGAGGGCCACTATAGTTCCACACTCACTCCAGAGGGCCACTATAGTTCCACACTCACTCCAGAGGGCCACTATAGTTCCACACTCACTCCAGAGGGCCACTATAGTTCCACACTCACTCCAGAGGGCCACTATAGTTCCACACTCACTCCAGAGGGCCACTATAGTTCCACACTCACTCCAGAGGGCCACTATAGTTCCACACTCACTCCAGAGGGCCACTATATTTCCACTCACTCCAGAGGGCCACTATAGTTCCACACTCACTCCAGAGGGCCACTATATTATATTTCCACACTCACTCCAGGGGGCCACTATATTATATTTCCACACTCACTCCAGAGGGCCACTATATTATATTTCCACACTCACTCCAGAGGACCACTATATTATATTTCCACACTCACTCCAGAGGGCCACTATATTATATTTCCACACTCACTCCAGAGGACCACTATATTATATTTCCACACTCACTCCAGAGGACCACTATATTATATTTCCACACTCACTCCAGAGGGCCACTATATTATAACAAATTGAGCAGGGCACCGCAGGGAGTTGAACCCCGTTCTGGTAAACCAGAAGTACCACAACCAGTGCCTTAGTTTTTGTTTTATAATTTACAGGTCCAAATCACAGTGTGATTAATTTTGCCTACAATTTCCAGATTGAAAATACTTGAGACAAAATATTCTATTCTATATATATATATTGTCCATGAACCCATTTTGGGCGGGAACCCTTTTGGTGATTTAAGCATTATGTTATGAAAAATAGCAGATCTACAAGCTCATAGCGCAGCATCGAGTGCCGTGCTACGAGCTTGTGGGTCTGCTATTTTTGAAAAATCGTGAAAATGTGGCGCAAATCTTTGAATATAATATTCCAGGATGAACGTTTTTAACTCAAATCTTCCCTGAAACAACATCTTTTCAGATGGGGGTCGGCGGGCAATTACATATATTTTTGGGGGTCCTTGACATGAAAATGTTTGAGAATGACTGACATAGAAACAGAGGGTTTTTCAGACAAACTGTCAGGATTTAGAAGACATTTATAGAATCATCCTCAGGTCTAAATGGGTTAAAAAACTATGTTATGTTTAATACTCCCAGTGGTGAAGAGAGAAGCTTTTCTATAAATGCTTGTCTTCAGTTATGTTCCTCTATTTTTGGCCAGAATGCTCTTTTCAATGGACCCCAACTAGCCTAATTAGACCCGACAGATTCTAACAAACAAAAAAAGTCTTCTAAATAGTCCGTTTTCTGAAAAAACACTGTTTCTATGTCAGTGGTTCTCAGACTATTTTATGTCAAAGACCCCCAGAATTATATGTATTTGGCCGCCGACCCCCATCTGAAAATATGTTGTTCCAGGGACACCCCACCAGAAGCAAAGATTTGAGTTAAAAATGTTCTGAAAGAATATATACCCGTATATTACCAAATAGTAACCCGGGCTGTTATTTATTTTTGCACCATTTATTCATTCAGTAAATGAGTTAATGGGTAAAAATGGCCTGTCTTGGTTTAAAGCCCACTCACCACGACAAGGTGCAGGCCGAGAGTGGGTCCCCTCCCCTCCCCCCAAACAGGGGGAGGGGAGGGGTTGGGGGGGATTGGGTGCAGAACACAGCACAGAACAGCACTGATCGACAGTAAAAGGAGACAGGTGGTGATCATGTGTTCAACAGTAAAAGGAGACAGGTGGTGATTATGTGATCGACAGTAAAAGGAGACAGGTGGTGATTATGTGATCGACAATAAAAGGAGACAGGTGGTGATTATGTGATGGACAGTAAAAGGAGACAGGTGGTGATTATGTGATGGACAGTAAAAGGAGACAAGTGGTGATTATGTGATGGACAGTAAAAGGAGACAGGTGGTGATTATGTGATGGACAGTAAAAGGAGACAGGTGGTGATTATGTGATGGACAGTAAAAGGAGACAGGTGGTGATTATGTGATGGACAGTAAAAGGAGACATGTGGTGATTATGTGATGGACAGTAAAAGGAGACAGGTGGTGTTATGTGATCGACAGTAACAGTAAATGGAGACAGGTGGTGATTATGTGGTGGCGGTGTGTTAAATGGTGAGGTCTTTGTGGTGGCGGTGTGTTACCTGGTGAGGACTTTGTGGTGGCGGTGTGTTACATGGTAACTGCATGGACAGTGCCTGTCCATGCAGTCAGTGTTTGTCAGCAGCAGCAACAACTCCACCACCTGAGAGCCCTCTGTCCTGGAGCTTCAGGCCTTTGTTATGAGTCATTGAAGTGAGTTCAGTTTGTTCATGTTCATTTGTATATTGCATTTTATCTTTATCCGTTTTCCTGAAACTCTAGAGAGTGTGTGCACTGCGCATTACACACACTCTCTAGAGTTTCAGGAAAACAGATAAAGATAAAAACTCTAGAGAGTGTGTGCACTGCGCATTACACACACACTAGAGTTTCAGGAAAACAGATAAAGATAAAATGCAATATACAAATGAACATGAACAAACTGAACTCACTTCAACGACGCATAACAAAGGCCTGAGGCTCCAGGACAGAGGGCTCTCAGGTGGTGGAGTTGTTGCTGCTGTACTGTACTGCACATTATGTGTCGCATGTCGTTATAGGAGACAGGTGGTGATTATGTGATGGACAGTAAAAGGAGACAGGTGGTGATTATGTGATGGACGGTAAAAGGAGACAGGTGGTGATTATGTGATGGACAGTAAAAGGAGACAGGTGGTGATTATGTGATGGACAGTAAAAGGAGACAGGTGGTGATTATGTGATGGACAGTAAAAGGAGACAGGTGGTGATTATGTGATGGACAGTAAAAGGAGACAGGTGGTGATTATGTGATGGACAGTAAAAGGAGACAGGTGGTGATTATGTGATGGACGGTAAAAGGAGACAGGTGGTGATTATGTGATGGACAGTAAAAGGAGACAGGTGGTGATTATGTGATGGACAGTAAAAGGAGACAGGTGGTGATTATGTGATGGACAGTAAAAGGAGACAGGTGGTGATTATGTGATGGACAGTAAAAGGAGACAGGTGGTGATTATGTGATCGACAGTAAAAGGAGACAGGTGGTGATTATGTGATGGACAGTAAAAGGAGACAGGTGGTGATTATGTGATGGACAGTAAAAGGAGACAGGTGGTGATTATGTGATGGACAGTAAAAGGAGACAGGTGGTGATTATGTGCTCGACAGTAAAAGGAGACAGGTGGTGATTATGTGATGGACAGTAAAAGGAGACAGGTGGTGATTATGTGATGGACAGTAAAAGGAGACAGGTGGTGATTATGTGATGGACAGTAAAAGGAGACAGGTGGTGATTATGTGATGGACAGTAAAAGGAGACAGGTGGTGATTATGTGATAGACAGTAAAAGGAGACAGGTGGTGATTATGTGCTCGACAGTAAAAGGAGACAGGTGGTGATTATGTGCTCGACAGTAACTGTAGAAAAGAGTCATCCTAGCTATCAACAGCAACCCTCCCCCTGGCCTACTCATGGATTGGATCCATCCACTTCCTGCTGTCACTCCCTCTCAATCAGCAATCTCACCTGCTCCCCCTCACACTTCAATCAGTGGCCAGCTATATATACTGCCTGAGTGCCTGTCCATGTAGTCAGTGTTTGTCAGCAGCAGCAACAACTCCACCACCTGAGAGCCCTCTGTCCTGGAGCCTCAGGCCTTTGTTATGCGTCATTGAAGTGAGTTCAGTTTGTTCATGTTCATTTGTATATTGAATTTTATCTTTATCTGTTTTCCTGAAGCTCTAGAGAGTGTGTGCGCTGCGCATTACACACACTCTCTAGAATTTCAGGAAAACAGATAAAGATAAAAACTCTAGAGAGTTGAAACTCTAGAGAGTGTGTGCACTGCGCATTACACACACTCTCTAGATTTTGTATCTTTATCTGTTTTCCTGAAACTCTAGAGAGTGTGTGCACTGCGCATTACACACTCTATAGAGTTTCAGGAAAACAGATAAAGATAAAATGAAAAATACAAATGAACATGAACAAACTGAACTCACTTCAATGACGCATAACAAAGGCCTGAGGCTCCAGGACAGAGGGCTCTCAGGTGGTGGAGTTGTTGCTGCTGCTGACAAACACTGACTACATGGACAGGCACTCAGGCAGTATATATAGCTGGCCACTGATTGAAGTGTGAGGGGGAGCAGGTGAGATTGCTGATTGAGAGGGAGTGACAGCAGGAAGTGGGTGGATCCAATCAATGAGTAGGCCAGGGGGAGGGTTGCTGTTGATAGCTAGGATGACTCTTTTCTACAGTAACAGTAAAAGGAGGCAGGTGGTGAACATGTGATGGACAGAAAAAGGAGACAGGTGATGATTATGTGATGGACAGTAAAAGGAGACAGGTGGTGATTATGTGATCGACAGTAAAAGGAGACAGGTGGTGATTATGTGATGGACAGTAAAAGGAGACAGGTGGTGATTATGTGATCGACAGTAAAAGGAGACAGGTGGTGATTATGTGATCGACAGTAATAGTAGACAGGTGGTGATTGTGATCGACAGTAAAAGGAGACAGGTGGTGATCATGTGATCGACAGTAAAAGGAGACAGGTGGTGATCATGTGATCGACAGTAAAAGGAGACAGGTGGTGATTATGTGATAGACAGCAACAGTACATTATGTGTCGCATGTCGTTATAGGTGAGCCGTACTGTACTGTACTGTACATTATGTGTCGCATGTCGTTATAGGTGAGCCGTACTGTACTGTACTGTACATTATGTGTCGCATGTCGTTATAGGTGAGCCGTACTGTACATTATGTGTCACATGTCGTTATAGGTGAGCCGTACTGTACTGTACATTATGTGTCGCATGTCGTTATAGGTGAACCGTACTGTACTGTACTGTACATTATGTGTCGCATGTCGTTATAGGTGAGCCGTACTGTACTGTACATTATGTGTCACATGTCGTTATAGGTGAGCCGTACTGTACTGTACATTATGTGTCGCATGTCGTTATTGGTGAGCCGTACTGTACTGTACATTATGTATTAAAGCATGTATCTATTTAGAATGCAATCACAGTTGCGACCGCAATGTATCTATTTAGAATGCAATCAGTTGCGACCGCAATGTATCTATTTAGAATGCAATCACAGTTGCGACCGCAATGTATCTATTTAGAATGCAATCAGTTGCGACCGCAATGTATCTATTTAGAATGCAATCAGTTGCGACCGCAATGTATCTATTTAGAATGCAATCACAGTTGCGACCGCAATGTATCTATTTAGAATGCAATCAGTTGCGACCACAATGTATCTATTTAAGGCTCATACATAGTCTGGTTTTACGGTGGTGGGGTGACCACCGAACTACAACATGACGTCACGAGCCGCGGTGAAGAGCAAACCACCGCCACCGCTCCAGCCCTTCTCTCTGTTTTTACTCATCACCGCTCAACGTTATTTCAGCTCCGGTGGTCAGCTCACCACCGGAGGGGTGGTCACCTTACCACCGAAAATCCAGACTATGAATAGGCCTTAAGAATGCAATCAGAGTTGCGACCACAATGTATCTATTTAGAATGCAATCACAGTTGCGACCACAATGTATCTATTTAGAATGCAATCACAGTTGCGACCACAATGTATCTATTTAGAATGCATTCACAGTTGTGACCGCAATGTATCTATTTAGAATGCAATCACAGTTGCGACCACAATATATCTATTTAGAATGCATTCACAGTTGTGACCGCAATGTATCTATTTAGAATGCAATCACAGTTGCGACCACAATGTATCTATTTAGAATGCATTCACAGTTGTGACCGCAATGTATCTATTTAGAATGCAATCACAGTTGCGACCACAATGTATCTATTTAGAATGCATTCACAGTTGTGACCGCAATGTATCTATTTAGAATGCAATCACAGTTGTGACCGCAATGTATCTATTTAGAATGCATTCACAGTTGCGACCGCAATGTATCTATTTAGAATGCAATCACAGTTGCGACCGCAATGTATCTATTTAGAATGCAATCACAGTTGCGACCGCAATGTATGCGGTACCCCGGCACAGAGTCGGCTCCGACCCAAAATGGCCCGGACGGGGGGAATCACATCTGAAATCAGGGGTTCCGCTTTTGGTTCCGCTTTTGGGGTTCCGCTTTTGGGGTTCCGCTTTTGGGGTTCCGCTTTTGGGGAATCACAAGGATTCCGAAGGACAATTCCAATCTGAATTCAAGGGGACGAAGTGCCTAGGCACTGCAACACCCCAAATGCGGAACCACAGGGATTCCGAAGGATACCGAGGGACATACGCGACCCACCGAGACGGTTTAAATGGTTGTATGCGGCACAGGCGGGCGAGGACCGAAGTCCAAACACTCGGAAGCCACATCCAGCCAGGACCAAAGCAGAAGGCGCCCCTCTCCAACTCCCTTACGGGTGTAGGCCAGGACGCCTCTACTTTACTGTGGGGCCTTGAGCCCACGCGGGCCGGGCAAAGAGTGGTTGTATGCGGCACAGGCGGGCTCGGCCAGCTCGGCAGCCACATCCAGCCAGGGAAATTGTCTGACTACGCTGCCTCCCGTAAGGGATGGCAACGAAAGTCAAATGATTTAGGCACAAGAAGTTTGAGGTGACCTCATGGGTAGGAGGACACCTCGGACCCGCCGGCCACCGCCTCGGCCGCGAGGGACACTGATCGACTGATGGACAGTAACAATAAAAGGAGACAGGTGGTGATCATGTGATCGACAGTAAAAGGAGACAGGTGGTGATTATGTGATCGACAGTAAAAGGAGACGGGTGGTGATCATGTGATCGACAGTAACAGTAAAAGGAGACAGGTGGTGATCATGTGATCGACAGTAAAAGGAGACAGGTGGTGATTATGTGATGGACAGTAAAAGGAGACAGGTGGTGATTATGTGATCGACAGTAAAAGGAGACAGGTGGTGATTATGTGATCGACAGTAAAAGGAGACAGGTGGTGATTATGTGATCGACAGTAACAGTAAAAGGAGACAGGTGGTGATTATGTGATCGACAGTAACAGTAAAAGGAGACAGGTGGTGATTATGTGATCGACAGTAAAAGGAGACGGGTGGTGATTATGTGATCGACAGTAAAAGGAGACAGGTGGTGATCAAGCATACTGTGCCAGGTGCCAGGCCCCACTTCTTTAATGGATGATTTTAAGTGTCCAACCCCAGTACACAGTGTGTTCAGCAAGGTCAGTTGTCGGTGTGGCAGACCTTCCTCCTGTGATGCTTTCTTCTGGGTCCCAGATGTAGTGGTGACAACGTGTGAAAGAAAGAGACAGATGCTCATTATTAGCTAGTTGTTGTTCTTGCTTACTGTAAATTGTTCTGGATTAAGGGCATCTGTTAAATGACTAAATTGTACATTGTTGATAAAATAAAAAATATATATACACACACCTTGCTGTGTGTGTATATATTTAATATTATTTAATCAACAATGTACAATTTAGGCATTTAGCAGATGCCCTTAATCCAAATAGTATAGGTAATATAGTTACCTTGCCATGATGGGACTCCAAGGAATGATGGGAAATTAAATGAAATTCTTAGATTGTCTTGAAGAAATGAAATTCGTCAATTGTTTTATTGAATGAAACACATGCACACACGCACGCACGCACGCATACAGGCACGCACACGTGCATTAACATCCACACCACCACAACGTCCTTATAGCTATGTAGGGTTATACGGTACGGAGCTGCACTAATTAATATCTGTTCATTTATGTCACTAGAAAGTATGTCACCTGGAAAGTACTACGAAAAGAGGTTAATCAAACAGAAAATACAACATGGCGGGAAGGAAACGACAAGTTAGGGAAAACTCACACAGCTTCAACACGCACACGGCACACACATGCGCGCTCGCTCACACAGACACACAGGGGGGGGGCTGAAGTCCTTCAGCGCCCCCCCTGTGTGCCCCCCCCCACACACAAAAACACACACACACACACACACACACACACACACACACCGTTAGGCCCATCACAATTACTACATAAGTATTTGTGATAATAGCAATACTTTTGGGATAATAGTCATAATCGTTCCCATGTTAGAAAGTAGTGGAAGTGGCAGATCTAGGAGCTCAAAACTGTTTTGATCCCCTAGATCTGATACTTTCACTATTCATGTATTTTTTTATTGTAATTTAAATAATGTATTAATACTTGTGACGGGCCTAATGTACCTCAATGTACCAGCTTGAGCGGTACATTTGCATGGGGATTCCAGACAACATAGCGCGCCCACTATCGTTGACCGGGCGGGGAGACCCCCCAGGCATCTCGACCCTATCCCCGGCGTTCGGAGGTCACTCCCCTGGCGTTCCCAAGGAGCATTCCAGACATCAAGGGCAGCCGGCATAATTTTCCTTAATAAATAATGCCTATAAATAAATAAACAAACAAAAAAAAAGGTGTTAAAAACAAGTGTTAGAAATGACTACACCTGCACGTGAACATCGGCCACCGGCCTACTTGAGAACGATGCAACTAGGGAACCTAATAATACCCGTTGTCAACTTGTCATAGCACCCGTTTTAACGGGTCCCTTTTGTGCCCATACTGTATATGGAGGTCTCTGTATCTGTCTGTCTGTGCCTGAAGAGTGCAAACTGACTGGTAAAAGTGGACTGGTTAAGTAATCAATTAACAGGTGTGGGGGTTGCCGTGGCAATCAATTGGCTGAGGCAGAGACTGGCAATTGCACAGGTGAGGGACTTGGGCTCATTAGGTCCACTGGCAGAGCCTGACCAGAGCCTTTTGTGGTGTTTCTGGACAATGGTGTTTGCCACAGACTCAAGGCCGGCCACTGCACTCCCTGTGGGGGTGTGGAACGCGTGTGTCAAGTTTGAAGTCGGTGGGGCAAACGGTTCTTGAGTTACATGCATTACAACCGCACACGCGCACACACACAGTAGGATTTGGAACCACAATTGGTCATAGCTCCGCCCTAATGAAATAGCCCCGCCCCCTAATTGCTGCTCTACTACATCTCAGAGGCAAATATTATGCTTTTAACTCTTTTTAACTTTATTTTTTAAATCTCTGAAAATTACAAATAAAAATAAACCAATAAGACCATTGCTTCTAAAGCAACCCCAAAAAGTATCAAACATTAGCCAAATTGGTAATTACATCAGAAAGGCAAAGATTTTGTAAATAGCCGATCTACAAGCTCACAACAGCTCGCAGTGCAAGGTATTACCACTGTAAATTTTGGGGTTGGGGAACTGTCAGGATTTAGAATAGTCCTCAGGTATGTTTTGTAATAAATATTAAAAAAGACCTGCAAAGTAAATAGTAACTAATGTTTTCAAATAAATGCAGTGGAGGTAAAAGTATAATATCTGGATCCGATATGTAGTGGTAGTAGAAGTTAAAAATATTGGGGAAAAACTAGTGCAAATGCCTCAACATTTTAACTACTAAAAAAACTCTAAACTCTAAATCCAAACGCTAATGACATTGACATTGTAATATTGTACTATCATTGTAACACTGTAATAAATTACAACTCACCGGTCTGCCGGGTCCACAGGCCGGGGAGAGGCAGGGAGCCAAATCTGTACCTCTCCCCCACGCTGTTCTGAGGAGGGTCTGGGAGAGGCAGGGAGCCAAATCTGTACCTCTCCCCCACGCCGTTCTGAGGAGGGTCTGGGAGAGGCAGGGAGCCAAATCTGTACCTCTCCCCCACGCCGTTCTGAGGAGGGTCTGGGAGAGGCAGGGAGCCAAATCTGTACCTCTCCCCCACGCTGTTCTGAGGAGGGTCTGGGAGAGGCAGGGAGCCAAATCTGTACCTCTCCCCCACGCTGTTCTGAGGAGGGTCTGGGAGAGGCAGGGAGCCAAATCTGTACCTCTCCCCCACGCTGTTCTGAGGAGGGTTCCAGACAAGAGCATCATTCTCCTTTAAAAATAAACAAACAAAAAAACATCAGAACCGTCTGAAGTGAGTGGTGCTGTACTGTACTGTACTGTACTGTACTGTACTGTACTGTACTGTACTGTACTGTACTGTACTGTACTGTACTGCTCTTGTCTTGTCATCGTACATAATCATGTCGATTTGCTCAGACACACATGGCGTAAATTCTCTATTCATTGTCAATTGGAACTGAAAAAAATATAATATATTTTTTAAATAATTTCGGACCAAAATTGGGCATAGCTTCGCCGTCCAGCAAAACTCCTTCTGGCACGATAGTTACACAAACGGTTGGACGTGGTTTACAGGAAAAAACACAACAGTACAACAGTAAAATAATTGTAGTTTACTTTGAGTATTTAAATTTCCAGGACTTTTACCACTACATCTCAGAGGCAAATAGTCTACTTTTACGCCACTACATTCATTTGAGAAATGTCGTTACTGTATGTTAGTTTGTACATTTAGATCAATGGTTTTCAACCCTCGTCATACAGTATCAAGGACCATTATGTATTGGGCATCTGAGCCACGGACCACCATTTGATGACATTTAGCCTCTCAGACCCATCTGAGCCACGGAACCACCATCTGATGACATTTAGCCTCTCAGACCCATCTGAGCCATGGAACCACCATCTGATGACATTTAGCCTCTCAGACCCATCTGAGCCACGGACCACCATCTGATGACATTTAGCCTCTCAGACCCATCTGAGCCACGGAACCACCATTTTATGACATTTAGCCTCTCAGACCCATCTGAGCCACAGACCACCATCTGATGACATTTAGCCTCTCAGACCAATTTGAACCACGGACCACCATCTGATGACATTTAGCCTCTCAGACCCATTTGAACCACGGAACCACCATCTGATGACATTTAGCCTCTCAGACCCATCTGAGCCACGGAACCACCATCTGATGACATTTAGCCTCTCAGACCCATCTGAGCCACGGAACCACCATCTGATGACATTTAGCCTCTCAGACCCATCTGAGCCATGGAACCACCATCTGATGACATTTAGCCTCTCAGACCCATCTGAGCCACGGACCACCATCTGATGACATTTAGCCTCTCAGACCCATCTGAGCCACGGAACCACCATTTTATGACATTTAGCCTCTCAGACCCATCTGAGCCACAGACCACCATCTGATGACATTTAGCCTCTCAGACCCATCTGAGCCACAGACCACCATCTGATGACATTTAGCCTCTCAGACCCATCTGAGCCACAGACCACCATCTGATGACATTTAGCCTCTCAGACCCATTTGAGCCACGGAACCACCATCTGATGACATTTAGCCTCACAGACCCATCTGAGCCATGGAACCACCATCTGATGACATTTAGCCTCTCAGACCAATTTGAACCACGGACCACCATCTGATGACATTTAGCCTCTCAGACCCATTTGAACCACGGAACCACCATCTGATGACATTTAGCCTCTCAGACCCATCTGAGCCACGGAACCACCATTTGATGACATTTAGCCTCTCAGACCCATCTGAGCCACGGAACCACCATTTGATGACATTTAGCCTCTCAGACCCATCTGAGCCACGGAACCACCATTTGATGACATTTAGCCTCTCAGACCCATCTGAGCCACGGACCACCATCTGATGACATTTAGCCTCTCAGACCCATCTGAGCCACGGAACCACCATTTTATGACATTTAGCCTCACAGACCCATTTGAGCCACAGAACCACCATTTTATGACATTTAGCCTCTCAGACCCATTTGAGCCACAGAACCACCATTTTATGACATTTAGCCTCTCAGACCCATCTGAGCCACGGAACCACCATCTGATGACATTTAGCCTCTCAGACCCATCTGAGCCACAGAACCACCATCTGATGACATTTAGCCTCTCAGACCCATCTGAGCCACAGAACCACCATCTGATGACATTTAGCCTCTCAGACCCATCTGAGCCATGGAACCACCATCTGATGACATTTAGCCTCTCAGACCCATTTGAGCCACGGAACCACCATCTGATGACATTTAGCCTCTCAGACCCAAAAGTAAATCATATTTTGGTCGTTGGATCAGATTCTGTCCACACTTCCATGCTGTATTGATGTTGGTAATTATGGTGTAGACTTATTGTATATTAAGTAATGCAGATGTTTAACAATAATTTGTACGGGTCCATTTGGTTTCATTTTACGCTCTCAAGAGTTAAAGATCCATAAGGGTCCATTAGGTTACCAACTCTCCATCATTTAGCTGGGGACCACCTGGAACCCCCTCAAGGACCACTGGTGGTCCCCGAACTACCAGGAACCCCCTCAAGGACCACTGGTGGTCCCCAGACCACCTGGAACCCCCTCAAGGACCACTGGTGGTCCCCGGACCACCTGGAACCCCCTCAAGGACCACTGGTGGTCCCCGGACCACCTGGAACCCCCTCAAGGACCACTGGTGGTCCCCGGACCACCTGGAACCCCCTCAAGGACCACTGGTGGTCCCCGGAACGCCACATTAATCAGCCACATTAAGCCCTATATACGCCATTTGAAAATTGCTGATCTACAAACATGCAATGTGACACAGTGAGTTTGTAGATCTGCCATTTTCTAAATATTTGTATACAATTTATACATTTGATAACGTGTGTGAAATGGGGCATTCTGCATAATAATTGCAATTACTATGAAAACCTGCAAAACCGTGTCTCCGTCAGTCACGCCACCATATACGGGCGTCAGTCCGTCACGCCTCGTGACACAAGGAGCGAGAACAGAGCGTCACGGAGGCTGCCATGACACTCCATATATGGGCATTGCATTGGGACTCCATTACCCAGAAGCCCTGATAATTAAGCCATTTTACACCCGAGGACGATTCTACAAATGCCTTCTAAATCCCGACAGTTTTCTGAATAACCCTATGTTTCTATAGCCGTGGTTCTCCAACTATTTCATGTCAAGGACCCCCAAAGAAATCATACAATTGGCCGCCGACCCCCATCTGAGAATATGTCGTTCCAGGGACCCCCTCCCCCAGAAGCAAAGATTTGAGTTAAAAACGTTTGCTCGGAAAAATAATATATATTCCAAATTTGCGCCAAGATCTTTCCAAAATAGCACTCGGTGCCGCGCTATTATGAGCTTGTAGATCTGCTATTTTTCAATATAGCTAAAGCATAACCTAATGCTTAATAAAACACCAAAAGGGGTTCCCGTACAGAATGGGTAAAGGCAGCGTCATTACTTTTTTTTGTGCAGGTGATTCCTTTTTCTAAAGTGTTGGAAGCGCTCGTTGAAGTCACTGGACGGCCCCAGCGCACCACCCTTTGGAATGTGCACATAATGCAGGAGTCAGCAGGACGGCCAGTTAACAACAACCAGTGCTTCCAAACTCCAACACTGTTGTACTGTACTGTACTGTACTGTACTGTACTGTACTGTACTGTACTGTACTGTACTGTACTGTACTGTACTGTACTGTACTGTACTGTACTGTACTAGCCCTCCTCCCTGGCCTGTGTCTGTGATACCTGGTGGTGGACAAACGCTATATATGTCCGTGCTCGGACACCGGGCCACACACACACACACAGCTGTCTATAGGAGTGGTTGCACCAATCAAAAAGACCAAAACACCATACAGATATGAACATGAACACCGCTCTATAGTGCTTTGGCACCTTCCTAATCAACAGGATTACCAACAGCACTGCAGATGAGAGGCTGGTGACACACATATCATTTAGCTTCAGTAGTCAGTACAGTGTCAACACTACAGATGAGAGGCTGGTGACACATCATTTAGCTTCAGCACAGTGTCAACACTACAGATGAGAGGCTGGTGACACTCACATCATTTAGCTTCAGTACAGTGTCAACACTACAGATGAGAGGCTGGTGACACACACATCATTTAGCTTCAGTACAGTGTCAACACTGCAGATGAGAGGCCGGTGACACACACATCATTTAGCTTCACAGTGTCAACACTACAGATGAGAGGCTGGTGACACATCATTTAGCTTCAGTACAGTGTCAACACTACAGATGAGAGGCTGGTGACACATCATTTAGCTTCAGTACAGTGTCAATAAATTAACATTTATTGTTACTTAAACATGGTCTAGATGTTGTACACCAGAATCGTGATGCAACACAACACGACTGAACAGTCACTTCCAATCCAGCTGGTGATGTCAATTAGTCATTTGACTCAGAGGGGGCGTGTGCGTGTGTGCAATCCAAATCACAATGTTGCACATTAAGCTATATCAACTGTGGACCCAGGGGGACGATTTGTATGAAATGTATACAAATAGCAGATCTACAAGCTCACAACATGTCAAAACAGCCAAACTCTCACACACAGTCACACACAGTCACACACAGTCACACACACTAAAGTAACCAAAAAATTGCCTCTGAGATTCATATCACATCACACAAAACAACAATGCTTCTATAACTCAGTGGTTCCCAAAGTGGGGTCCGGGGACCCCCAGGGGTCCTCGAGGGAGTTCCAGGGTGTCCCCAGCTAAATGATAGTTTGGAACCAAATGTACTCTCAGAATTAAATAAACATTTATTTTACAATATAAATTGGGGTCTCAGAGATATAAATGCCATTATATAGGGTCTGTAGACTAATGCATGTCAAACTGGGGGTCCTTGAAATTATAAACGGGTTGAGAATCACTGCTAGAGCTGTATAAATCTTCTCTTATGGGGGTCCCTGAATCACTGCTAGAGCCTTATAAATCTTCTCTTATGGGGGTCCCTGAATCACTGCTATAGAGCCTTATAAATCTCCTCTTATGGGGGTCCCTGAATCACTGCTAGAGCTGTATAAATCTTCTCTTATGGGGGTCCCTGAATCACTGCTAGAGCTGTATAAATCTTCTCTTATGGGGGTCCCTGAATCACTGCTAGAGCCTTATAAATCTTCTCTTATGGGGGTCCCTGAATCACTGCTAGAGCCTTATAAATCTTCTCTTATGGGGGTCCCTGAATCACTGCTATAGAGCCTTATAAATCTTCTCTTATGGGGGTCCCTGAATCACTGCTAGAGCCTTATAAATCTTCTCTTATGGGGGTCCCTGAATCACTGCTAGAGCCTTATAAATCTTCTCTTATGGGGGTCCCTGAATCACTGCTATAGAGCCTTATAAATCTTCTCTTATGGGGGTCCCTGAATCACTGCTATAGAGCCTTATAAATCTTCTCTTATGGGGGTCCCTGGCATATCTCTTCAAATGGGGGTCCGTGGGGCTGATTATAGTGTCAATTTGGGGGTCCTTGACATGACAACGCTTGGGAACCACTTAACTATTTGCTGCTACATCAAAGTGAAATGATCAACTCCTTTAAAGGTAATTAAGCAGCTAAAATAAGACAGTCCACCAGTGGTCCTTGAGGATGGTTCCAGGTGGTCCGCATGCAGATATGAGTTTAACCAAATGGACCCTTATTAGATCTTTAACTCTTGAGATAGAATTAAACCAAATGGACCCGTCAACAGTAAAAAATAAAAAATAAATGTTTAATGCCTGCATTAGGCCAATTAATTTACCATAAGGCTAGATAGCATTTTTAATCAACGTTTGCCTGTTATCTCTCCTAATGGTACCAACATCAATACAGCATGGGAGTGTGGACGACAAACTATTATCCAACGACAACAAAATATTCTTTAGTTTTGGGTCTGAGAGGCTAAATGTCATCAAACGGTGGTTCGTGGCTCAGATGGGTCTGAGAGGCTAAATGTCATCAAACGGTGGTTCCGTGGCTCAGATGGGTCTGAGAGGCTAAATGTCATCAAACGGTGGTTCGTGGCTCAGATGGGTCTGAGAGGCTAAATGTCATCAGACCCTGTTGTAAACAAGTGTAATGCTTAATTTGGTCGTCCACTCACAGTTAACAGTCTTTGTATTGAGTTTGTGCTTGAAATGTACTGTATAATTCTACAAACTGTTAATAAATATTTCAATCAATCAAAAAACGGTGGTCCGTGGCTCAAATGCTGAATAAATAAACAATGGACCCGATGTGTAAAAGGTTTTAAAGCACTGATCTTAACAGTAACACCTGCAAACAGCACTCACCTGTTGAGGAGGAGATGGATGAGATGAAGGCCTACTTTCTGTTTGATCAGCTTCTTGTAGACTTTAGACTAATATAGTGTTTCTTTGTTTTAGTTTTTCACAGCCTGGTTAAAAACTCCGTCGTCTCTCATTATAACTCCATGTTCATGTCAGTGAAAGTCACATTCTGAGGTGTTTAATATTAAAACAAACGGCTTGTTGCAACAAACAAACACTAGCAGCAGCGTGCTTGTTTGGGCGTGTGTGTCAGTGACTGTGTGTGTGTGTGTGTGGCGGTGGCGCGCCGCGCGCACGACCTGATGACTTAATACATGCACGTGCGTTATCATGGATCCCACCGCAGCTCAAGACACCTGACCTGATTCTGCCAGATGGGGGCGGTATTGGGTAACCATGTTCCCTGTGAAACACACAAGCTATAGTCTATTTTTTATTTATTTGTTTATTTTATTATTGACTGACTGACGTTATTATCCGGCTGCATTGAATGCCTATGACTTAACGTTTGATATTGTTTATAATTGTTTTAAAATGTTATTGATATGTATCTATAAGCATACATTCATGAATTCAAATTGAACAAGCAACATATATCTTTTTTAAATATATGTTTTATATATGTTGGATTCAGATTAAACAAGCCGATTGTAGGCCTAATTAACTAGAAACCCCTTTGAAACTTTAAAAACATCTTACGGTGGACATACTGTATGTTTGCCTGAAAATGAATCTTGTGTCATAGTTTTAGAAATGTAGTGCTTTCAAATTTGAGAAATGTATAACGGCAGATTTTGTATCAAAAATATCACTTTCACCAAAAACTCCATTCACACGTTTTATAATTCAGCTTACTGTGGACAAACATGATGGGACCTTTTGCTTTGAAATATGTTGTACATTTTTGAGTTATTTAACTTAAACGCCCAATGCATTGTCAATGGCAATATAGCACAGACTTTGACACAATTAAAAATGCATGCCTTTGTTAAATGTTAAATGTGTGTCTGTGTCGGACCCCAGGAAGACTAGCTTTAGTCAAGGCAAAAGATAATGGGGATCCTTATGAACAAACAAAGGATATGATATGATATGATATGATATGATATGATATGATATGCGACTCTGCGAGTATAGATCAGTCATGATGGTCCTATTTTACCTTCAACAATGTATTAGGCTCACATGACAGTGTTGTTTCTATTTTAGTTTTAGTCATAGTCTTTGGAATGACACTTCGTTTAGTTTTAGTCACATTTTAGTCACCTTAAATGTTTTGGTGTTTAGTCTAGTTTTAGTCGACTAAATATCATAATATCTTACACTTGCTGAAAACAGCAGATCTACAAGCTCACAACACAACTGTGCAACCAAGTGTAAAATGACTTGACATTTTAGTCTAGCTTTTATTTGTTGACGAAATTGTCAACATATTTAGTCTCAGTTTTAGTCATCATGGCTTAGTTTTCATGTAGTTTCCATTTAGTTTTCGTCAGTGAAAGAAGGTAGTCGACGAACAATTTTCGTCTTCGTTTTAGTCGACGAAAACAACACTGGCCAGAACGTGGTGGTAATATATAAGACCTAAATGACCAATACAACAAATATACAATCATCGATACACCTGAATGTGAATTTAAACTTTAAACATTTGGGGCAGTGTCCCAAATGTTAGAATCAATACTGCAATGTAGCTGTATTGCATAAGGTCCCATTTCACAAGTTCAAAATGTGCACGAAATCATTTGAAAAGAGACGATCTACAAGCTCACAATGTGTCACAACGCATATACGATCTACAAGCTCACAATGTGTCACAACGCATATACGATCTACAAGCTCACAATGTGTCACAACGCATATACGATCTACAAGCTCACAATGTGTCACAATGCATATAAAAATGTAAAATCTAAGTACAATCATATGTACACATTTCATCAATAATATGTTTCTTAAAGGGATAGTTCGCCCAAAAAGGTAGTGATTTTCTATCAGTTACACGCCCCACGAAGCCTTGAATTCTTGGAGATGTCTTTGTTTGTTTTTGTTCTATTCCTAACCCGATCATTTGATGATGACATGCAGTACGTTTGAACATGACATATCCCTCTAAGACAACAATTTTATTTTAATTAATTACTAAATGATTATTTTCTTTTTCTGTTCTTTTTTCACCTAAACGTCATCAGTGATGTTCATTGCAATGCCATTGGTCATGATATTTGCATATAAATACCCCCCACAGAGGCTGAAATTCACACAAATTAAAAATGTCTGGATTTTGAACATTGTTTAACCTAGACTTTTGACTTTTACCCTAATAAAAGTAGGTACAATAATTGTAATATATGATTTTTGTGATCATTAGAATGTCTAGAACATGTTTTATTCATTATTGTGAAAGATATCCCCCAAATGTAAATTATTAATTCATTATATTATTATATAATTATTATAAATTTTTCATCAAACTTTTTTTTTTTTTAACACATTTTTTAGTCTTAGTCCTAGTAGTACAAAGTAGTAGTAAGGTTGAAATCTATTTTTAGCAAGTAGAAATTAATGCGGGTCTTAGAGGGATATATGGGGCTGTATTTTGTAGTAAGTACCAGGTCTTATTACTTAACTTAAGACCAGGAGGCGTGGTCAATGCTCTTTGGCCACTCAGAATAGCCAAATGGCATTGGTCACGCCTCCAGGTCTTAAGTTAAGTAATAAGACCTGGTACTTAAGACACGCAAAATACAGCCCAAAGACTCTTTACCCGTTTTGACCTGAGGACGATTCTACAAATCAATCAGTTTTCTGAAATACATCATGTTTCTGTCAGTCGTTCTGAAATACCTCATGTTTCTGTCAGTCGTTCTGAAATACCTCATGTTTCCGTCAGTCGTTCTGAAATACCTCATGTTTCTGTCAGTCGTTCTGAAATACCTCATGTTTCTGTTACCTCTATTATTCACACACTATAACTATTATATAAAACAACTCTTCTGTGAACTTATTTCTCATTTATTGAGCTGTCTTGACAGAACACTGTGACGGTAACACTTTGATCAATTCAGTTATCACTGGAATCCATCCTCCTCCTCCCTCGTGGTCATCTGGTTGGTGTCCACTAGGGGTCTCAAGAGGTCAGCACAGGTCAGGAGCTTTGTTCATCTATTGGTACACAGAGACAATTCAAAGTGTTTTAGATACATAATACATTTAAACACAGGTCAGGAGCACTATGGCTTTGTTCATCTATTGGAACACAGAGACAATTCAAAGTGTTTTAGATACATAATACATTTAAACACAGGTCAGGAGCACTATGGCTTTGTTCACCTATTGGAACACAGAGACAATTCAAAGTGTTTTAGATACATAATACATTTAAACACAGGTCAGGAGCACTATGGCTTTGTTCATCTATTGGTACACAGAGACAATTCAAAGTGTTTTAGATACATAATACATTTAAACACAGGTCAGGAGCACTATGGCTTTGTTCATCTATTGGAACACAGAGACAATTCAAAGTGTTTTAGATACATAATACATTTAAACACAGGTCAGGAGCACTATGGCTTTGTTCATCTATTGGAACACAGAGACAATTCAAAGTGTTTTAGATACATAATACATTTAAAGAGAAATAAAGACAACTAGATATCTGTGGACTTCGTTAACATTAAGGAAGTATTTAGACAGATATACCCACGTACCTGTCTAAATACTTCACTAAGTTACCCATGTACCTGTCCAAATACTTCACTAAGATACCCATGTACCTGTCTAAATACTTCACTAAGATACCCATGTACCTGTCTAAATACTTCACTAAGATACCCATGTACCTGTCTAAATACTTCACTAAGATACCCATGTACCTGTCTAAATACTTCACCAAGATACCCATGTACCTGTCTAAATACTTCCTTAATGTAAACAAAGTCCACACCCACAACACCAGAGGAAGTGCAACAAACCATGTGCAACCCAGATTCGGCACAAACAAGGGACTAAATTATTTTCGCTCCTATGCAAAAAAATGCATCCCCCCCACAATGGGGGGACGCATTGTGAGCTTGTAGATCTGCTGTTTCAAATGCATTTAAAAAAATCCACTTGAAACACTTGAAAATGTCTGAAATGAATTAGCATTATGTTATAGCCTACTTTAGCTATTGGAATCGTGAAAATGTGGCGCAAATCTTTATATTATTTCAGAGCGAAAGTTTTAAACTCAAATCTTTGCTTCTGGGGGGGGGGGGGGGGGGGGGGGGGATATGGAACTAGATATTTTCAGATGGGGGGGGGGGGGGGGTCCCAATTACATTTTTGGGGGTCCTTGACATGAAATAGTTTGAGCACCACTGACATAGAAACATGAGGTTTAACCCTGTGAGCACCACTGACATAGAAACATGAGGTTTAACCCTGTGAGAACCACTGACATAGAAACATGAGGTTTAACCCTGTGAGCACCACTGACATAGAAACATGAGGTTTAACCCTGTGAGCACCACTGACATAGAAACATGAGGTTTAACCCTGTGAGAACCACTGACATATAAACATGAGGTTTAACCCTGTGAGAACCACTGACATAGAAACATGAGGTTTAACCCTGTGAGCACCACTGACATAGAAACATGAGGTTTAACCCTGTGAGAACCACTGATATAGAAACATGAGGTTTAACCCTGTGAGAACCACTGACATAGAAACATGAGGTTTAACCCTGTGAGAACCACTGACATAGAAACATGAGGTTTAACCCTGTGAGAACCACTGATATAGAAACATAGGGTTTAACCCTGTGAGAACCACTGACATAGAAACATGAGGTTTAACCCTGTGAGAACCACTGACATAGAAACATGAGGTTTAACCCTGTGAGAACCACTGACAGAAACATGAGGTTTAACCCTGTGAGAACCACTGACATAGAAACATGAGGTTTAACCCTGTGAGAACCACTGACATAGAAACATGAGGTTTAACCCTGTGAGAACCACTGACATAGAAACATGAGGTTTAACCCTGTGAGAACCACTGACATAGAAACATGAGGTTTAACCCTGTGAGAACCACTGATATAGAAACATAGGGTTTAACCCTGTGAGAACCACTGACATAGAAACATGAGGTTTAACCCTGTGAGAACCACTGACATAGAAACATGAGGTTTAACCCTGTGAGAACCACTGACATAGAAACATGAGGTTTAACCCTGTGAGAACCACTGACATAGAAACATGAGGTTTAACCCTGTGAGAACCACTGACATAGAAACATGAGGTTTAACCCTGTGAGAACCACTGACATAGAAACATGAGGTTTTAACCCTGTGAGAACCACTGATATAGAAACATGAGGTTTAACCCTGTGAGCACCACTGACATAGAAACATGATGTTTTAACCCTGTGAGAACCACTGACATAGAAACATGAGGTTTAACCCTGTGAGAACCACTGACATAGAAACATGAGGTTTAACCCTGTGAGAACCACTGACATAGAAACATGAGGTTTAACCCTGTGAGAACCACTGACATAGAAACATGAGGTTTAACCCTGTGAGAACCACTGACATAGAAACATGAGGTTTAACCCTGTGAGAACCACTGACATAGAAACATGAGGTTTTAACCCTGTGAGAACCACTGATATAGAAACATGAGGTTTAACCCTGTGAGAACCACTGACATAGAAACATGAGGTTTAACCCTGTGAGAACCACTGACATAGGTGGTTTTTCAGAAAACTGTCAGGATTTAGAAGACATTTGTAGAATTGTCCTATCAGGTCTTAACGGGTTAAGTCCAAATTCTATTCTGATCCCTCCACGAAAAGGCCAGGTTGTCCTGACCCCTTATCCATCATTTATACATTATGGATAATTAGTGTGGACATAAGCTGTATTTCTTTCTTCTGTAGTACTGTAATGTCATTCAGTCAAACTGTACAGCAGGACACTCACCGTTTATTCAGGTATGTGTCCCGGATAGGGGTTAGGCTTCAGGGATTATAGGCTTCAGAAAAGAAAGAAGTTGGAGTTATTAAAAAACCTTTATCGTACATGATGTGTACACATGGTATTAGGAGTACTAAAACATGTGTTCATGGTATTAGGAGTACTAAAACATGTTTACCGTACATGTGTACATGGTATTAGGAGTACTAAAACATGTTTACCGTACATGTGTTCATGGTATTTGAAGTACTAAAACATGTTTACCGTACATGTGTTCATGGTATTAGAAGTACTAAAACATGTTTACCGTACATGTGTACATGCGGTATTTGAAGTACTAGTTTTTAGAAATTCGTAAAAGCTGAACAGCAGAACATTGTTGACTCACAGAATTAATGTCTCCACCAGGAGGATAGGAGTGTGTGTGATGTTTGGCAAAATGTTTAGGAGTAATATAAACTTGTTTTTTTGTCTTTTTTGCAACAATGTTCATGTCATGTCATTATGTTGAGGAAATGCAGAGCCAAATAACAGCACTACCAACTGTGCCACCGTGCCCCATTACCCTATAATAATTTACATGACTGTACATGGATTTTGAAGTCATTCATAAAAACTGAACAGCAGCATTATTGACTCACCTGAAGGTCGTTGATCTGCTTCTGAGAACAGAAAGAAGAGTTGGAGTTATAAAGGCTGAACAGAATCCAACAATAATAATAATAATTACTGAAGTCAGTTAGTTGTGTTGTGTTGTGTTGTGTTGCGTTGTGTTGTGTTGTGTTGTGTTGTGTTGTGTTGTGTTGTGTTGTGTTGTGTGTCAGTTCACTGTGTGCTACTGATGTCAGTTAGTTGTGTTTGTGGTGTTATAGGCGTTAGCTGGATGCTTTCATTCCCTTGTACCGTTGGTAGAGTTGAAAAGGAACCCTGCAGCTAATAAGACAAATATGCCTTAAAACATTATACTTGCCCTCTACAACTAAAACTAAAATACTGATTGTACAGTTAGGACCCTCTCAAAAACTAGATACTGTATCTCAATGGGGTAGCCTATTCCTAAAGATAAATAATAAATAAAGCAAATTTCACTCAATAGGACCTGTTCCTGTCGCAAGTTAATGATGTCATGTGTCCAGATGGTCTAGGCCTATGGAGTGCATGGAATACATATGCTAATAAATATAAATATAAATATAAATATAAATATAAATATAAATATAAATATAAATATAAATATAAATAATAATAGTCATTCAAAACAACTGAACAGCAGCATTATTGACTCACCCGAAGGCTGTCGATCTACTCCTGAGAACAGAAAGAAGAGTTGGAGTTATAAAGGCTGAACAGAATCCAACAATAATAATAATAATAATAATTACTGAAGTCAGTTAGTTGTGTTGTGTTGTGTTGTGTTGTGTTGTGTTGCTGTGTCAGTTCACTGTGTGCTACTGATGTCAGTTAGTTGTGTTGTGTTGCGTTGCGTTGCGTTGCGTTGCGTTGCGTTGTGTTGTGTTGTGTTGTGTTGTGTTGTGTTGTTGTGTCAGTTCACTGTGTGTTACTTAAGTCAGTCAGTTGTGTTTGTGGTGTTAGTAGAGCAACTAAAACAACTAAAACTAAAATACTGATTGTACAGTTAGGACCCTCTGGAAAACGAGATACTATATATCAATGAAGTATTCCTAAATAAAACCAGATACTATATATCAATGGGGTATTCCTAAATAAAACAAGATACTATATCAATGAAGTATTCCTAAATAAAACCAGATACTATATCAATGAAGTATTCCTAAATAAAACCAGATACTATATCAATGGGGTATTCCTAAATAAAACCAGATACTATGGGCTGTATTTTGCGTGTCTTAAGTACCAGGTCTTATTCAATAACTTGAGTAAACTAAAGACCTGGAGGCGTGGTCAATGCCATTTGGCCACTCAGAATAGCCAAATGGCATTGACCACGCCTCCAGGTCTTTAGTTTACTCAAGTTATTGAATAAGACCTGGTACTTAAGACACGCAAAATACACTCCATTATCTCAATGGGGTATTCCTAAATACAACCAGATACTATATATCTCAATGGGGTATTCCTAAATACAACCAGATACTATATATCTCAATGGGGTATTCCTAAAAAAATAATTTCAAACTAAATGTAAAAAATAAAAACACCTTCAATATTTTATTTCTTTAATAAATAAATATTTTTTATTCATAATAGGACCTGTTCCTGTCGCAAGTTAATGATGTCATATGTCCAGATGGTCTAGGCCTATGGAGTGCATGGAATGCATATGCTAATAAAAAATGAAATAAAAATAAAATAATAATAATAATAAGGGTAATCATAATTATAAATGTAATAATAATAAGAATTGTTATTATTACCCTTATTATTATTATTTATTTAAAAAAATTATCCCACAATTTTTTAACCCATTTTCACCCCTGTGTCAATCATCTAATGTGATCCTGGGCTCTACACACCCTCCACCAACCTAGTCCTATATGGGGGACAAGGGGAGACCAACCTAGTCCCCATATATGGGGGACAAGGGGAGAGCAACCTAGTCCCCATATATGGGGGACAAGGGGAGACCAACCTAGTCCCCATATATGGGGGACAAGGGGAGACCAACCTAGTCCCCATATATGGGGGACAAGGGGAGACCAACCTAGTCCCCATATATGGGGGACAAGGGGAGAGCAACGGACTTGAACTCATGCTTCCTTCATGCCTGAGTGTCCAAGTTGCTCCTTTACACCTGACAGGGGGGAGTTTCCCTGGTTGGACGTAGCGCGTGGAAGGAACACGTTATTCCAACCAGTTCCTTTCCCCTCCATCAGGCGCCCCGGCTGGCCAGGGGGAGGCAGTATAGAGACCAGGATTACTGCATGTGTTTTGTGAGGGTACCTACCCTAGGGGACACGGGGAGAACATGTGAGGGTACCACCCACCCACCCACACCAGGGACTGTTCACTCTGTTGCCTTCTGGCAGAAGGTATCGAAGCATTGGAAGTAAAACAGCAAGATTCTCCAAGAGCTTTTTCCCCCAAGCCATCAGACTTTTGAACACGTGCAATATCCCCTAACCTTTCCCCCTATATGCTGCTATAAGGACTCCTGTTGTGCAATATCTTGTCTCCAAATGAACTAATGGTGCTTTTAATTTATTTGTTTTTAAGTGGATTTTAGATTTTAATAGTATTTTAGCTCTTTTAACTAGCATGCTAAAAGCCAGTGAAACGACATTTCGTTCTCTTATGCATTTTATGTATCTGCTGAATGACAATAAAGCTATCTATCTATCTATCTATCTATCTACCCTGGGGGACACGGGGAGCACATGTGATGTTACCTACCCTAGGGGACACGGGGAGAACATGTGAGGTTACCAACCCTAGGGGACACAGGGAGAACATGTGAGGGTAACTACCCTAGGGGACACGGGGAGAACATGTGAGGGTAACTACCCTAGGGGACACGGGGAGAACATGTGAGGTTACCAACCCTAGGGGAGACGGGGAGAACATGTGAGGGTATCTACCCTATAGGGGACACGGGGAGAACATGTGAGGTTACCAACCCTAGGGGACACGGGGAGAACATGTGAGGGTATCTACCCTATAGGGGACACGGGGAGAACATGTGAGGTTACCAACCCTAGGGGACACGGGGAGAACATGTGAGGGTACCTACCCTAGGGGACACGGGGAGAACATGTGAGGGTACCTACCCTAGGGGACACGGGGAGAACATGCAAACTCCACACAGAAAGGCCCTTTCGCCTACCACGTCTTCGGGTATGGGCACGCAGGACCTTCTAGCTGTGAAGCGACAGCACTACCAAGTGTGCCACCGTGCCCCATTACCCTATAATAATTTACATGACTGTACATGGTTTTTGAAGTCATTCGTAACAACTGAACAGCATTATTGACTCACCTTAAGGTCCTTGATCTGCGTCTGAGAACAGAATGAAGAGTTGGAGTTATAAAGGCTGAACAGAATCCAACAACAATAATAATAATAATAATAATAATAATAATAATAATAATAATAATAATAATAATAATAATAATAATAATAATTACTGAAGTCAGTTAGTTGTGTTGTGTAATAATAATAATAACTAGAAAAAGTGTTCTGGGCACAGGTCTCCACCAGGAGGATAGGAGTGTGTGTGATGTTTGGCAAAATGTTTAGGAGTAATATAAACATGTTTTTTTGTTTTTTTGCAACAATGTTCATGTCATGTCATTTTGTTGAGGAAATGCAGAGCCAAATAACATAAGCAATGTGTTTTGCAGTAATTGGCCTCATGGTGGCGCTATAACCGTCAGATGTGGAGGGATGCAGGGTCAATGTTTTTCCATGGCCTCTAGGGAGTGCGCATACATAAGTTGTATACAGATCGATGCAGCTATAGCTAAAAACAGGAATTGGCCTGTTATAGCGCCACCATGAGGTTGATTTGGTTGAAAAAATGAGTGGCATGAGTGCTTTAATTCCCTTGTACCGTTGGTAGAGTTTAAAAGGAACCCTGCAGCTAATGAGACAAATATGCCTTAAAACAATATACTTGCTCTCTACAACTAAAACTAAAATACTGATTGTACAGTTAGGACCCTCTCAAAAACGAGATACTGTATCTCAATGGGGTAGCCTATTCCTAAAGATAAATAATAAATAAAGCAAATTTCACTCAATAGGACCTGTTCCTGTCGCAAGTTAATGATGTCATGTGTCCAGATGGTCTAGGCCTATGGAGTGCATGGAATGCATATGCTAATAAAAATTATAATAATATTATTAATAATAATAATAGTCATTCGTAACAACTGAACAGCAGCATTATTGACTCACCTTAAGGCTGTCGATCTGCCCCTGAGAACAGAAAGAAGAGTTGGAGTTATAAAGGCTGAACAGAATCCAACAATAATAATAATAATAATTACTGAAGTCAGTTAGTTGTGTTGTGTTGTGTTGTGTTGTGTTGTGTTGCGTTGGGTTGTGTTGCGTTAGTCAGTTAGTTGTGTTGTGGTGTTATAGGCGTTAGCTGGATGCTATAATTCCCTTGTACCGTTGGTAGAGTTTAAAAGGAACCCTGCAGCTAATAAGACAAATATGCCTTAAAACATTATACTTGCTCTCTACAACTAAAACTAAAATACTGATTGTACAGTTAGGACCCTCTCAAAAACGAGATACTATTTCTATTTCACGGGGAGAACATGTGAGGGTACCTACCCTAGGGGACACGTGGAGAACATGTGAGGGTACCTACCCTAGGGGACACGGGGAGAACATTTGAGGGTACCTACCCTAGGGGACACGGGGAGAACATGTGAGGGTACCTACCCTAGGGGACACGGGGAGAACATGTGAGGGTACCTACCCTAGGGGACACGGGGAGAACATTTGAGGGTACCTACCCTAGGGGACACGGGGAGAACATGTGAGGGTACCTACCCTAGGGGACACGGGGAGAACATGTGAGGGTACCTACCCTAGGGGACACGGGGAGAACATGTGAGGGTACCTACCCTAGGGGACACGGGGAGAACATGCAAACTCCACACAGAAAGGCCCTTTCGCCAACCCCGCCTTCGGGTATGGGCACTGATGACGCAGAGGAGGAAACACGCCGCCAGCACCCACAGCGTCCCGAGCGGGAATCGAACCCAGGACCTTCTAGCTGTGAGGCGACAGCACTACCAACTGTGCCACCGTGCCCCATTACCCTATAATAATTTACATGACTGTACATGGTTTTTGAAGTCATTCATTAAACTGAACAGCATTATTGACTCACCTGAAGGTAGATGATGTCCCCCTGAGAACAGAAAGAAGAGTTGGAGTTATAAAGGCTGAACAGAATCCAACAATAATAATAATAATAATTACTGATGTCAGTTAATTGTGTTGTGTTGCGTTGCGTTGCGTTGCGTTGCGTTGTGTTGCGTTGCGTTGTGTTGTGTTGTGTTGTGTGTCAGTTCACTGTGTGCTACTGATGTCAGTTAGTTGTGTTTGTGGTGTTATAGGCCTTAGCTGGATGCTTTAATTCCCTTGTCTCGTTGGTAGAGTTTAAAAGGAACCCTGCAGCTAATGAGACAAATATGCCTTAAAACATTATACTTGCTCTCTACAACTAAAACTAAAATACTGATTGTACAGTTAGGACCCTCTGGAAAACGAGATACTGTATCTCAATGGGGTAGCCTATTCCTAAAGATAAATAATAAATAAAGCAAATTTCACTCAATAGGACCTGTTCCTGTCGCAAGTTAATGATGTCATGTGTCCAGATGGTCTAGGCCTATGGAGTGCATGGAATACATATGCTAATACAAATAATAATAATAATATTAATAATAATTATTATTATTAGTAGTATAATATTTACATGACTATACACGGTTCTTGAAGTAGTTAGTTGATAGTCATTCGTAACAACTGAACAGCAGCATTATTGACTCACCTGAAGGTTGATGATCTCCCTCTGAGAACAGAAAGAAGAGTTGGAGTTATAAAGGCTGAACAGAATCCAACAATAATAATAATGACTGAAGTCAGTTAGTTGATAGTCATTCGTAACAACTGAACAGCAGCATTATTGACTCACGTCATTGGTGAAGATCAGCGCCTGAGGACAGAAAGAAGAGTTAGAGTTATAAAGGCTCAACATAATTCAGCAATAATAATAATAATAATAACAATAACAATAACAATAACAATAATAATAGTCATTTGTAACAACTGAACAGCATTATTGACTCACCTGAAGGTTGTTGATCTGAAACTGAGAACAGAATGAAGAGTTGGAGTTATAAAGGCTCAACATAATTCAGCAATAATAATAATAACAATAATAATAGTCATTTGTAACAACTGAACAGCATTATTGACTCACCTTAAGGAGGTCGATCTCCCCCTGAGAACAGAAAGAAGAGTTGGAGTTATAAAGGCTGAACAGAATCCAACAATAATAATAAGAACTGCAGTTGTGTTGTGTTGTGTTGCGTTGCGTTGCGTTGCGTTGCGTTGCGTTGTGTTGTGTTGCGTTGCGTTGCGTTGTGTTGTGTTGTGTTGCTGTGTCAGTTCACTGTGTGCTACTGAAGTCAGTAAGTTGTGTTTGTGGTGTTAGTAGAGCAACTGAAACAACTAAAACTAAAATACTGATTGTACAGTTAGGACCCTCTGGAAAACCAGATACTATATATCAATGAAGTATTCCTAAATAAAACCAGATACTATATATCAATGGGGTATTCCTAAATAAAACCAGATACTATATATCAATGGGGTATTCCTAAATAAAACCAGATACTATATCAATGAAGTATTCCTAAATAAAACCAGATACTATATATCAATGAAGTATTCCTAAATAAAACCAGATACTATATCAATGAAGTATTCCTAAATAAAACCAGATACTATATCAATGGGGTATTCCTAAATAAAACCAGATACTATGGGCTGTATTTTGCGTGTCTTAAGTACCAGGTCTTATTCAATAGCTTGAGTAAACTAAAGACCTGGAGGCGTGATCAATGCCATTTGGCCACTCAGAATAGCCAAATGGCATTGATCACGCCTCCAGGTCTTTAGTTTACTCAAGTTATTGAATAAGACCTGGTACTTAAGACACGCAAAATACACTCCATTATCTCAATGGGGTATTCCTAAATACAACCAGATACTATATATCTCAATGGGGTATTCCTAAAAAAATAATTTCAAACTAAATGTAAAAAATAAAAACACCTTCAATATTTTATTTCTTTAATAAATAAATATTCTTTATTCATAATAGGACCTGTTCCTGTCGCAAGTTAATGATGTCATATGTCCAGATGGTCTAGGCCTATGGAGTGCATGGAATGCATATGCTAATAAAAAATGAAATAAAAATAAATTTTTAATAATAATAATAATAAGGATAATCATAATTATAAATGTAATAATAATAATAATTATTATTATTACCCTTATTATTATTATTTATTTATTTATTTAAAAAAATTATCCCACGATTTTTTAACCCATTTTCACCCCTGTGTCAATCATCTAATGTGATCCTGGGCTCTACACACCCTCCACCAACCTAGTCCTATATGGGGGACAAGGGGAGACCAATTATATGGGGGACAAGGGGAGAGCAACCTAGTCCCCATATATGGGGGACAAGGGGAGACCAACCTAGTCCCCATATATGGGGGACAAGGGGAGACCAACCTAGTCCCCATATATGGGGGACAAGGGGAGAGCAACGGACTTGAACTCATGCTTCCTTCATGCCTGAGTGTCCAAGTTGCTCCTTTACACCTGACAGGGGGGAGTTTCCCTGGTTGGACGTAGCGCGTGGAAGGAACACGTTATTCCAACCAGTTCCTTTCCCCTCCATCAGGCGCCCCGGCTGGCCAGGGGGAGGCAGTATAGAGACCAGCATTACTGCATGTGTTTTGTGAGGGTACCTACCCTAGGGGACACGGGGAGAACATGTGAGGGTACCACCCACCCACCCACACCAGGGACTGTTCACTCTGTTACCTTCTGGCAGAAGGTATCGAAGCATTGGAAGTAAAACAGCAAGATTCTCCAAGAGCTTTTTCCCCCAAGCCATCAGACTTTTGAACATGTGCAATATCCCCTAACCTTTCCCCCTATATGCTGCTATAAGGACTCCTGTTGTGCAATATCTTGTCTCCAAATGAACTAATGGTGTTTTTAATTTATTTGTTTTTAAGTGGATTTTAGATTTTAATAGTATTTTAGCTCTTTTAACTAGCATACTAAAAGCCAGTGAAACGACATTTCGTTCTCTTATGCATTTTATGTATCTGCTGAATGACAATAAAGCTATCTATCTATCTATCTATCTATCTATCTATCTATCTATCTACCCTGGGGGACACG